>NC_092385.1:8079624-8405661 GCF_030028105.1 Mobula birostris | reverse complement strand
TTGACCAATATCTCCAAGTACTTAATACTGAGAGGTGACTTGATAGAGGTGTATAAGATAATGAGAAGCATCGATCACTTTTTTTTCCCCCAGGGCAGAAATGTCAAACACTAGCGTTCTGTATTTTATACTGATTGGAGAAAAGTATAGGGGGAATATCAGAGGCACACAGAATAGAGGGTGGGAGTAGAAGGCCGAAGAATGGGGTTGAGAGGGATAATAAATCAGCCATGATGGAATGGTGGAGCAGATTCAATAGGCTGAATGGCCTAACTTTGCTCCTATGTTTTAGGTTCCTATGAGTGCATGGAATGCACTGCTGGGGTAGAGGCAGATACATTAGGGGCATTTAAGAAAATTTTAGATAAGCACGTGGATGACAGAAAAATGGAGGGCTATGTAAGAGGGAAGAGTTAGATGGAGTTTACAGTAGGATAAGATGACAGCACAGTATTGTGGGTCGAAAGGGCTGTAATATTCTATGGTCTGTGTTCTATAAGATGGTTAATCCATTTCTAAATTTCTTTAGGGTAGTCAAGGATTACCAGGTATCATTGGACCCAAAGGGGATCAAGGACCACCTGGGCCCCGTGGAGAGGTGAGTTAATTTTGAATTCTAATTGTTAGGAAAAGAGTTGGGCTGCTTTCACTGTTAAACAAGGAGGCCCCAAAAAATAGTCCCTTCAGCTTCTTTTGAGGCAAAACAAACCCTGCACACCCCAGCACTGAATCCAAAATTCACTGGAAGCTTGGAGAGAAAATTCCTCAACACTGAACTTCCCCTCCCTCCGTGCTTCCCTTGTCCATTCATTACCCCCCCCCAACTAATCTCTCTCCCTGTACTTGTCCGTGGAAGTGGCCTAAATGCTACACCTTCCCATATACCTCCTCACTCACCTCCATTATGTAACCCAAACAGTCCTTCCAGGTGAGAACACTTCACCTCCAAATCTGCTGGGATTTTGTGTCCGGTGCTCCTGATGCAACCTCCTCTACTCTGGTGAGACCCATCATAAATTGGGGAACTGCGTTGTCGAACTCCTCTGTACCATCTGCCACAGCAGAACATTCAGGTGGCTAAATATTTTAATTCTGATTCCTATTCCTGTTCCAACATGTCGATCCTTGGCCGCCTCTTGTGACAAGATGAGGGCACCCTCAGCTTAGAGGAGCAACGCCTTACATTACATCTGTGTTCCCTCCAATCTGATGACATGAATATCAATTTCTCCTTCCAGTGAACAAATCTACCCCCCCCCCCACCTTGCCACTCTGATATTTTATTTCTTCTTACCAGCCTTTTACTTCTCCCAGGTCCCTTTCTCCTACTGTCCACTCTGCTCTCCCATCAGATTCTTCCTTCTCCAGCCCTTGACATTTCCCATCAACCTGGCCTCACCTATCACCTTCCAGCCAGTGTTACGTACCCCGTAACTGGGCTGCCAAACCAGCAGAAATGGACCACTTAGTTGGAGTCTGGTTAACAGAAACTAATAAAGTTTTATTAAAGAAATGAGCAACACAATATTCTAATTGTAAGGATATAAATGCAACAGGTTAGCAATGATAAAACACACATGTACACAGAACTAGGATAATAGGAATTAATCAAGCTCTATCGCAGTCTAGGGGTAAAATGATCAGTCTCAAGTGACGCAGAGTTCAGTTCAGCTTAGTACAGTTCGCAATAATCGCTGTTGTGCCATTGGAGAGAGAGAGAGATAATATGCAAATCTGATTCAGACAGACCTTTGTTCTTCGCAGTTAGCTTTCGGGCGAACCCTTTTAATGTCTTCTGTGGTCACCGACTGTGACCCCTCCGTTCCAGATACGACCGTTCTTCCGCGGTGAACCCGGCACCCAGGCAAGGGCGGACACACACACCAGGTTCCCGCCGATCGTACCTTTTCACCCTGTGCGTCTATGGTCGGTTCCCGCGACCCGACCTCCAAACTCCCACCAACTTGTGGGGGCACACCACTTTTCCGGCGTCTCGTTATCTCATGATCTCGTGGTGTGTCCGCCCTTAGCGAACCTGTTCTTTTTATCCCTCTGCTGGGGTATTGCCTGTCCATCAAACTTCAAACAGTTCAGATTCAAAGCAACCGGTCTGTCAATACTCGGACTGGTGTCTCTTTTCGTTAATCTCTCTCCTCTCTCATTAACATTTTGAACGTTTCTCCATTTGTCTCCCTTATCTCTCTCATCAGCATCAATCTTCTGATAACTTGGTTTGTCGTCACACCCCTATCCTTCAAAGGATTTTTACCGGGATAAAAATTATAGGCATGAATACATTATTAGATACACACTAATATACAGGGTCATCAGCTATTCGGCTAATACAGATAACTTTAAGTTGTCAATACCTTGACAGACAGTCAGCAATCACATTTTCCGTTCCTTTTATATATGTTATTTTAATATCCTCTAAGACCAGGCTCCAACTTAGCAAACTTCATAGTGGCCAAAAACACTAATGGGTTGTGATCAGTGTAACTTCTCAGTGGTTTCCGTCCCGGACAAATATAACAAGGGTCATCCCGCACAAACCGCATTCTTTTGCAGGAGCTTAGTAAGAGGGAGGGTGATATCCGCAAAGTTTTTGCGAAACTTCCGATAGTCCCCCACCATCTCCAAAAACCTTCTCAGGGCTCTCTTGTCTATCGGGGTGGGGACTTCAGAGATAACCCGCACCTTAGCTTGCATCGGAGCCAGCTGCCCCTGTCCTACCACATACCCCAGATAAGTGACCTTCGCGTGGCCGAATTCACTTTTTGCGAGGTTCGCTGTCAGGCTGGCTTCAGCCAGCTTTTTAAACAGTTCCTCTACTGCCACAATGTGCCCCTCCCACGTGTCACTCCAGACCACTAAATCGCCAATATACGCTTCTGCCTTCTTTAGCCCTTTTGTCACTGAATTAATCATCCTATAGGGATGTTGCTCACTAGGCTTACCTGATGTGACAACAACACCATGTACCGGCTCTTTGCATCGCCTCGGGACAACCGGACATCCGTGTGCGTGCCGGTTAGTTAGCTTTGTCGGCAGCTTGCTTTGTTCGGGAGTTAAGTGAGAGAACTCATCAGCAAAGTTGGCCAAAACAATAGTGTTCTCCCATCTGGTCGGCACCATACTTATCTTTTTGAAATGGGTTTTCCCCTTATCAGGTGGCACCCTAGCCTCATTAATTTTCGTGATAACACCGACTAGGTCTGCTCATCTATCGTGGCAAGCTGTTAGCATATCAATAAGCCAGTAAGACTCCTTCATGATTCTATCGACTGTTTTCCTCACCCCAAAATGTCCACCGAGGGGTATCTTGTGGGCCAGGTTAAAAATCTCACCCCCATAAATTTTCGGCCCTATCACCCCCCATTCCTCATCTGCGGGCACAGTACTTGGTCTCCATTTCCTCCTTAGTACTCCCTCCTTCACATAATAGCCCACTGGCTCCCTTTTTAATTCTGCTTCGGAGAGAACTGTCCCCGTCAAAACCATCAGCTCCTCATCTCGTTCCTGTGCCTGTACAAAATCCTTCCTTGCTAATGATAAATCTACCTCAACTCCCTCACTTCCTTCTGTTTCACTACACTCCTTCTTTTCGCTTTCTAACCCCTCCTGGTACAAGGCTGGTAAAAATGTCTCCGCTAAATCTACATTCACTTCAGCAGCCTTTCTGGACATGCGCCGAGTCACTGCACAAACGGGATAAACCTGTGAGTCCATGGGCAGGGCCTCAATTCTGGCAGGCTGGCTTGTCAACTTTACTGCTGGGTACACCTCTCTGCCGGCGAGGTCATTACCGAGTAAGACCTCCACGTCTTCCATCGGTAGTTCGGGCCTCACCCCGATCATGACCAGTCCGGAGACCAAGTCGCTTTTTAGGTGTATCTGGTGCAAAGGTACTGCCTCAGTCCCTTTCCCAATGTCGTTTATCACACTGACCTCCCCAGTCTCGGTCTCTGAACTAAAGTCTAACACCCTCCTTAAGATCAATGACTGACAAGCTCCAGTGTCTCTCCAGATCAGCACTGGAACCGGGTTTGACCCCTCCTTCACTGACACCAATCCGGCCGAGATAAACCTCTCGCGCCCTTCCTGAACTCTAACAGACCTCTTCTCCCCTAGCAGTTTGTTTACCAGCTCAATACAGCCAGTCGGAACCACCGTTTTTCCTTTCCCCGTCTCCTTCTTTGGGGCAAAGCACCTGGACGCAAAGTGACCGGCTTTCCCACAATTATAGCATACGACCCCAGGAGACTTCCTACCAAACTGCTCCCGGTCTTCCTTATCCTTCTCACTAGTCCCCAGCTTACTTTCTGACTTTTCTGGCAGACTCTCTCCGCCCTCTTGACTACCCTTCTGGTAGCTTTTACTTGGGGTAAACTTCGCTTTGTGCGTTAACGCATATTCATCCGCTAACTTAGCAGTTGCGGCTAAGGTTTCTGCCTCTCTCTCATCTAGGTAGGGCCTCATACCTTCAGGGACACAACCTTTAAACTGCTCAATCAGCATTAGCTGTAGCAGTCTGTCATAATCCCCATTGACCCCTTTTGACACGCACCAAACCTCACAATACATCTGCATCTCACTGGCAAACTCTAAATACGTCCGGCCCCACTGCTTCCTCACATTCCGGAACCTCTGCCGGTATGCCTCCGGGACCAACTCATAAATCCTGAGTATCGCCTCTTTCACCACATCATACCTCTGGGCATCTTCTGCGGACAAGGCCGAGTAAGCTTGCTGGGCTTTTCCTTTAAGTACGCTCTAAAGCAAAACAGCCCACTTATCCCTCGGCCAGTCCTGACTTGTAGCAACTTTTTCAAAATGGAGAAAGTACTGATCAACATCGGCCTCCTCAAATGGGGGAACCAGCCTAATCTCCTGGGTCACCCTGAACCCTCCACCTTGGTTCGGCATTTGGCCCCTATCTAGTGCCATCCTTAACTTCTCAAGCTCGAACTCCCTTTCCTTCTCTCTCTCTTCGCGTTCTAACTGCCTCTCCCTCTCTTCTCGCTCCAGCTGTTTTACCCCGAACTCGTGCTCAAGTCTCAATTTTTCCATCTGCAGCTGTACTGCTTCTCCACCAGGTTTGCCCATAGATACCACCACCAGCTCCCCTTGGGGAAACACACCTTTAGATACATAATGCTCTATAATAGCTCTGTGCATCTCCACTCTCCTCATTGTCGACTTCCCCTTAAAAAGATTCAACCGTTTGGCCACAGTTGCCAATTCTGATTTCCTGGCATTCTCTAATGCCTCCAAGGTTGGCGCCTTTAGAAATTCCTCAATCTCCATTTCTGCTGTTTGCCCTTTCTTTCTTTCGGGAATTTTAACCCAATCAATTTACCCAGTCCCAAATTTGGTGTTCAAAATCGCGGACGAGATCTCCACTTATGTTACGTACCCCGTAACTGGGCTGCCAAACCAGCAGAAATGGACCACTTAGTTGGAGTCTGGTTAACAGAAACTAATGAAGTTTTATTAAAGAAATGAGCAACACAGTATTCTAATCGTAAGGATATAAATGCAACAGGCTAGCAATGATAAAACACATGTACACAGAACTAGGATAATAGGAATCAAACATGCTCTATCGCGGTCTAGGGGTAAAATGACGCAGAGTTCAGTTCAGCTTAGTACAGTTCGCAGCAATTGCTGTTGTGCCGTTGGAGAGAGAAAGAGAGCAAATGTAAATTTTGATTCAAACAGACCTTTGTTCTTCGCAGTTAGCTTTCAGGCGAACCCTTTTAATGTCTTCTGTGGTCACCGACTGTGACCCCTCCGTTCCAGATACGACCGTTCTTCCGCGGTGAACCCGGCACCCAGGCAAGGGCGGACACACACACCAGGTTCCCGCCGATCGTACCTTTTCACCCTGTGCGTCTATGGTCGGTTCCCGCGACCAGACCTCCAAACTCCCACCAACTTGTGGGGGCACACCGCTTTTCCAGGGTCTCGTGATCTCGTAGTGTGTCTGCCCTTAGCAAACCTGTTCTTTTTATCCCCCTGCTGGGGTATCGCCTGTCCATCAAACTTCAAACAGTTCAGGTTCAAAGCAACTGGTCTGTCAATACTCGGACTGGTGTCTCTTTTCGTTATCTCTCTCTCCTCTCTCATTAACATTTTGAACGTTTTTCCATTTGTCTCCCTTATCTCTCTCATCAGCATCAATCTTCTTGTAACTTGGTTTGTTGTCACACCAGCCTCTTTCCCTTCCTCCACCATTTTATTCTGGCTTCTCCCCCTTCTTTCTCAATCCTGAAGAAGGGCCCTTGGTCCAAAACATTGACTGTTTACTCTTTTTAATAAATGCTGCCTGGTCTACTGAGTTCCTCCAGCATTTTGTGTGTGTTGCTTTGGATTTCCAGCACCTCATGTTTGCAAAGAGTAGAAGTTCCTCTTCTCTGCTGCCCCTTGCTTTCCGCACCCAACCCTTCCATGTCTGATACCACTGATCCCCTCTTCCTTCACTTTCTCCCCACTAATTGCTGGCTACATCAGTGGCATTCAGCAGCCACTCGCTCAGATTTAGACCACAAGACAAGATTTGGGCATCTTCTCCTTGGCCTGGTGTTATTGAACACCTTCATTTGTATCAGAACATATTGACAACCCTTAACTGGATCCCAGCAACTGCCTGTAACCCAGAATTTTTGTGATTGCAGTATAGGAATTTCATCAGCCACCATCAATGGTCTGCAGTAGGATTGGGATGAACCAGTAGGAGTGATCAAAGTCAGAACATCATATCATGGGAAAGTTTGGCTCTGTAATTGAAAGGATTTGTTGATATACATATGTATTTTGTCATCTTCTGAATGGCCAGAGGATTGGAACAACCATAAAAGGAGGATGAATTGGCGATGGGAAGATCAATATTAGCACAGTAGTGTAGCGGTTAGCACAACACTATTACAGTGCTAGCGACCCGGGTTCAAACCTGCAGCAGTCTCTGAATTTGTCCGTACTCCCTATGACCACTTGTGTTTCCTCCGGGTGCTCTAGTTTCCTCCCGTATTCCAAAGACAAGACGTCCGAGTTTGTAAGCTAATTGATCGGGCCAGAAGGACATTCTACCATGCTGTATGCCTAGATAAAAATGAAGGAGTAACCACTGGATTATAACTGACATGTGAATTTGCCGGCGTGGATTTATTGAAAACTTTCATTCTATTGTAGTCAATTTCTGGACGTCCTGGAGAACCTGGACCAAAAGGAGAAAAGGTAACTAGAATTGAATTGAATTGAATTGACTTTATTTCTTATATCCTTCACATACATGAGAAGTAAGAATCTTAATGTTACATCTCCGTCTACATGTGCAATGTGCAATCATAGTAATTTATAAATAGAACAGTCAATGTAACATAGAAATACACTCAAATCAGTCTGATGGCCTGGTGGAAGAAGCTGTCCCAGAGCTTGTTGGTCCTGGCTTTTATGCTGCAGTACCGTTTCCCAGATGGTAGCAGCTGGAATAGATTGTGGTTGGGGTGACTCGGGTCCCCAGTGATCCTTTGGGCCCTTTTTCACACTTGTCTTTGTAAACGTCCTGACTAGTGGGAGGTTCACAACTACAGATGCGCTGGGCTGTCCACACCACTCTCTGCAGTCCTGTGATTGAGGGAAGTACAGTTCCCATACCAGGCAGTGATGCAGCCAGTCAGGATGCTTTCAGTTGTGACCCCTTAGAAAATCCTTAGGATTTGGGGGCCCATACCGAACTTCTTCAACCGTCTGAAGTTAAAGAAGTGCTGTTGTGCCTTTTTCACCACACAGCTGAGGGAGTCCCAATTAAGGAATGACCTGCAAAAGGAAGTGTTGACATAATTGTTATTGGACAGTTGGAGAGGTAGATGGATGAGAAAGGTTTGGAGCACGGGTTCCCAATCTAGGGTCCACGGATTCCTTGCCTAATGGTATTAGTCCATAGCATAAAGAAGGTTGGGAGCCCCTGGATTAGAGAGATATGGACCAAATACAGGCAAAATGGACTAGCTTAGATGGGCACTGTGCTCAATGTATACCAGTTGGACTGAAGGGCCTGTTTCTGTGCTGTAAGACTATACTTTTATTTTTTTCTTGTACATAGTTCTCGGCTGCATTCCTCAACTTGCATTGTTTAATTTAGGGAACATCTGGAGTTGTAATACCCGGAGCCTCAGGACAGAGAGGTCTGAAGGGTGAAGTGGTAAGTTGGTTCATTTTGTTATGAGTACCATACCATTCATACTGTAACCAAGAACCACCTGGATTTCAAAGCTATAATCACAAAATTCTGGGGGAACCCAGCAGGTCAAGCAGCATCTATGGAAATGAATAAAATGTCAACATTTAGGGCCAAGACTCTGAATAAGACTGCATGGAGGTTAGCATAATGTTATTACAGCACCCATCTCCTGGGTTTAATTCCACCACCCCCTGTAAAGAGTTTGTATGTTCTCCTTGTGACCACGTGGGTTTCCTCTGCATGCTCCAGTTCCCTTCCACATTCCAAAGATGTGCGGGTTAGTAGGCTAATTGTTCACATGGGTGCCATTGGGCGGCACAGGCTCGTTGGCCCAGGAGGGCCTGTTACTGTGCCTTATCTCAGAATAAATATACGATAAAAGTGTACAGAGCTTTGCAGGAAGAACATGTGGCAGTATGCATAGAGCCTGATCTCATTGTAGGAAGAACACACTTGCCCAAAAGTTCACTGGATGAGGGGGGGTCCCAGGTTAAGAGATTGAGTAGAATTAGCCTGTACCCTCAAGTGTTAAGAAGATGGCCTTCTGAGTTTCAGAGTCAAAGTTTTTAGAGGGCTTGAGAGTCCAGGAATAAAACATGAGTAGAAGGCAGGCCTTGAAAGAAGTTGATTAGAACAAGTCTCTTTACTTAGTTGCAAAGCTCAGGGACTCCCTGCCCAAGTCCTTGACAAAGCTCAGGGACTCCCTGCCCAAGTCCTTGACATAACTCTGGGATACTGTGATCCTCTCCAAGCTGATCGCCAAACTTCGCCAGCTTGGTATCAGCTCATTCCTCTGCAATTGGACCTTGGAATTTCTGACTAACAGATCCCAATCAGTTAAGTTATACAACCTCTCCTCCTCCACTCTCACCCTGAACACCGGCATGCCTCAAGGCTGTGTGCTGAGCCCTCTTCTGTACTCCCTTTTCACCTATGATTGCGTTCCTGTACATGGTTCTAACTCCATAATCAAGTTCGCAGACGACACCACGGTGGTTGGCCTGATCAGAGGGGATGATGAGACGGCCTACAGGGACGAGGTCCAGCACCTGGCCACGTGGTGTGCCAACAACAACCTGGCCCTTAACACCCAGAAGACCAAGGAGATCATTGTGGACTTCAGGCATGCTAGAAGCCACACTCACATCCCCATCTACGTCAACGGAGCTGTAGTGGAGCGTGTATCAAGCTTCAAATTCCTTGGGGTCCACATTTCCGAGGATCTCACCTGGTCCCTGAACTCCTCCATCCTGATCAAAAAGGTGCAACAGTGCCTTTACTTCCTGCGGAGCATTGAGAAAGCTCACTTCTGTCCCAGGATGCTGACTGACTTTTACAGCTGTACCATTGAGAGCATACTCACCAACTGCCTCTCAGTGTGGTATGGCAATTGTCCCGTATCGGACTGCAAAGCACTCCAGCGTGTGGTGAAAACTGCCCAGTGGATTATCGCCACCCAATTGCCCACTATTGAGAACATCTATCATAAACGCTGCCTGGGCAGGGTGAAACACATTATCAGGGATGCATCTCACCCTAACCATGGACTTGTTACTCTCCTCCCATCCAGTAGGCGCTACAGGAGCCTCTGCTTCCGCACCAGCAGGCACAGGAAGAGCTTCTTCCCTGAGGCTGTGACCCTGCTGAACCTCACATCACAGCGCTAAGCAGTATTGCACCCATATTGTACTGTCTCAGTACTTTTATATTTGTGTGCTGTAGCACTTACTTTTTATTCACAGTTATTTTGTAAATAACACTATTCTTTGCATATCTGGTTAGATGCTAACTGCATTTCATTGGCTTTGTTTCTGTACTTGGCACAATGACAATAAAGTTGAATCTAATCTAATCTAATTCCCTGCCCAAATCCTTGACAAAGATCAGGGACTCCCTGCCCAAGTTCTTGAGTATATTCCATGTCAAAGTTGAAAGGTTTTCAGTTTCTTAAACAAACCAGTGACATATGGGGTTTGGATGGAAGATGCTCATGGATCTGCCATGTTGCTACTGAATACATGAGGAAGATTAAAGGACTCAATGACTTCCTCTTGCTCCTGTTTCACATATTTATTATGTACAGTATTTCATGGAAGGATGTTGTTAAGATTAATTAGTTCCATGGACATTAATAAGTACTGTAAAATAGAATGACTAGATTTTTGTGTTTTCAATTATAACAAGGTGTTCCAAGATAAATTTAGGTCAATAGGGGACAGTATCACTTACTTTAGTGGAGACAGACTTGCTACCACACACAAACTGCTGGAGGAACTCAGTAGATCAGGCAGCGTCTACGGAGAGAAATAAACAGTCAATGTTTCTGGCTGAAACCCTTCATCAGGACTGGAAAAGAAGGGGGAAGAAGCCAGAATAAGAAGATGGGGGAGGGGAGGGGAAGGAGTTGGAGAAATATGATGGCTTGAGACCAGGTAAGGAGGAAGGTGGGTGGGTGAGGAAGCAGGATGAAGTAAGAAACTGGGAGATGATAGGTGAAAGAGGTAAAAGAGAGTGGACAATGGGAGAAATGGAAGGAGGAGGGGAACCAAAGGGGGGTGATGGGCAGCTGAGGAGAAGTGGTGAGAGAGTAAGCAGAATGGGGAATGGAAAAAGAGAGAAAGGAGAGGGGGAAGAAATTACCAGAAGTTATGCAAATTAATACCATCAGTTTGGAGATGACCTAGATGGAATATGAGGTGTTGATCCTCCAAGCTGAGTGTTGCCTCACCGTGGCAGTACAGGAAGCCATAGACTCGCATGTCTGAATGGGAAGTCAAATTGAAATGGGTGGCCACCAGGAAATTAGTCCTGTTCTAGTTTCTTAGACATGAAGATTCTCTTATTGTTTGAGGTGCAAATGCAAAAAGCTTGTGATGTTAACACAAGTGAGATTAATGAGCGTTTTAATTTATTTTCCCTCCAGGGTATGAAAGGTGACCAAGGTCCAGCAGGCCCAAGGGGACAGAAGGTACAGAATCAAAGATCTGAGTGTGTGACGTAAAAAGTCGCAGTGCATAACTTTGGAATCCTTTTCATCTAAATAGATTAAAAATCAAGAAGAGCTTGTCAGCAAGTATAAAGTAAAGGAATCTTCCAGCAGCAAAACTAATCCAAAATCAAAACCAAAAACTCTGCCACTTGCCTGCGACTGTACAAACTGTTATACTTGTGTGATACGCCCACAGCTTCAATAATTGCTCCCAAAGTCAAATCCTTTATTCAATCCTTTATTAGCAATGAGTAAAGATACAGTTAAGCATTGCTGAGTGTTGTGTCAGTGGTCAGCAAAAGATACAATCTCCGCCTGTCCCAAGCTAAAATCTGCCCTGAAATAAGCAGGAAAACGTAACATTCTTTTTGCTTTTACCATACCATAATACACGCACAACACAGAATACAAAGCGGATAGAGAACAGATACATGGTTCCTATAAATCTCTTTCACTTGCGATAGTAGTTCAGTGGACGATATGTTTCTGCAGCCAGTTATATGACCAGCCAATATATTTTTCCCTTTGTTGAAACCAGTAGGACAGAAAGTAGTTGGATATTACCACCAGTGGTTGAATTATCCTTCAAGAGGGCATTGGTCCCACTAGAACCCTACCTGTCTTCTTCTTACTACTATCACAATCAAGGGGTGGTACACAAGCCTGAAGGCACACATTCAACCTTTTTGGAACAGATTATTACCTCCACCATCAGGATTCTGAGTGGACAGTGAACCCATGAACACTACCCCACTATTTTTGGTCTCTTTGGCACTTAATTTATACAAATAAGCAGAGCAAAAGGTGTGTGTGTGGTTCCTTAAGATTGTTAAAGCCAGAGGAGGCAGTGGAGATAAACTCCCACTACCCCTATTAAATGCTCCCTGTAGCGTGCATCACCAATAACCTCTGACAAGCAAGTCCAGCTCCTGGCCTTCATGTGCGGCTTAGCTACTAAGCCCGGCAGAACCATTTCTACTGACAGGACAAGGGGCAAAGTTGGGTTACTGGAACCTTAAATCCAGTCGCTTCAGGCAGATGGGCTCATCAGCTGTGGTTGTCAGCTCATCTAGGAGAAGGAAAACTGTGATCTCAAATCTCTTCTGCCTTGTGGTTATACCCTCTCACGGGGAAGGCTTATATATGCATACACACCTATTACGATGTACTGCTACCGCAAAACCACACATTTCACAGTGGCTTAAGGGATGGGCAGGTGAGGTGATAGCTGGCAAATGACCTGCTATTAGTCACCATGGTCAGCATGGGCTGGTTGGGCCAAAGGGCCTATATCTGTGCTGTATTGTTCGATAGCTATGACTATAAATGCTGCTTGTTTCTGGCCAGATTTGGCCTTGCATCAAGAGGTGCTAAACCAAGATGGGTTCTGGGAGGGGTGCACTTGTTCACAGCCTGGGCAGTAAGGGTGAGATTTTCAGGATCACCATCAGGTTTATTATCACTGACATATGTCACAAAATTTATTGTTTTGTGCAGCAGGGCAGTGTAACACATAAAAAATTTCTACATGTTACAAAAGTATAAAAAATAAATAGCACAAAAAAAGAGAAAAGTAGCATTCATGGGACATTAAGAAATCTGACTGTGAGGGGAAGAAACTGTTCCCAAATTACTGAGTGTGTATTCTCAGCCTCCTGTACCTCATTCCTTGATGGTAGAAATGAAGAGGCATGTTCTAGGACCTGAAGGTCTTCAATGGTGGATGCCACCTTCTTGAGGCCACACCTTTTGAAGATGTCCTTGATGGTGGGGAGAGAAAACCCACTACCCCAACCTTATTAATGTCTCTGCCTCCAGTGCTCTGCCCCCAACTTCTAATTAATGCTAAACTTCTCACTAGGGCTTTGGACGTCCAGTTCTTCCTGGCCAAATGCTGAAGGATGTTTCTCTACCTTAAAGACGTTTATAGAGTCCAATGGTCTGTTAATGGCTATCTTATCACACTCATCCTCTGTTGGATTAAACTGGAGAATCTTTGTTTTCTTTCACTGTTGATTACGGTGAAGATTTAAACCTGTTTTCTCTCATTCAAGGGTGGACAAGGTGAACCTGGAGAGCCTGGACAGGATGTGAGTAGTCAATGGATTTACCTGGTTTGCTGTCTTCATTGTGAATAAGAATTGCTAAGTGATAAGTAGTTATTTTAAAGACAAGAATTTCTTTAGGAAGAGAAGGGTACATGTACACGTTTTTTAAAAAAAACACACTTGGACAGTGTACTCTATTAGATCAATTGCAAGAACGTGGCAAGTGTGATTGTGGCCAATCGGTTGGGCCTCCCAGGCGTGGAGGGCTCTCTTTGGTCGTGGGTTTTTGAGTACATATGTTTTCGTCTTGGCAGGCCCGGTTTGTTGCTTCCACTCTGAGTTACTCAGTGTGTACTGGTACTAACATGACTCAGTAAAAACTTTTAATCGTACTACGCTGTTGTTCTTGCCCTGCGCATACCTAATAGGCAGGTACAGAAATAAGAAGGGATGGAAAGCTATGACCCAAAAACAAGCAAATGGGATTAGCATAGATATCTGACTTGGATAGGATGAACAGGTTGGGCAGAAGGACTTGTTTCCATGCCATGTGGTACTGAATCTCTGAGAGTAGAGACATGGCCCTTACTCAATAGCACTGATAGCTCTGGAGAGTATTGATTACCAGTTGTAATTGCCTCTACACGTTCCTTTTCAAAGTAATCAATAAAACCAAATGTGAGGAGTTCTGATACTGTTGCGTGCATTTGGAGTTAATTGATATGTTGATCCATGTGCCTATCTAAGAGTCTCATGGGGACATTTAAGAGACTTAGGCAGCAGGCACATGGGTGACAGAAAAATGGAGGGCTATGTGGAAGGGAACATTAGATTGATCCTAGTCTAAGTTGAAAGGTTAATACAACATCGTGGGCTGAAGGACCTGTACTGTACTGTCATGTTCCAATGTCTGTTCGACGATATGTTCCAGAACAACTAGGTGTTTCTGTCCAGTCATCAGAGATATCAAAATGACAACGATTCTGTGTTAACTCTGAGCTCAGACTCACTGCTGTACTCTGGTCCTGAGAAGTCCTGTACTATCAGAATTGTTGCTTTGGGCGAGACTTTAAGTACAGATCTCATCTTTCCTCTGATGGTCTACTCTAATCTATACCTGTCATCGTTTTATAAACTTCTGTCAGTCCTCTCCTCAGCCTACAACACTCCAGGGGAAACAGTCCAACTTTTTGCAAAGAAGTAGTCTAATTGTGAAAGAGCTTTCACTAGCTTTTTACTATTAAATAAAGTCAAAAGGAATCGGGGTAGGAGTAGTCCCCTCGGCCCTTCAATCCTACCCTGCCATTCAGCATGATCTACCCAAGGCTTCAGTTCAACCACGGTACCAATTTCACATAGCCCTCAATTCCCCAATCTTTTAAATATTTATCTCCCTCCACTTTAAAGTCCACAAGACTTAAATATTAATGACACGGTTCCACCTTTATGTGCCTGCAGGACACTTCACATGGGGTGTGGAGAGCCTGTTGTTCAAATCATACTCCTTTCAATGTATTTTAATAACTATTTTTATTGCAGGGTCCAAGAGGCTCATTTGGACTCAAAGGCAATAAGGTAAATGATGTCTATGCTTTGACTGCTTCAGTATTACTGACGGTAACCAGAAAGTGCCTGCCCACATTTCCACCGATATCAGATCATTATTGTGGGATCTTGCTGTGCATGAATATGGCTGCTTTAAGTTTTCCCTTGATGGTAAAGGACTTTGGGATGGACTGAGGTCAGCAAAGGGGTGATAGAAATGTAAGTCTTGCTCCAGTGTGTGGGCATCTGGCCAAGTGGTTAAGGCATTGGACTAGCGACCTGAAGGTCGTGAGTTTGAGCCCCAGCCGAGGGAACATGTTGTGTCCTTGAGCAAGGCACTTAATCACACATTGCTCTGCGACGATACTGGTGCCAAGCTGTATGGGTCCTAATGCCCTTCCCTTGGACAACATCAGTGTCCTGGAGAGGGGAGACTTGCAGTATGGGCAACTGCTGGTCTTCCATACAACCTTGCCCAGGCCTGTACCCTGGAGAGTGAAGACTTTCCAGGCGCAGACCCAAGGTCTTGCAAGATTAATGGATGGCTTGCTCCAGTATGGGAAGGGAGGTTCAGCATACCAGGACTGATTCAGCTGCAATTAGTGACTTAAAGAAACTCAAAAGTACGTGGGGTATAAATCACCTTATGCTACCCTGAGATTAATTTTCTTGCAGGCATTCATAGTAGAACAAAGAAATCCAATAGAATCAATTAAAAACTACACACAAAGACTGGCAAATCAACCAATGTGCATACAACAAACTGTGCAAATACAAAGTAACCAAATAATAAACAAACAAACAAATAAATAAATAAATATGCCGAGGGCGAATTTTGTCGTGAGTCCATAGGCTGTTGAATCAGTTTAGTGTCAAGGTGAGTGAAGTTATCCGTGCTCTTTTAGAAACCTGACAGCTGAAGGATGGTGTGGGACCTAAGGCTTCTGTACCTCCCTCCTGATGGCATAAGTGAGAGAAGATCATGTCCTCGCTGGTGGGCATACTTAATTCTGGTTATGATTGTCTGATGGTATGTACAGGGGCGAAAGAGCCTCATCCACAAGATATAGGAGCAAAATTAGGCCATTTGGCCCATCGAGTCTGCACCACCATTTCATCATGGCAGATCCATTTCCCTCTCAGCCCTGGTCTCCTGCCTTCTCCCCATAGCCCTTCATGCCCTGACTAATCAAGAGCCTATCTACCTCTACCTTAAATATACCCAATGACTTGGCCTCCATAGCCACCTGAAGCAACAAATTCTACAGATTCAACACTGTCTGGCTAAAGAAGTTTCTCCTCACCTCCATTCTAAATGGACGACCCCTCTATTCTGAGGCTTTGTCCCCTGGTTCTAGACTTCCCCTCCATAGGAAACATCCTCTCCACATCCACTCTATTGAGACCTTTCAACATTCTATAGGTTTCAATGAGATGCCCCCTCATTCTACTAAATTCCAGTGAGTACAGGCTGAGAGTCATCAAACACTCTTCATATGATAAGCCTTTCAATCCCAGAATCAGTTTCGCCCACGGAATGCAAAATGAGAAATCCTGTTGAGAACAGTAACAGCATTCAAAGTACATTTATTATCGAAGTATGTATACCATATACAAACTTGAGATTAATTTTCTTGTAGGTACCCACAGGAAAATAAAGAAATAAAATGGAATCCATGAAATCCCATACATGACAAAAGTAGAGTCCCTGCAAATGAATCTATAGGTTG
This sequence comes from Mobula birostris, assembly GCF_030028105.1. Lineage (NCBI taxonomy): Eukaryota > Metazoa > Chordata > Chondrichthyes > Myliobatiformes > Myliobatidae > Mobula > Mobula birostris. The sequence continues at coordinate 8,389,107 of NC_092385.1, read as the reverse complement.
TGAAGTCAGTTTAGTGCTGAGGCAAGTGAAGCCATTCATGCTGGTCCAGGAACTCGATGGTAATAGGGCAACAATTGTTGCTGAATCTGTTGATGCGAGAGCCAAGACTCCGATGGTAGTAGCAAAAAGAGTGGGAGAGGAAGCAAGACCAACTGGTTGTTAACCCTTGTCTATGTACAATCTGCAGCCACATTGACTTGCCCCCCAATTTCCTCATAAATCTGTGGAGGAAAACTTCAAGCCATTTTAAAATGAGTCTTCCTCCTTAATCCTAAATTATGATCCAGAAGGTGAGAGCGACCACTAGTATTCAGCCTGGTGGTAACCCATAATTTCAATACTTTTTCTGGGTCTTCTTCAGTTCCCTAATCTGAAAACTGAAAGAAACTCACACGCACCAGTGATCTGTTCCATATTCTACAAATTGTAACTCTTCCATGTGTCCTACAGTCTGCATTGTAGTGGGGGAGTCTAGGACTGGAGGGCACAGCCTCAGAATAGTGGGACATCCATTTAGAACAGAAGTGTTGAGTACTCAATAGGCCAAATGGTCTAATTCTGTTCCTGGCCCTTGTGGTCTTATATGTAGCCTCTCCCCTCACGACTCCTGTAATCTGCTCCAACTCTTCAACCTTCCCTGTTCAAACATGGCAGACGTTGCTGAATGTTATCAGGAAGAGGACTGTTTGCTGGTATTCCATAAGACCATAAAACATGGGAGCAAAATTAGGTCATTCAGCCTATCAAAATCTGTTCCACCATTCAGTCATGGCTGATTTATTATCCCTCCCAACCTGATTCTCCTGCCGTCTCCCCGTAACCTTTGACACCCTTGCTAATCAAGAACCTATCAATCTCCACTTTAAATATACCCCATGATGGCCTCCATGGCCATCTGTGGAAATGAATTCCACAGATTCACTATCCTCTAGCTAAAAGAAATTCTTCCACATCTCTGTTCAAAATGGACACTCCTCTATTCTGAAGATGTGCGCTCCAGTCCTAGATTCCCCCACTATAAGAAACATCCTCTCCACATCCACGCTATCTAGACCTTTTAATATTCAATAGGTTTCAATGAGATTCCCCCTCAACTCCAGTGAGTACAGGCCCACAGCCATCAGTTGATCCTCATACATTAACACTTTCATTCTAGGAAACATACTTGTGCATCTCTCCAATGCCAGCATATCTTTTCTTGGATAAGGGGCCCAAAACTGCTCACAAAACTCCAAATGCAGTCTGACCAATGTCTTGTAAAGCCTCAGCGCTTTGTTTTTATACTTCAGTTATCTGGAAATGTTAACATTGCATTTGCCTTCCTTACCACTACATCTTCACCTCCAATGGCTAAGGAATGTGGATGTCAACAAAACGAGGATTGTCCATCATCCCAAAACCTTCTTTACATCAATGGTTCAGTAGCACATTTACCAAATGAGTTACAGAGATAGCTGTTAATCAGTTCTTCTGCTGAAAGTTTGTTCAGAAACTAAAATAGTGAAGGTACGAGATTAAAGATTCAAGGTGGTTTAATGTCATTTCCAGTACACAAAATGTAAAGGAGAACAAAATAATTGTTACTCCGGATCCAATGCAGTACAAAAAAACATAATAAGAATACAAAATGTAACAAACACGATAAATATAAATACATATAATAGCTTATATACATAGATTGATGGTATGTGTATGAAGTGACGCTAGGTACAGGAGTGTCTGCTCAAAAGGTGACGCGCAGGAAATTATAAAGTGATTTTGGTTGGAGGTGTGGAAGGGTGGGTTAGTGGGTGGAGGTGTTGATCAGCCATACTGCTTGGGGAAAGTATTTGTTTCTGACTCTGGGGGTCCTGGCATTGATGCTATGTAGTCTGATGGGAGTGGGACAAACAGTCCATGAGCAGGATGGGTGGAATCCTTTATGATATTGTTGGCCTTTTGCCAGCACCTTTCTGTACACGTCTTTGATGGCAGGTAAGCTGGTGCAGGTGATGCATTGGGCAGTTTTGAAATACGGCTTTTTTGTGACCTATCTCAAATTTTCCTCCTCATAGGGTGAAACTGGCATTGGATTACCTGGATCCTCAGGACTACCTGGTCCTCCAGGACTTAAGGTATTTGATGTGCTCATTGATTATTCCTGTTGTGTGACTATCCAGAAACCTGTAAAAGAAAGTCTTCAACATTGCATAATCTGCAGATGCTAAGAATTGGAAACTAAAACCAAAAATTGCCACACAAACTCAGCCAGTCAGCCAGCATCTACTGAAAGAAAAGAAGTTTCAAGTCTGGCATCCTTCGGGGAAGGAGAGAAATGTTAGTCTAGGTAGCAGAGAAGGTGGGGGAGGGTGACAGAGGAACTAAGGGAATTTCTCTGACAGGGACTCAGTTTTGCCGGAATCTGGAGTGGAAAAACAAACTGCTGGAGAAACTCAGTGGGTCAGACAATGTCATAGAGAACATAGAAAAGTACAGCACATAAACAGGCCTTTTGGCCCATCTAGTCCATGCAGAGCCATTTGTAGAGCCATAGGAATGGCAGACAACTTGGGCCAAGCCCGGAGTCATGGTGTCAACTCAAAGTGCCAACCAAGCCTTTGCTTCTATGAAAACTGCCTGACCTGTGAATTTCCTCCAGCAGTTGTTTACTTGTCTCTGATAGAATGAAAGTTCAAAATAGATTTTATTATGAAAGTGCATGTATGTCACCATATACAATCCCTGAGATTCATTTTCCTGTGGGCATACTCAGCAAATCTATAGAGTAGTAACTATAACAGAATCAATGAAAGATTAACCAGAATGCAGAAGACAACAAAGTGTACAAATGCAAGTATAAATAAATGATAAATATCTAGAACATGACATAATGAGATAAAGAGCCCTTAAAAGTGAGACCATTGGTTGTGGGAACATCTCAATGGATAGGAAACTGAGTGTAGTTATCCCCATTTATTCAAGAGCCTGATGGTTGAAAAGTAGCAACTGTACTTGAACCTGGTGGTGTGAGTCCTGAGGATCTTGTATCTTCTATGTGATGGCAGTAGTGTGAAGTGTGGTGGGGATCTCTGATAATGGGTGCAGCCTTTCCATGACAGTGCTTCATGTAGACATGCTTAATGATTGAGACAGCTCTACCTGTGATGGATTGGGCTGGATCCATTACCTTCTGTAGGATCCTCTGTTCAAAGGCATGGTGTAGGTTTATGATGAAGTTTTTTTATTTTGATCTGGTGTTTTAAATAAGCTATCTTCAGTCATACCAATAAATGAGAAATGAATACTATAACAGAAGAGGTTCTAATGATGCTGGAAATGCAGAGCAGGACACACAAAATGCTGGAGGAATTCAAAAGGTCACACAGCATCTATGGAGAGGAATAAACAATCGATGTTTTCATCCAAGACCCTTCATCAGGACTGGAAAGGAAGTGGGGAGAAGCCAGATTAAGAAGGTGGGGAGGAGGGGAAGGAGTACAAGCTGGCATGTGATAAGTGAGACCAGGTGAGGGTGAAGGGATATGAAGTGAGAAGATGGAAGGTGAGAGGTGGAAATGGTCAAGGGCTGAAGATGTAGGAATCTGATAGAAGAGGAGAGTGGACCATGGGAGAAAGGGAAGGAGAGGGGGACACCAGAGGGAGAGAATGAATCCCATAATCTCCTTTGCTTAGGAAGGTTTATTTGAAGGACTGTTGTTTGAAAATGTTTGGAATATTTCTCCTCGTCAGTTTATGTCAGCAGAATTTCTATATAACTCTACCATGGTGCATTTCAGCACTGCTGGTAGTGGACAGCGCAGATCCATGGCTAGACAGCTGATCTGGTCAATGTGTTGTTGGATACCCTTTCTAAACCATGTTCAGAATTTGCAGAGCAAGAGACAGCACATGAACGAGGGCTGGTCGAGGTTTTCTTGGATATTGGCTGTGCATGGATCCCATCAAAAGAACGCAAGAAACTTTATTAAAACAGCCAGCCTGGGTAACTGCTCTTGCCACTCGCCAATGTTAATGTCCTCACCAACCCCTAAATATTGCCCAGGAATTTGCTACTCTCTCCACCACAAATATGGTGCCAGCTGCCTCTAACAGATTGGTGCCACCAAGCCCAATGCCCAAACTCAGCCTGTGCCCAAGCAAAGCCAAATTGTTGCAAACATTCATTGCCATTCATGGCCATTTTCCTTTCCCAACGTCTTTCAGATGGGAAATCCAGAGCAGTGCACACAAAATGCTGGAAGAACCCAGCAGGTCAGGCAGCATCTATGGAGAGGAAAAAACAATTGATGTTTTGGTCAAGACCCTGCAGCAGGACTGGAAAGGAAAGGGGAGAAGCCAGAATAGGGAGGTGGGGGGAGGAGAAGGAGTACAAGCTGGCATGTAATAAGTGAGATCAGGCAAGGGCAAAGGAGGTGGGTGGGTGAAGGGATATGTAGTGAGAAGATGGGAGGTGAGAGGTGGAAATGGTCGAGAGCTGAAGACAAAGGAATCTGTTAGAAGAGGAGAGTGGATCATGGGAGAAAAGGAAGGAGAGGGCCCCAGAAGAGGGGAATGATTCCCATAATTTTCTTTGAAAATTTGGGAGGACTTCCGGGTCATCAAGGGAATGGCGGCGTAAGGAAAAGGTCTCTCAACAAAAAGAAGGTAAACTGCCCCAAAATCGAATTTAGACAAATACTTAATATTGCATAACTATATTAATAAAAGGGGCAAGGATGATGTCTAAGAACAAGATTAAAAAGTCCGCTCAGAAGGCTGATAAACACAAAGAGACGCAGCAAGGCGACGGGCCTAGCTCCCCCACGGCAAGCCAGGACGAAGATAATGAGGGGGAATCGGTCACTCTGTCTTTGATTCTCGGAGAGATTCGCGAGTTCCGACAAGATAACAACAAACAGCTGGAGGATATTAAAGGAGAAATAGTAAAAACTAACTCGCGGATAGATGAAGCCGAAGCGAGGATTGTTGGAATTGAAGAGAAGCTACAAAACGCAGAGGAAGTGATAGCAGAAATGCTAAAGCTGCAAGAGCAGCTCCAGTGGAAACTAACAGATTAAGAACGCCGCTCAAGAAGGGAGAATGTGAGGATCTACGGAGTTCCCAAAGGAACTGAAGGTAAACCCGGGTTGATGATTTCCTTCGTGGGGAAGCTGCTTAGAGAGAACCTTGATATACCGGCCGCAAAAGACATACAGATAGAAAGGGCTCACCGTGCGTTGGCACCACAGCCTCCTGTAGGCGCCCAACCCAGATCGATTCTGGTCAGATTTCTCAGTTACAGAACGAAGGAAGAGGTGCTTAAAAGGGCATGGCAAAAGAAAGGTTTCATGTGGAGCAACTGTAAAATCAGTTTAGACCACGACTACGCACCGGGGATTCTTGCCAGACGGAAGGAATATGTGGAAACACGGAGGGTCCTGAAGGAAAACAACATCAGATTTCAGACCCTGTATCCAGCTCAGCTGAGAGTCTTTTACGACGAAGGGACTAAAACTTACACTATGGTGGAGGAGGCAACGTTGGACCTGGCGGACCGGGGACTACCTATTAAAGTTATCACCCAACCGGAGTTGCTACTGGAGAGGATTCGGCAGAAGTCGTGGCAGTCAGTGGGGCGAGGACGCTCCACACGAACCAGAGTGTCAAACTACAAGGAAAAGCTGCAAATATTCAGACGCGTATGTAAAGAGAATACAGACTAATTAAGAGAAATGACTGAAAAGAGCAATTCGGACTTAAAGGTAAAATGGAAGCTGGTATCTGAAAATAAACTAGACGGAATAACTTGAATGATAGCAATATGGTCGAGACATAAATAGGAGAAAATTCTCTATGATTATTCAAACTGCTGAGGGCCCTCTAACACAGGGTGAAGATAGAGGTTATCCCTCTGAACTGAGGCGGGTCGGTGCTCAGGCCTCACTGTGGGAAGTCGGGAAAAATTCTCAAATGTTATACGTTCAAAAATGTCTAGGGTGTGGTTATATGTCTTGGTTTACTGTTGAGAAAGGATTGCTTACTGTTTGGTTAGAAAAGGAGAGTTTTTTTCTACTAGAGAAAAATGCAAACTGAATTGGTAAAAATAATTTCCTATAATGTTAATGGGGTTTTGAATCCAATTAAAAGAAATAAGATTATGTTTAAATTGAAAAAAGAGAGGGCACAAATAGCTTTCCTCCAGGAAACACATATGAGCCAATCTGAACATGGAAAATTAAAAAGAATGGGCTTTAAGTATGTATTTTATTCATCATATAAATTGAGTCACAAAAGAGGGGTAGCTACTTTAATATCAAGTATTCTTAATTATGAACATATTTCAGAGACTAAAGACAAAGATGGACGGTTTGTAAAAATTACATGAAGAATAGAAGGTACAGAAATAACATTGCTGAATGTTTATGCTCCTCCAGGTTGTGAATTGTCATTTTATAGACACATTTTTGACCTAATGGTCAGTTCTCAAGGGGTAGTAATTTGTGGAGGGGATTTTAATATTAGATTAAATCCTGTATTAGATTCTTCAAGACTAGTTACTCAGAATAAACCTCTGACTCAGAAAATGAATTTATTGATGGAGGAGTTGGGAATTATAGATGTGTGGAGGGAATTACACCCCACTAGTAAAGCCTTTGACAAGGTCCCGCATGGGAGGTTAGTTAGGAAAATTCAGTCGCTAGGTATACATGGAGAGGTGGTAAATTGGATTAGACATTGGCTCGATGGAAGAAGTCAGAGAGTGGTGGTAGAGAATTGCTTCTCTGAGTGGAGGCCCGTGACTAGTGGTGTGCCACAGGGATCAGTGCTGGGTCCATTGTTATTTGTCATCCATACCAATGATCTGGATGATAATGTAGTAAATTGGATCAGCAAGTTTGCTGATGATACAAAGATTGGAGGTGTAGTAGACAGTGAGGAAGGTTTTCAGAGCCTGCAGAGAGACTTGGACCAGCTGGAAAAATGGGCTGAAAAATGGCAGATGGAGTTTAATACTGACAAGTGTGAGGTATTGCACGTTGGAAGGACAAACCAACGTAGAACATACAGGGTTAATGGTAAGGCACTGAGGAGTGCAGTGGAACAGAGGGATCTGGGAATACAGATACAAAATTCCCTAAAAGTGTCGTCACAGGTAGATAGGGTCGTAAAGAGAGCTTTTGGTACATTGGCCTTTATTAATCGAAGTATTGAGCATAAGAGCTGGAATGTTATGATGAGGTTGTATAAGGCATTGGTGAGGCCGAATCTGGAGTATTGTGTTCAGTTTTGGTCACCAAATTACAGGAAGGATATAAATAAGGTTGAAAGAGTGCAGAGAAGGTTTACAAGGATGTTGCCAGGACTTGAGAAACTCAGTTACAGAGAAAGGTTGAATAGGTTAGGACTTTATTCCCTGGAGCGTAGAAGAATGAGGGGAGATTTGATAGAGGTATATAAAATTATGATGGGTATAGATAGAGTGAATGCAAGCAGGCTTTTCCACTGAGGCAAGGGGAGAAAAAAACCAGAGGACATGGGTTAAGGGTGAGGGGGGGAGAAAAAAACCAGAGGACATGGGTTAAGGATGAGGGGGGAAAAGTTTAAAGGGAACATTAGGTGGGGCTTCTTCACACAGAGAGTGGTGGGAGTATGGAATGAGCTGCCAGACAAGGTGGTAAATGCGGGTTCTTTTTTAACATTTAAGAATAAATTGGACAGACACATGGATGGGAGGTGTATGGAGGGACATGGTCCGTGTGCAGGTCAGTGGGACTAGGCAGAAAATGGTTCGGCACAGCCAAGAAGGGCCAAAGGGCCTGTTTCTGTGCTGTAGTTTCTATGGTTCTATGGTTCTATTATACACATTACGCTTTCCCTCATTCAGCCTATTCAAGGATAGACTATTTCTTTATCTTTAATACAGATAGACTCAGTATAAAAAACTGTAATATTGCAACAATTGATCTGTCGGATCATAGCCCAGTCTCTATGTCTCTAATACTGGAAAGGAAAATGAGGAAAACACTATGGCGGCTAAACTCACATATACTCAATAACCCAAAAATAATGGAGAGATTAAGGGGAGAAATCAAAGAATATCTAGACCTTATGTGGCAAAGTTGTTTCCCATGATGGGGGAGTCTAGTACGAGAGGGCATGACTTCAGGATTGAAGGGCGCCCTTTCAGAACAGAAATGCGAAAAATTTTTTTTAGTCAGAGGGTGGTGAATCTATGGAATTTGTTGCCACGGGCAGCAGTGGAGGCCAAGTCATTGGGTGTATTTAAGGCAGAGATTGATAGGTATCTGAGTAGCCAGAGCATCAAAGGTTATGGTGAGAAGACGGAGCAGTGGGACTAAATAGGATAAAATGGATCAGCTCATGATAAAATGGCGGAGCAGACTCGATGGGCTGAATGGCCTACTTCTGCTCCTTTGTCTTATGGTCTTATGGTCTTAATGACACGGGAGAAACATCACCAGTGATCTTATGGGATACATTGAAAGCTGTACTGAGAGGGAAAATTATTTCCATTACCACTCACATGAAAAAAATCAATGCACAAAAATTAGCAGACCTTCAAGGAAAATTAAAACAACTTCAAGTTGTAGATAGCAACAAAAGTAATTCAAATCTAAAACAGGAAATTAGGAAATTGCAAAGTGAAATTGACGATATTTATACATTGGAAACTCGAAGAAATTTTCTTTACCTGCGACAAAAGAATTATGAAGTAGGAGGTAAATCAGCTAGATTATTAGCATATAAATTACGAAAACAACAAGCAGACAATACAATTCATAAAATAAAGAATCCAAAGACAAAACTTGTGGAGAGTACAATAGGGAAAATTCAAGAGAGTTTTGAAACATATTATCGAGAGCTGTACTCCCAACCCTGGGCCCCCAATGAGCTCTATATAGACAGTTTATTGAATTCTTTAGATCTACCTAAATTTACAGATTTACAAAATGAAAGTTTATTAGAACCAGTAACTGCCAAAGAACTGAACATGGCCATCTCTAGGTTAAAGGTTGGAAACTCCCCGGGTTCTGATGGGTTTACCTCAGAGTGGTACAAATCCCTGAAGTCACAGTTAGCCCCATTACTACTTAACACCTTTAATTGGATCTTGCAGAGAGGAGAAACTCCACCTTCCTGGAGAGAAGCGATTATTTCAGTTATTCCTAAAGAGGGTAAAGATAAACTAGAATGTGGCAATTATCGGCCAATTAGTGTTCTTAATTTGGATTACAAACTATTTACATCTATATTAGCACGCAGTTTGGAAAAGCTTTTACCTGGCCTAATCCATTTAGACCAGACTGGATTTATTCAACAAAGACAAACACAGGACAACATAAGGAGAACTCTACACATATTAGAACAGGTTAATAAGAACGAGACAGAGACAATGGTAGTAGGATTAGATGCTGAGAAAGCTTTTGATTCGGTTAGTTGGGCATTCCTATACACAGTGTTCGGAAGATTCGGCTTTCAAGAAAAGTTTATTAAAGTATGACAGCCCTACAGCCCGAATTAAGATAAATGGGGACCTCTCTGACTCCTTCATCTTAGAGAGAGGCACTAGACAGGGATGCCCAATTTCTCCTCTCCTTTTTGCGCTATATATTGAGCCGCTTCCCCAACTAATAAGACAGAGCGAAATTGTAGAAGGTATCAAGGTGGCAGGGATTGAACAGAAAGTGGCGTTATTCGCAGATGATGTTTTGGTCTATCTGAGTGAACCAGAAAAATCATTTAAAGGATTGTTTACACTGTTGGATGACTTCGGGAAAATATCAGGTTATAAAATAAATGTAAAGAAAACGCAGGTTATGTCCCTAAATTATACACCATCCAAAAAATTGCAGGATACATACGACCTTAAGTGGGAAGCTAAATCATTAAAATATTTAGGAATAACCCTGCCGAAGGATCTTTCAACGCTGTCACAGGTAAATCCTGGGCCATTAATCTCAGAGATAAAAGCAGATATGCATAGATGGAATCTTATCCCCTTTTTAAGTTTAAATTCAAGGATAAATACTATAAAAATGAATATTCTTCCTCGGTTACTGTATCTTTTCCGTACTTTACCTGTGGAGGTGGATGATAATCAATTCAGGGAATGGGACAAATGGATTTCCCGCTTCATTTGGCAAGGAAAGAAACCTAGAATTCGATATAACACCTTACAGTTAGGGAAGGAAGGAGGAGGTATGGTTCTTCCTTGCCTGAGAAATTATTTTTATGCCTCACAGATAACTCCTCTATTATATTGATGTAATAGGGAATATAAGGCTAGATGGAAGGAAATAGAATTTGGATTAGTTGACAGTTTTCCTCTACAGGCCTCAATAGCTGACAAAGGATTGATGGCCCAGTTGGAAAAATTTAAAAACAGTTGGATAAATCTTACATTAAAAGTATAGCAGAAGGTGATTAATTCGTGTGGAATTAATAACATATTAAAACTCTTCAGATGGTGTGCATATGATATCGAATTCCTTCCCAACAGAGGAGATAAAAGATTTGAATTATGGATAAAGAAAGATCTTACAACCTACCTCTCATTTATAGATAAAAGAGTATTACAAAGTTTCTAAATCCTGCAGGACAAGCATGGCCTAGAACACAATGACTTTTTTAGGTACCTTCAAGTACGAAACTATGTTAACCAGAGTTGTAGATATACAGACCTATCAACAGTAGAATTAGAATTTTTCAAGATCCTGAATTCGGCTTGCAGTTCAATACCTAGTAAATCAGTTTCTCGATTATATAATGCACTCTCCCATGCTAAAAATGTAAACACATTGTATATTAAAGAGAAGTGGGAGAAAGAAGCGGGGTTGGTACTTTCAGAGGAGGCTTGGGGGAAAATCTGCAGCTTTCAGTGGTCCTCGACTAATTCTTTGACTTGGAGAGAACACTGTTGGAAAAATATTATAAGATACTTCAAGACCCCATATCAGGAAAAATATAAAGATAGAAACGTGACGTGTTGGAGAAGGTGCGGCTCCAAGGAGGCAAATCATTTTCATATTTTCTGGGATTGCCCTAAATTAAGTATATATTGGGAAAGTATTCATAGAATATTAGTTAAGGTACTTAGGTCCCAGATACCTCTGAACTTTGAGACGCTCTATTTGGGGCATGTATTGTTTCTTGAACAGAAGGAAGATATAAAGTTGCTGCAGGCCCTCTTAGCGGCAAGTAAGAAATCAATCACTAGAAAGTGGCTAAATCCAATACCACCTACATTAGAAGATTGGCACGAAATTATCTTGGAAATATTTAAAATGGAAAAGTTGACTTACTCTCTGAAAATTCAAAAAGAAAAATTTTATCAAATCTGGAATAAATGGATTGAATATATAACCCCAATGCGAGCAGACTTCAGATGACTCTCCTAGTGATTTATACTGCTCTTCTCATCAACACAGTAATATTGCTAACGTAAGCACCCCTAGTCTAAATGTTTACTGTTTTTGTTTACTTTTGGAAAATAGAGAATTAATACAAGTAAAGGAAAAGATTTGGGAAAGGGATAAAAACTGATAAAATTAAGTAAATAAGTACATAGGGATTGGATAATTATGTCTGGGGGCTGGAGCAAGCATGAACAAGTTAGGATATAAACACCTACAATGGTTGTTACATAGGCTTACGTACAACATTTTGGACCAGAAGAAATGGTCCAGAAGAGATATATGGAAACTATTGTTAATATGTTTCTTAACAACTAATACCATTACTTAGCCTAATAGATTAGAATTACCACTGTACATAATTATCTATTTAAGTGTCTAATTTCCTTTTATATCATCTCAATGTGTACTTAAGAATGTATAAATAATTATAGTTTTATACATATAAAAAAATGGAAGAGGTTATGTGTGGAAAAAGTACATGATACTTGTGAATTCCTTATCCAAATAAAAATAAAATTAAAAAAAAAGAAAATTTATTTGAAGGGCATTTGAAGATTATTTGAAGATTTATTTGAAAGGCATTTGTGGCTCTTTTCCTTTCCCAACATCTTTCAGACTGGTGCTATGACCAACCCAGACTGTTGCCACATAGTCCTGCATGTCTTGATGGTGCCACCCTTACCATCTGCCTGGTATCATAACCCCCATCTGCTGCTGTTGAGTGTCAGGTTGGAGAGTAGTCCAGGAAGATAGGATCGGCTGAAGTGTCAACCCATTTCTAGCCACAAATGTCAGAGAGTCCAGAGTTCGAAGCCCCAGGGTCCTGACATTGGCGAGTCTGGATTTTGAAGCCTGAAGTTCAGATTCTCATCCAGGGACATCATTCATTGTCATCAGCAAGTTCTGGAGTCAATACCAAAGATCAAATCTAGATGGTCTATCAGAAGTCCAGAATGGGCAAAGAACTGGCAAATGAAAGACAATGTTGGAAAGTGTATGGTCATGCACTTTGGTGGAAGAAATAAACGGACAGACTATTATTTAGATGGAGAGAGAATTCAAAATACAGAGATGCAAAGGGACTTGGGAGTCCTTATGTAGGATACCCTAAAGATTAAACTCAAGGTTGAGTCGGTTGTGAAGAAGGCAAGTGCAATGTTGGCATTCAATATTGCATATAGTATAGAATATAAGAACAGGGATGTGATATTGAGGCTCTATAAGGCACTCGTGAGACCACACTTGGAGTATTGTGTGCAGTTTTGGGCTCCTTATTTTAGAAAGGATATACTGGCATTGGAGAGGGTTCAGAGAAGATTCACAAAAATGATTCCAGGAATGAAAGAGCTACCATAACGTCAGGCAGCTCTTGGGCTGTATTCTCTGGAGTTCAGGAGAATGGGGGGGGGGGGGGCGGGGGAGGGGGGGATCTCATAGAAACATTCCAAATGTTAAAAGGCCTGAACAGATTAGATATGGCAAAGTTATTTCCCATGGTAGGGGAGTCTAGGACAAGAGGGCAGGACTTCAGGATTGAAGTACGTCCATTTAGAACTGAGATGCAGAGAAATTACTTTAGTCAGAGGGTGGTAAATCTGTGGAATTAGTTGCCACGAGCTGTTGTGGAGGCCAAGTCATTGGGTGTATTTAAGGCAGAGATAGGCTCTTGATTAGCCAGGGCATCAAAGGGTATAGGGTGAAAGCAGGGGAATGGGGATGACTGGAAGAGTTAGATCAGCCGGTGATTGAATGGCGGATCAGAGTCCATGGGCCGAATGGCCTACTTCTGCTTCTATATCTTATGGTCTTATGGTCTAAGATGAGCCCTATTGGCTACAGCCCTGGGTCTGTGAGTCTGCAAGTCCACTGGAAGCTGGGGGCCAGGAGGCCTGTGCTGGGGTTGGAGGACTGTGTGTTGGTAGGTGGGTGAGTGATAGGAAGGAGCGAGGCTTGTTTTGCTGCTGTTTTGTAGTTGTTGCTGCTTGTATTGTCCTATGACATGATGGACAAGCGATATTCATGCCAGAATGTGTGGGAACACTTACGAGCTCCCCCAGCACGTCCTTAGAATGTGCAGGTTGTTAACAGCAGACTTCACTGCATCATTCGATGTAGATGTGATCCGAATTTGAATGTGAACCTTAAAACAACACTCAAAGTGAAACAACACACACAACGTATTCTGGAGAAACTCAGCAGGTCAGATAGCACCTATAGAGGGAAATAAACAGTCAAAGTTTTATGTGTTCCCCTCCTGACCTGCTGAGTTCCTCCAGCACGTTGTGTGTGTTGCTCAAGACTTCCAACATCTGCGGAATCTCCTGTGTCTCTGAAAATGAATTACAAGTTCTCTTGCTCTTTTCAGGGAGACACTGGGACCCCAGGTCCTCCAGGACCTCCAGGACAACAAGGACCAGTTGGTATCACAGGGCAACCTGGCTTGCGAGGTGAAGTTGGACCACCTGGCCCGCAGGGACCATCAGGAGAGAGGGTATGACAACCATGCACATGAGAAACCCTGCAGCTTACCTTCGCCAATAGCTAGACTACCACGACTTCATTTCTCACGTCGTCTTCAAAAATACCAGTGCTTTTACAGTGGAAAAGTAATTAAAGTCCCATTAGAGATTTACCAAGAAGTAGGGTTAATTACAGTTACATCTGTAGACCCTTGCTGACAACAGAAGTACAAATCTAATGTCGAACATATTCAGCTCCCACCTCAGTAGATGCACAAGGATTGTCCCAATTCCTGAATGATCCCCTTCTGCACATGCCACTCAGAATCAGAACCAGAATCAACTTTATTATCTCTGACATATATTAGATTAGACTATGAGGACACGCAGTCCTCTTTTATTGTCATTTAGTAATGCATGCATTAAAAAATGATACAATATTGCGAAATCTGTTATTTTGCTGTCAGCTTGGTCATTTTCATCTGACCTCTCTCAACAAGGCATTTTTGCCCACAAAAACTGCCACACATTGGATGTTTTTGGTTTCTCGTACCATTCTCTGTAAACTCTATAGACTGTTATACGTGAAAATCCCAGGTATCAGCAGCTTCTGAGATACTCAAACCACCCTGTCTGGCACCAGCAATCATTCCATGGTCAAAGTTACTTAAATCACATTTCTTCCCCATTCCTGATGTTTGGTCTGACCAACAACTGAACCTCTTGATCATGTCCCATGCTTTTATGCATTGAGTTGTTGCCACATGATTAGCTGATTAGATATTTGTATTAATGAGCAGATGTACAGGTGTACCTAATAAAGTATCCAATATATATAACAAAAAGAGAACAGAAAAATCAAGGTAGTATACATGGGGTAATTGTCCATTCAGAAATTTGATGACAGAGGGAAATAAGATGTTCCTAAAACTTTGAGTGTGAGTTGTTTGGCTCAATATATTGGGTCCAGGATAGATCTTTGCAGGTGTTTACACCCAGGAACTTGAAACTGCTCACCCCTTGATAAGGACAGGTGTGTGTTCCTTCGACTTCCCCTTCCTGGTCCATAATCAATTCTTTGGACTTACTGACACTGAGTACAATATATTCCATTTGAAAGTTGTTAAGAAATTTGCATCTCTCAGAAGTTGATTTCATGTCGCACAATTTACCGTGCAAAAATATAATTCTCCTTATCTGCCGGCTGTCCATTATGTTAAACATGTGACCTCTGATGACTGATTTTAAACTTCTAAAGAAAGACAGACTAGCTCTATTTGTCACCTGTGCATTGAAGCATTTCATACAGTGCAATGCATCACCTGCATCAACTACCAACACCATCTGCTGATGTGCTGAGGGCAGCTTGTGATTGTCTCCATGCCTACAGCACCAACATAATATACTGGCAACTCACTAATCCTAACCCTAACTGTGAGTCTTTGGACTGGGAGGAAACTAGAGCACCAGGAGGAAGACCATGCAGTCACAGGGAGAGTGTACAAAGTCCTTACAGGCAGCAGCGCGAATTGAACCCTGATCAGTTGTCACCTGGCTCTATGAAGCTATGCCTTGATTGCTACAGTACTGTTACAAACTCCAGCATTTGTCTGCCTGTCCTCTGGTCCTAGACTCTCCCACTCTTGGAGATATCCTCTACACGTCCACTCTATTCGGTGAAATTCACCTTTATTCCGAACCCCAGTGAGTACATGCCCAGAGCCATCAAATGCTTCTCGTACATTAACCCTTTCATTCTAGGGATTGGTCTCATAAACCTCATTTGGACCCTCTCCAATGACAGCACACCATTCCTTATGCATGGCATGTACAGCTACTTACAACACTCCAAATGCAAGTTGGAAGGTTAATTGACCACTGCATATTGTTCTAAGTGTGAAAATGTGCGGCAGAATCCAGGGAGATTGATGGGAATGTAGGGCAAATTTAGAAAATGGTATTGATGCAGGGGTAATGTCCATGATGGTCAGCACACCGTAGGGTCTGTTTCCATCTCTGACTCTGCAACTCTAACCTTAGTTATCCAGTTATTTTATCATGAGACTTGTTGCAAGAGTATTCTTTCAATGTTTTTTTTTTTACTTAAGGGTTTACCAGGACTTCCAGGAAGAGATGGAACAGTGGGTCTACCAGGAGCACCAGGACTACCAGGACCACAGGTCAGTTCACCAAGTCAAGTTTTTACATGGAGTCAGTTCACAGACTATCGATTCACAGAGCAATACAACATAAAAACAGGCCATTCGGACTATCTGTTCTGCCTCATTCCATCAGTCCGTACCTGGACCATAGACTTCCATACCCCTCCCATCCATGTACTTATCCAAATATCTCATAAATGTTACAATCAAACCTACATCCACTGGCAGCTCATTCCATACTCGCACGACCTTCCCTGTGAAGATGTTCCCCATCATGACTCCCTTAAATATTTCACTTTTCACTCTCAACTGTGACCTCTACTTCTTGACTTACCCAACCTCGGGGGAGGGGGTGTGGGGAAGCCTGATTGCATTAACCCTACCTATGCCCCCAATAATTTTGTATACATGAAGGAATAGTTCCCAACCAGTGTCAAAAACTGTGACTGAATCAGGTATCTTTAGAACTTCAGTCTAAAGCTCTCCTAAACTGATAAACACGAGAAATCCTGCAGACACTAGAAATGCAAAGCAACACACGCAAAATGCTGAAGGAACTCAGCAGGTTAGGCAGCATCTATGGAAATGAATAAACAGTCGATGTTTTGGGCCAAGACCCTTCTTCAGGACTGAAAAGGAAGGGAGCAGATGCCAGAACAAAGAGGTGGGAGGAGGGGAAGGAGGATAGCTAGTAGGTGATAGGTGAAGCCAGATGGGTAGGAAAGGTAAAGGGCTGGAGAGGAAGGAATCTGATGGGACAGTGGACCATGGGAGAAAAGGAAAGAAGAGGAGCACCAGCTGGAGGTGATGGGTAGGTGAAGAGAAGAGAAGGGAAGGGAGTTTGAGGGGAACCAGAATGGGGAATGGATAAAGGAACACGAGATTCTGCCGATGCTGGAAGTCTAGAGCATCACATGTAAACTGCTGGAGGAACTCATCAGGTCAGTTAGCATCTACGGAGGGGAATATGCAGCTGATGCTTCATGCTAAGACTCTTCAACAGAATAAAGGGAAAAGGGAGAGAAGAAGGAGAAATTATTGAAGAAATTATGTTTAGAGAAAGTAACGTTAATGCCATCAAGTTGGAGGGTTTCCAGATGGAAAATATTCACATTAATTTAATAAAAATCACACTTCATTGCTGAAGGTCAGGTGAATGGAGCCACTTTGGAGGTGATAGCTTTGGCTGGTGTAACATCAATGGGGCACTTAGAAAATCCTCCTTCCCTCCTCTCATCAACCTTACAGAGAAAATCTAGATTCAGCACTGCGTCCAGGGACAGAGCAAGTTAAACACACCACAGCTGAGCTCCACACTAACGTTCCACGCACCAGCCTCGCCATTCTGGAACGTGCCAGCCAGCCTTTAGCATAATCCAGTTCTGTAAAACCATGTCCCGTCTGCCTGATCAGGTGGATCTAACAGATTCACGGCAATGTGGAGTCCTGGCCTGTATTTCTCTCTCAGTCAACAGCACCAAGGCTGAGGCAGGTAATCAGGCCCTCGCTATGCAGAATTAGCTTGCTGCATCTCCATCTTATGAAGGTGGCTACACTTCCAAACATGTTATTGGCTGTACTGTGGGATGTCTCATGTTATAGATGCAAATATTTTAAACCATGACAAGGATTAGATTTGCTTTATTTGTCACATGTACATCGATGCCTCTGAATACCCAGTGAAATGCATCACTTGTGTCAACAGCCAAGGATGTACTGGGGAAGCCTGCAAGTTTTGCCGTGCTTATGGTGTCAACATAGCATGCCCACTATATACTAACTCTAAACCATATATCTTTGGAATATGGGGGGGAAAAAAAACAGACTACCTGGAGGAAATCCACATAGTCAAGGGGAGAACTTCCAGACTCCTTACAGCAGCGAAATTTAACCCAGGTCACTGGCACGTAATAGCGTTACATTAACTGCTTCACTACTGTTTCACCCCCAACCACCACACCACCATGCAATTAACCCTAACCATGCCATGGTAGTGGGGCGGTTAGCGCAACGTTAATACAGATCACGATGGCGGAGTTTGGGGTTTGTTTCCAGCGTCCACTGTACGAAAGTTTGTACGTTCTTCCATGTGTGCATGGGTTTCCTCTGGGTACTCCAATTTCCTCCCACGCAGTCTGAAGTTGTACTGGTCATTGTAAATTGGCCTATGAATAGTCTGTGGGTTGCTGAGCGGCTCGGCTTGGTGGGCTGGAAAGGCCTGATCCACACTGTGTCTCTAAATAAAATATACTATTGATAGTTCTTTGGAAATTCCAAGCTTCCTGGATTATACCTGTTTAAAACACCATCGTGAGCTTCAAAGTATCCACTGCATCGGGGATCGGGGACAGACGCTGAACCCAAATAGTCTTAGCAGTAGTGGATGAGTGCACAAGTATTTGGGATCTTATTTAATAAAAATACAAAGCGTAGGATTTATAAGAATTAAATGGGGGTTTTAATTATAAAATGGCAATATAGAACATTGAATATAAAACATTATGCAACATTACTGGCCCTTTGGCCCAAAATGTTGTGAGGACCTTTTTACCTGTGCTTAAATTCCCAACCTAGGGTCTCCGGACCCCTCGGTTAATGACAGGGGTCCATGGCATAAAAAGGGTCCTTCCCTTCTCCATGGTCCTCCATGTCCCTATCTACGAGCCCCTTAAATGAGGGGTTCCGAACCTGAGGTGGGTTTACGAGCAGAATGGCTGGATGGGTCAGAAGAGCCTGTTCCATGCTCAGTTAATGGAAAGGCTCCATGGCATTATAAAAAAGGATTGGAGCCCCTGCTCTATAACCACCTGACAGCACATTCCACGCTCCAACCACTCTCTGTGTAAAAACCTTACCTCTGACATCTCCACTATACTTTGCTCCAATCACCTTAAAATGATGTCCCCTCGAATTAGCCATCTCTGCCCTGGGAAAACGTCTCTGGCTGTCCACTCTATCTATGCATCTTATTATCTTGTACACCTCTTTCAAGTCACATCTCATCCTCCTTTTCTGCAGAGAGAAAAACCCTAGCTCACTCTACCTTTCCTCATGAGATATATTTATTGAAATAAGATTAATAATAAATTAATTTTTTATGTAGGGTTTGCCAGGTCTGCAGGGTCCATCAGGTGACAAGGTAGGAACCAGATTTCCACATTAATTTCCTTTTATTCATGATGCATTATCTATGAATCCCGTGGTCATTTTTATAAATTCTGTGCAGGGTGAAACTGGAATAGGAAAGCCTGGACCAAGAGGAGATAGGGGAGACCCAGGATCAAGGGTAAGAGCCCTTTTCTTCTTGCTTCTGAATCTCGAGCGTGTGCTTTAACTTCAAGCTCAGATCCTCTGCTGCTTTGTCGAAGTTGGAATATGACCGTGCAGCCAAGTCGAAAGTAACCCTGAAGCTGGGAACCGATCTCCCAGCAAAAGGGATTGCAGAGTTTGAAATTTGAAATGGTTGATCATAAGGTACCAAATCTTAGAGCAGAGCTTGACTGAGAAGTTTCAGATGGAATTCAACGCAGAGAAGTGTGGTTTGAATTTGAAGGCAGAATACAGGGTCAATGGCCGGATTCTTGGTAGGATGGAGGAGCAGAAGGATCTTGAGTTCCATGTCCATAAATCCCTCAAAGTTGCCACACATTTTAGTAGGGCTTGTAAGAAGGTGTATGGTATATTTCCCTTCATTAGTCAGGGCTGCGTTCAAGAGCTTCAAGATAATACCGCAGCACCATAAAACCTTGATTAGACGTGTCATTCATTCTTTCATTATGTGCTGTGTCATATGATGTGGGTGATCATGGTCTTGACCATGATTGATCTTGGCAAAGTTTTCTACAGAAGTGGTTTGCCATTGCCTTCTTCTGGGCAGTGTCCTTACAAGATGGGTGACCCCAGCCATTATCAATACTCTTCAGAGATTGTCTGCCTGTTGTCAGTGGTCGCATAACCAGGACTTGTGATGTGCACTGGCTGCTCAAATGACCATCCACCACCTGCTCCCATGGCTTCACATGACCCTGATCGGCAGGTTAAGCAGGAGCTACACCTTGTCCAAGGGTGACCTGCAGGCTAATGGAGGGAAGGAGCGCCTTACACCTCCTTTGGTAGAGACGTATCTCTACCCCACCACCCACTTGGAATATTGTGTTCAATTCTGGCTATTTCATTATAGGAAGAACATAGAAGCTCTTGAGAGGGTGCAGGGGTGATTTTTCAAGATGTTGCCTGGATTAGAAAACAAGTCATAAGAGGATAGGTTGAGCGAGCTAGGGCTTTTTGCTTTGGAGTGAAGGAACATGAGAGGTGACTTGATAGGGGTGTACAAGGTGATAAGAAGCATAGATCGAGTGACTAGCCAGAGACTTTTCTCCAGGCCGGAAATGACTACTCCCAGAGGGTGTAGTTTTAAGGTGAATTGAGGAAAGTGTATGGGGGAGGTCAGAGATATGAGTTTTACACAGAGAGTGGTGAGTGTGTGGAACACCCTGTCAAGTGTGGTGAGATATGGTGTGTGGTGAGATACGTGCTTTGCACAGAGAGTGGTGAGCATGTGAAACACCCTGTCAGGTGTGGTGAGATATGGTGTGTGGTGAGATACGTGCTTTACACAGAGAGTGGAGAGCATGTGGAACACCCTGCCAAGTGTGGTGAGATATGGTGTGTGGTGAGATACGTGCTTTACACAGAGAGTGGTGAGCGTGTGGAACACCCTGTCAGGTGTGGTGAGATATGGTGTGTGGTGAGATACGTGCTTTACGCAGAGAGTGGAGAGCGTGTGGAACACCCTGCCAAGTGTGGTGAGATATGGTGTGTGGTGAGATACGTGCTTTACACAGAGAGTGGAGAGCGTGTGGAACACCCTGTCAGGTGTGGTGAGATATGGTGTATGGTGAGATACATGCTTTGCACAGAGAGTGTTGAGTGTGTGGAACACCCTGCCAGGTGTGGTGAGATATGGTGTGTGGTGAGATACGTGCTTTACACAGAGAGTGGTGAGCGTGTGGAACACCCTGTCAGGTGTGGTGAGATATGGTGTATGGTGAGATACGTGCTTTGCACAGAGAGTGTTGAGTGTGTGGAACACCCTGTCAGGTGTGGTGAGATATGGTGTGTGGTGAGATACGTGCTTTACACACAGAGTGCTGAGCGTGTGGAACACCTTGCCAAGTGTGGTGAGATATGGTGTGTGGTGAGATACGTGCTTTACACAGAGAGTGGTGAGTGTGGAACACCCTGTCAGGTGTGGTGAGATACGTGCTTTACACAGAGAGTGGTGAGTGTGTGGAACACCCTGCCAAGCGTGGTGGTAGAGGCAGATACATTAAGGGCGTTTAAGAAGCTCATAGATAGGCACACGGATGATGGAAAAATGGAGGGCTGTATTGGAAGGAATGCTTAGGCCGATCTTAGAGTAGTCTAAAAGGTTGGCACGACATCGTGAACTGAGGGTGCTGTGCCGTGCTGAGGTGTTCTATGTGTAAATCCAAAGTTTCACCCCTCCCCTCCCCACCTATTTTTCAATAATCAATCTGAAGGAGTTGTATTGATTCCCAGTTCAGAATCACATAGATGCAACAAAAGATAAGCAGGTTTGCAGGCTCTGACAGTATTTGGATATTATTTTAAAGTTGCTTAACAAACTAGCGAAGAGTAACAACATGAAACATTACAGCACTGTTACAGGCCCTTTGGCCAATGATGTGGTGCTGACCTTTTAACCAACTCTAAGGCCAACCTAAACCTTTTCTCCACTTCTCTATCATTTGAGTTGAGTTCTGAAATGATGTTTTACCCCCGAAGGCTTTGCTTTAAACAACAATCACTTTTGAGGTTAACTTATTATTAGTGTGCGACATATTCTGTAGCATCCTGGGATTGGAAAAGTGGAGACTTGATGTTTGTTTTTTGCTGGTGCTTTGAACTAAAAACAGACTAAAATATTGTCATTCCTGTCTTACCAGGGTGAAGATGGAAGACCAGGCTTAGCTGGAGAACGTGGACTCGCAGTAACTACTTTCCTCTTTAATCTTTTAAAAAATGAAGTTTTGATTAGCTGGCTCAATTTTAATTTTCAACCATGCTCCATTGTTTTATCAGGGGCCTCCTGGTAACCGAGGAGAAATGGGGACCAAAGTAAGTATCTTCTATTCAGATCTTCTCTAAGCTGTTAGGCCTGTGAATGGAAAAACATATCAAAGTCACATCCTTGTCAGGGTAGGAGAGAGGCCAGAAGTGGTCATAGTCTTCCTGAACAGCTGTGAGGTTTCCTTTAAAACAAGGGCTTCCAAACCATTTTTATGCCATGAGCCCCAACCATTAACCGAGGGGTCTGTGGATCCCAGGTTGGGAACCCCTGCCTTACAAGATGCTGAGGGAAAGGTTGCACTGTAGAGAATACAAATGGACAACAATTGACACTGTGACTTCATCCAGCACCTTTGTCCTGTCTGCAATAGGCAGGATTTTCCAGGCACCATCCATTTTAATTCCAATCCCCATTCATATTCTGACATGTCTGTCCATGGCCACCTCTACCACCACAATGAGGCCACTCTCTGGTTGGAGGAGTGACACCTCATGTTCCTTCTGAATAGCTTCCAACCTCACAGCATGAACATCGATTTCACTAACTTCCGGTAAATTGTCTCCCTTCCCCTTTCTGTCTTTTTCCATTCCCCATTGTCTCCCCTCTTACCTCTTCTCTTCTCCTCAACTGCATATCACCTCCCTCTGATGCCCTCCTCCTTCCTTTTCTCCCTTGGTCCACTCTCCTCTCCTATCAGATTCCTTCTTCTTCAGCCCTTTACCTCTTCCTTTCTGTTCCTGTTGAAAGGTCCCAACTCGAAACATTTGTTAATTCCCATAGGTGCTGCCTGATCTGCTGAGTTCCTCCAGTAATTTTTGTGTGTGACACCATAGCCATTGTGAAGTTGATGAGGAATGATTAACATAGCAACTTACAGTGTATATGTCAGGATAAAAGCAGCTGGTGGAATAGTGGCATCAGCGCCGGACTTCAGAGCGAAGGCTCCCGAGTTCGAATTCAGCCGGCTCCCTTGCACACTTTCCATCCATGCTGGGTTGAGGTCAAGGTAGCAACTCGGCCTCGTAAAAATAAGAAAGCCTGCTAAAAAAAATGCTGTCACGACGGCGTCCTGATGACTCCACTCGGAGTTAAGGGCTTTCCTCTTCTTCTATGTCAGGATAAAGGAAATTGCAGGTTCATGGGGGCGGGGCGGGATGGGATATATGTCAACTTGAAGAGATTCTGGCCACTGTAAGATTGATCAGTGGAGACACCAACAGGAACTGGTACCTTGAAACATCAGAATCAAGAGCAAAATGAAGTTGTTACGGAGCAAGTGCAATGCAGGTAGCCAATAAGGTACAAGGTTATAATAAGGTAGATTGTGAGAACAAGAGACCACCTTATCATACTAGGGTACCAAAGTTGAAAGTAAATTTATTATCAGAGTATATTTGTCACTATATACTATCAGGAGATCCATTTTCTTGCAAGCAGTTCACAGTAGAACAAAAAAATGCAACAGAATCAATAAAAAATACACAGACTGACAAACAACCAATGTGCTAAGGAAGACATTTATTACAACTGATCCAATATTACAGATAGGAGAATCCATAATAACTGTCTGGATATAATATTACAGGATAACCCAGCAAGAACAACCTACTTAATAGATATAGCCGTTCCAAACACACATAACCTACAGAAATCAATAAGTGAAAAACACCAGAAATATACTGAATTAAACAAAGAAAATGAAAGACTTTGGAACATGAACAGGGTATATATTGTCCCGATAGTATTATCTACAACTGGGTTCATCCCAAAGGCACTACACAATACCATTATACAATTAGGGCTACATAGTAATATCTATGTAAATCTTCAGAAAGCCACAATACTAAACACCACGAGAAAAGTCCGAAAGTTCCTAGCAATTGAAAAATGAGTGTGCTTGAATATGCCCTTACCTCAGGTTTTACCAGCTGAGGGAAAAAGAACAAAAAAAAAACAATAAAATAAATTAATAGATAGTTCGATAAATAATACTGAAATCATGAATTGCCCTTGAAAGTGCATCTGTAGGTTGTGGAATTAGTTCAGTGTTGAGGTGAGTGAAGTTATCCACACTGATTGAAGGGTAACTATTGCACTTGACCCTGGTAGTGTGAGACCCAAGGCTCCTGTACCTCCTGCCAAAGGGCAGCAGTGAGAAGAGAGCATGGCCTGAATGGTAGGGGTACAAAAATGAACAAATAGAACTTAATTCTGGTTATGATTGGTTGTTGATATGGATATTGACATTCAGTAGTCTTATAAGAATGGGAACAACTATCCCTGAGCCTGGTCTTCAAGCCCTGTATCCTCTGCCTGTCGAGAAGGAGGAGAGAAGAAAGAATACCTGGGGTGGGTGGGGTCTTTGTTTATGTTGGTTGTTTTACCGAGGCAGTAAGAAGCATAGACAGAGACCATGGGGGGGAGGGAGGCTGGTTTCCATCATGTGCTGAGCTATGTCCACAACTCTGCATGTTCTTACAGTCATTTGCAGAGTAGTTGCCATGCCAAGTTGTGATGAAGCTGGATAAAATGCTTTCTATGGAGAATCAATTAAATTTGAGAGGTTTGGAGAAGACATGGCAAGTTTCTTTAGCCTGCTGAGGAAGTAGAGATGCTGGTGAGCTTCTTTGGTATGTTATGAACATGGTTGGACTAAGACACATTATTGGTGATGTCTCTCCCAGGAACTTGAAGCTCTCAGCCCACTGTTGATGTAAACAGAAGCATGTACACCACACGGCCTCATCCCCATACCTCCCTACAACCCCTTCCTGACATCAATGACCAGCTCCTCTTTGATTCCAGGATTGAAAGGCTTATCATATGACTCTGGGCCTCTACTCACTGGAATTCAGACGAATGAGTGGTAACCTCTTTAAAACCTGTCGAATAATGGAAGGCCTCGATAAGAAGGATGTGGAGGGGATGTTTCCTATGATGGAAGAGTCTAAGTCCAGAGAGCACAGCCTTAGAATAGGGGGGTGTTCTTTTAGAACAGAGATAAGGAGGAATTTCTTTAGCCAGAGAGTGGTGAATTTGTGGAATTTGTTGCCACAGGTGGCTGTGTAGGCCAAGTCATTGAGTATATTTAAGGCATAGATTGATAAATTCTTGATTAGTCAGGCCATGAAAGGATTTGTGGAGAAGGCAGGAGATTGGGACCAAGAGGAAAAATAGATCAGCCATGATGAAATGGTGGAGCAGACTCATTGGGCCAGATAGCCTAGTTGCACTCCTATATCATACGCTCATTATAGACCTGGGGGGGCACCTGGATAACAGACTTGAGTGGAGCACCAGCACTCAGAGTCGTGTCTCCTCCCTGAGGAGACTGAGGTCCTTTAGAGTATGCAGGCCTCACCTTCATGTGTTCTGCCAGTCTTTTGTTGCCAGTGCAATATGTTATGTGATGGTGTGCTGGGGCAATGGCATCAACACGGGTAATGCCAACAGGCTCAATAAACTGATTAGAAAGGCTGGCTCTGTTATAGGAGTCAAACTGGACACACTGAAGGCTGTGGTAGAACAAAGGCCCCTACGGAAAATCCTGCAAATTCTGGACAAAGTTTCCCATGGCACCTTGGCTGAACAGTGGAGCACTTTTAGTAATAGAGTAAGATAACTGTGGTGCTCCAAAGAGCGCTATATGAGGTCATTCTTACCCTCGGCCATTAAACTCTATAATGAATCAACCTATAGCCGGGGAAGTGATGACCCCCTCCTGCTAGACTGTTTGTGGTAACTTTTTTTTATTCTTTCTACTTCTCTTCTAATATTTATATCTGTGCACTTGTAACACTACTGTGACACTTAATTTCTTTTGGGATCAATGAAGTATCTATCTATAGTCTAAAGGTGTTTTGTTTTGCTGAGATTGAGGGTAAGATTGTTGTCATGACACCATATTACTAAGTTTTCAGTCTCCTTCCTGTACTCCAAGTCTTAGATATTTGAGATATGATCCATTATGGTGTATCACCTGTAAGCTTATAGATGGAGTTAGAGTACCAGTGGTGAAGAGGGCAGATACACAGAAAGCTGTTGTAACATTTAAGCTGAGGAAAATCCTTTGTCTTTGCATTGTAGGGAGAGCGTGGATCAGCTGGACAGAAAGGAGATAAGGTATGTAGCAATGTTACTGAGCACATAAAACCAGGTCTTGTATCTCACATTTGCTTTCTGCTTGTCTTCCCTCTACTGTGACAAAGCAGATTGAAAAGAGACAACTCTTCAGAAGTCACCTGAAACCTGTCAACAATTCGAGTCAGGCACTGAACAGGTCCCTTGTCCTTGCTCCAACATTCAGTAAAATGGTCATTAATCCTTCAACCCAAGTCTATTTTCTACACAATCTCAAAATGTATTGATTGCAGTGTGAAAGTGTTCAGTGAAAAGTCACCCACAGCCTGCTGAAATAGAGAGTACCAAATATTCACAAGGCTCTGTGTGGGAATATGTCACTTCATCCTCTCAAATCGAACACCCAAAACTGAGTCCTTGAATTCAGAAATCTACTCCTGAGAGGAAGCATCCATTGTATAAAACCCTGACATAGCTGGGGACAAAAAAGCATGAGCTACCTGTCCTAGTGAAGGAGAATTGAATATCAGAATGCCATTTTCTCAGAGGATGTGTAAGATCCCTTTCCAGTGCAATTGAACAACTGAGGCTAAAGACACAAAGCATGGTTATACAAGGTCAAGATATATTCAGATTCACAAAGAACAGCTTAGAAATGTCCACATAGTCTCCCAACTCATGAAGATCTTGCCCTTATCATATCTAATTTAGGTCCTATTTTAGATATGGCGGTACAGTAGTTGGAGGTTCTGCCTCACAGCTGGAGCAACCGTGGTTCGATCCTGACCTCCAGTGTATGCATGGTCTCCTGAAACATCGAATGTTTTGCCCAGGTCCTCCACTTTCTTCCCACATCCCAAAGGAATGCTAGTTGGTGGGTTCAGGTACTGTAAATTGGCCAAGGGACAAGTGCATGAAAGGAGAACTATGGGTGAAATTAATAGACCTGAGAGCGAGAGAATAAGTTCCTGAGAAATAGAGCCATAGAGCACTAAAGCACAGGAACAGGCCCTTTGGCTGATCTAGTCTGTGACAAACTATTATTCTGTCTAGTCCTGTTGACCTGCGTCCAGACCATAGCTCTCCATATTCCTTCCATGTCGTATGATGTGGGCGATCATGGTCTTCCCATGACCACGATTGTTCTTGGCAAATTTTTCCAAGGAAGTGGTTCGCCATTGCCTTCTCCTGGGCAGTGTCTTTACAAGACAGGAGACCTCAGCTGTTATCAATACCCTTCAGAGATTGTCTGCCTGGCATCAGTGGTTGCATAACCAGGACTTCTGATGTGCACCAGCTGCTCAAATGACCACCCATCACCTGCTCCCATGGCTTCACATGACCCTGATCGGGGGGCTGAGCAGGTGCTACACCTTGTCCAGGGATGACCTGCAGGCTAGCGGAGGAAGGGAGTGCCTGCACCTCCTTTGGTGAAGACATATCCATGTACCTACCCAAAAATAACTGGGGAAATGGGACTAATGGGAACACCAACCTAGACAAATGGCCTTTATGGAAAAATATGGCAATTCAATAAACAATAACAATAGTGGAACGATCATTCATAGAACTAATAATTATTTCTTTATGTTCCTTATGCAGGGTGAAGCAATTGCTGTCATTGGAACTCCTGGGATTAGAGGAATTAAGGGAGAGATGGTAAGAAATAACATTATAGAAGTTAGAAAAGGAAAAATCAGAAGTATTTTTATTGCTGCTGAAGAGATTAGGTGCTTGAGTTGCTGGTAAACTCTCACTTTCTCACAGGGAGACCGTGGTCAGAAGGGAAGTGAAGGAGAAAAGGGAACGAAAGGAGAAGAAGGACCAAGGGGAGAGAAGGTATGTGCTCTGGTGACATCTTGTGGAGGATTCAGGGGATAAGGGTTCACATCCTGCAGATAGTGATTTGAGCTATAGGGCAGCCTAAATTATTGTTATTACCAACTTTCCAGGATAAAACTGAGTTTGTTAATTAAGCTTTGGAAAAATCTGGAAATACAAGGCCAGTAAAAGTGTCCAACAAGTTTGGATAGTTCCAGGTTAGTTAGAACTTAGAACATGACAGCTCAGTACAGGCCCTTTTAACCTACTCTAAGATCAATTTAGCCCTTCCCTCCCACATTTGTTAGCCCTCCATATTTCAAATACTCAAGTGCCTATCTCTAATCGAGTTAATTCTACCATCACCCCTGGCAAGGCATTCCACACATTCAGTAGTAAGTTTCATGCATTCAGTTTATACAGAGAGTAGTCTCTGTGTAGAAAATTTACCTCTGACATCCCCCCGTACTTACTAAGAATTAGCCATTTCCGCCCTGGGAAAAAGTCTCTGGCTGTCCACTTGATCTACGTCTCTTATCATCTTGTTCACTTCTATCAAATCACCTCTCACCCTCCTTCGCTCCAGAGAGAAAAAGAGAAATTCCCTAGCTTGTTCAACCTATCATCATAAGTCATGCTCTCTAATCTAGGCAGCACCCTGGTAAATCTCTTCCTCAACCACAACATTTCTATAATGAAGTTATCAGAACTCAACATAATTTTCCAAATTTTGTATACCTACAACATTACCTCACGTCTCTTGACTCAATTCCTCTGACTAATGAAGAGCAATACACCATACATAGAAACATACATAGAAAATAGGTGCAGGAGTAGGCCATTCGGCCCTTCGAGCCTGCATCGCCATTTATTATGATCATGGCTGATCATCCAACTCAGAACCCCGCCCCAGCCTTCCCTCCATACCCCCTGACCCCCGTAGCCACAAGGGCCATATCTAACTCCCTCTTAAATATAGCCAATGAACTGGCCTGAACTGTTTCCTGTGGCAGAGAATTCCACAGATTCACCACTCTCTGTGTGAAGAAGTTTTTCCTAATCTCAGTCCTAAAAGGCTTCCCCTCTATCCTCAAACTGTGGCCCCTGGTTTTGGACTTCCCCAACATCGGGAACAATCTTCCTGCATCTAGCCTGTCCAATCCCTTTAGGATCTTATACGTTTCAATCAGATCCCCCCTCAATCTTCTAAATTCCAACGAGTACAAGCCTAGTTCATCCAGTCTTTCTTCATATGAAAGTCCTGCCATCCCAGGAATCAATCTGGTGAACCTTCTTTGTACTCCCTCTATGGCAAGGATGTCTTTCCTCAGATTAGGGGACCAAAACTGCACACAATACTCCAGGTGTGGTCTCACCAAGGCCTTGTACAACTGCAGTAGTACCTCCCTGCTCCTGTACTCGAATCCTCTCGCTATAAATGCCAGCATACCATTCGCCTTTTTCACCGCCTGCTGTACCTGCATGCCCACTTTCAATGACTGGTGTATAATGACACCCAGGTCTCGTTGCACCTCCCCTTTTCCTAATCAGCCACCATTCAGATAATAATCTGTTTTCCTATTTTTGCCACCAAAGTGGATAACTTCACATTTATCCACATTAAATTGCATCTGCCATGAATTTGCCCACTCACCCAACCTATCCAAGTCACCCTGCATCCTCTTAGCATCCTCCTCACAGCTAACACTGCTACCCAGCTTCGTGTCATCCGCAAACTTGGAGATGCTGCATTTAATTCCCTCATCCAAGTCATCTCCTTCAAAACCCTATCAATTTGTGCTGTAATTTTGAGGGATCTAATGACATGGACCCCATGATTCTTCACATTGCGAAGAACCCTGTTATTTGCCCTGTACTCTGCCTTCAATCACGACCTTTCAAAGTGAATCACTTCACACTTTATTAGGTTGATCTCCACCTGCCATTTCTCAGCCTAGATCTTCATCCTGTCAATATCCCATTGTAACCTAAACAACTTTTGACACTATTCACAGCTCTGCTAACCTTTGTGCAACCTGCAAAACCTATAACTCGCCCTTTCACTTCCTCATCCAAGTCACCTACAAGTATCACGTAGAGCAAATGCACACAAAATGCTGGAGGAACTCTGCAGGACAGGCAGCATCAATGGAAAAAAAAAAGTACAGTCAGCGTTTCTAGTTAATCAATTGACTTAATCCCTGCTTGGCTGGATTTTAGATTTAGGTTTGGACTTTAGATTTAGATTTTACAAGGGGTGATTGATAAGTTTGTGGCCTAAGGTAGAAGGAGTCAATTTTAGAAAACCTAGCGCATTTATTTTTCCTACATTTACACATAGTCCAGCGGTCATGGAGCGTACGGATCCCTTCTTTGTAGAAGTCGGCGTCTTGAACCTCCAGAAGTGGTCCACAGCAGGGGTGATTGATAAGTTCATGGCCTAAGGTAGAAGGAGATGAGGAGAAACTTCACACTTTCTGCATTTTCACTCAAAGAGTTGAACTGCACGTGCATGTAACGAGAGCTGTATAACTCATCTCCTACCTTAGGCCACAGACTTTTCAATCACCCCTGCTGTGGACCACCTGGAGGTTCAAGACGCTCTCGTTACATGCACGTGTAGTTCAACTCTTTGAATGATAATGCAGAAAGTTTGAGGTTAATAACTCATCTCCTTCTACCTCAGGCCACGAACTTATCAATCACCCCTGCTGTGGACCACTCCTACAAGGAAGGGATCCATATACTCCACGACTGCTGGACTAAGTGTGTACATATAGGAGGGGACTATGTTGAAAAATAAATGTGCTAGGTTTTCTAAAATTGACTCCTTCTACATTAGGCCACGAACTTATCAATCATGCCTCATAGACATTAGATTTAGATATTAGACTTTAGATTTTGATTTTAGATTTAGTCTTTAGATTTAGACTTTAGATTTCAGACATTAGATTTTGATTTATATTTTAGATTTTTGATTTAACCACGTGGCCAAGTGGTTAAGGCATTCATCTAGTGATTTGAAGGTCACTAGTTCGAGCCTCAGCTGTGGCAACGTGTTTGTGTCCTTGAGCAAGGCACTTAACCACACATTGCTCTAGTGTCTGTGCGAGGAGTGGTGCCCACACAGACTTCCGATCTGCACCTTGTAAGGCATGAAAATGCCCGACGCAGGCCTCTCATGGTCTGAGTCGACGTTCCCTCCCCTTTCATTCAGATTTTTGATTTAGATTTTAGATTTACGATTTTTGGTCTTAGATTATTTATTTATCACATGTACAACTAAGCACACAATGAAATGTCTTTTTGTGTTAACGACCATGGAGATGCTGGTGCTAGCCCTTAAGTGTTGCCTAACATTCTAGTGCTAACATAGTATGCTCACAATGTTTAGCAGAACAACATACAGCCAACACACAACAAGCTTCAACAGCTAACCAAACCCCTTTTTAGACCACCCCCCACACCAACCCACATATTCAGACAAGCCTCCAGACCATGGCCCTGGACCCATAAACATCAGGCACCACACCAACCCTTGCAGAACGCCATTTGTCACCGGCTGCCAACCAGAAAAGGGCTCCATTTATTCCCACGTTTGCCTCCGGCCAGTCTGCTAATCCTCTATCCATGCTGCCATCTTTTCTGTAAAACAATTGGCCCTTATCTTTTAAAGTAGTCGCATGTGCTGTACCTTGTCAAAGACATTTTGAAAATCTAAATGAACAACATCCACACTCTCCTTTGTCGATCCTGCCTGTTAGTTCTCAAAGAATTCCAGCAGATTTGTCAGGCAAGATTGCCCCTTAAGGAAACCATGCTGACATTGGCCTATTTTATCATGTGCCTCCATGTACCACGAAACTACATCATTAATAGTGGCTTCCTCCTTGCCTTTCAAAATCTTTCATGTTCCCTTATATGCAGATACTCAGCAACCTATAAGAAAAAGATGTTGGTAACAATTTACATCAATACTTCTGTATTTTAAATATACCATCTGATTTGGTTTGTTCTTTTCCATCAAGGGACCGAAAGGAGACCAAGGTGATAAAGGCTCAGCGGGCTTCCCAGGAGCCAGAGGTCCTGATGGGCAAAAGGTATGAGCCTGCGTTCCACCACTATTTCTCGATTTACGAATGTTCAGTTTGTGAACTCTTGTTGAAACACCACCATCTACATTTCTTCGATGTACAAAGCTATGGCGAGCACATTGGTTCAGCACCAGGACTTCATCAGAGCAGCCTATCAGAATCAGGTTTATTATCATTGATATACGTCATGAAGTCTGTTGTTTTGTGGCAGCAGTGTGGTGCAATACATTAAAAAAGTGTCACCAGCCTTGTGGCCCATCAGGCCGGTGCTTATGCCGGTTTCCGTGGCGTGAAGCGACTAAGAGTACGAGACCCCCCTCCTCCCCGATAGGACACCATTCTATCACGAGGTTAACCCCCAGCATTTTTGCCAGTACCCATTCTCAGCTGGGTAGACTGGAGCATTGTGTGGTTGTCTTGCTCAAGGACACACACACTGCCTTGGCCGAGGCTCGAACCCACGACCTTCAGGTTGCTAGTCCAACGCCCTATCCATTTGACCACGTGCCAAAGGGCAATACATAAAATATACTGTAAGTTATAATAAGATATATAATTAAGTGTGCAAAAGAGAGCAAAAATATTGAGGTATTGTTCATGAGCTATTCAAAAATCTGATGGTGGAGCAGAAAAAACTTCCTAAAACATTGACTGTGTGTCTTCAGGCTCCTGTATCTCCTCCATGATGGTAGTAATGAGAACCAGGGTGGTGGTGGGGGGCAGGGAGGCCTTAATAATGGATGCCACCTTTTTGACACATCAACCTTTGAAGTAACACACAGAAACACTGGAGGAACTCAGTAGGTCAGGCAGCATCTATGGAAATGAATATACAGTTGATGTCTTGCACTGAGACCTTTCTTCAGGACTGAGGAGGAAAGGGGAAGATGCCAGAATATGATGTTCTCGGTGGTGGGGATGCTAGTGTCCGTGATGGAGCTGGCTGAGTTTACTAATCTCTGCAGCTTTTTTCCACTGGATGCCTTTAAATCTTGGATGGTAACTCAACTTCCTTCTCCATGCCTGTCCTAGTCATAGCCTGCAGTGAACAGCATAATTATTGTGTAACTGGCTTTCTTCAAAAGCAGTTCCTTGGCTGGGTTATTCAGCAAAGTTCCTCCAGCATTTTGTGTGTGTTGCTCAAGATTTCCAGTATCTGCAGAATCTCTTGTGGGTAGTAAGGTTCTTGCTTTGTCTTGGATACTGCTATCACAGGACCTGCACCCATCTAACCAATACACTTCAGTGTACTGATAGAACTTCAATGTTATGACATTAAATACTGGCTGAGAGTCATTTTAATTGTACACCATTGAGCATTTTGTATCACCAACCAGAATGTTTCCAGATCTCAATGCAAATCTTTGAAAAGGCCATGAAAATAGTAATCCCACAAAATGATAAACCCTTTCAGTATCCTTCCGAATAGCTCTCTTTTTTCATTTCCCCTCTAACCTCTTCTCTTCTATCACTTCCCCTGGTCCACTCTCCTCTCCTATCAGCTTCGTTCTTCTTCAGCTCTTTACCTTTCCCACCGATCACTTCCCATTTCATGCCTCCTTCCCCACTCACCCACCTTCCCCTCCACCTGGTTTCACCCATCACCTGCCAGCTTTTCCATCCACCTTATTCTGGTTTCTTCCCCCTTTCCTTCCAGTCCTGATGAAGGGTCTCGGTCCGAAACATTGACTGTTTATTGCCCTCCGTAAATGCTGCCTGACCCACTGAGTTTCTAAGGTACAGAAGCCTGAAGGCACACACTCACCGTTCAGGAGCAGCTTCTTCCCCTCTGCCATCCGATTTCTGAATGGACATTGAACCCATGAACACTACCTCACTACTTCTTTTATCTCTATTTTTGCACTACTTATTTAATTTAAATATATATATTTACCCTAATTCACAGTTTTTATTTTGCTATTATTATGTATTGCATTGTATTGCTGCCACTGTCTGGCTGTCTAAGGACCATATCCGATGCGGACGTTGGTGACCATGGTTTTCCATATAGATCTATCCCTCGTTCTTTGGATGACTTCCATTTCCTCGATGTGTAGCCACCTGGCTAAGATTTTGATGTACATAAGCCAAGGCCTTCCTCTAGGTTTGCTCCCCTCGATCTTTCCAGAGAGTATGAGATTTTCTAGTTCATCTTTCCGCATGATGTGTCCGAGGAATCTGAGTTGTCTTTCTCTTATTGTTGGTATGAGTGATCCAACTGCTTGGGCTCTTCTGAGAACTTCTTCATTTGATGTGTGTGTGGTCCATGATATTTTTAACATTCTCCTGTAGAACCATAATTCAGCTGCTTCTAGTCTGTTTTCCATTGCTGGGGAAATGGTCCAGCATTCACTTCCATAAGTCAGGATAGAATAAATGTAGCACTGCGGTATTCTGTTTTTAGTGTGCGTGCTCATCTTTCTGTCTGTTAATATGGGCTTCATTTTTTGGAAAGCTTCTTTCACCATTGCTATTCTGTATTTGATATCTATGTCGCACCTGCCATCACCTGTTATTAGGCTGCAAAGGTATCCGAATTTGTTGACTTGTGTAACCACTAAGTGAACAAATTTCACAACATATGCTGGTGATAATTAAACCTGATTCTGATTCTGGTACCCTGACAACGTTCACTGCTCGTGTTTGCAAGCGAGCATCCACTCCACCTTTTGTAAAACTAAACCTGTTAATATTTCAAAGCTAGATTTGAAGATGTACTAAATTACTGTTTGTCTTTTGCTACTAGGGTGAGCAAGGTGTAGCGGGGGAACCAGGGAAACTGGTAAGACTTTTGACTCCTCTTTTGTGTTGCTGCTTGGAAGTGTGATCTCCCATCTTGGCATCAGGGATCAAGAATCATCTTTATTTGTTGTATACAGTATATTTACATGCATTGAGAATACCGTGATGTGACAGTCAGAGAGCTACATGCAACAAAAAAATTCAGCAATTAAAAAATACAAAGTGATAAAAAAAATAAAATTAGAGGTTAAAGTATGGATATGGAATAAAATGTGCATAAATACATAAATACCCACATGAATTTGCAATGTAAGCAGCATTATCAAAAGTGGTTTAAAGTGTTTATACAGCAGTGCAGTGATGGGGGTGATAGATAGAGGGGGCGGGGGAGGCCAACTGGAATGGTTGATCAGATTAACTATCTGAGGGAAGAATTTTTAAGATAGTGTGAAGTTTTTGTTTTAATAGCCCTGCAGCACTTTCCAGAAGGGAGCTTTTAGAAAAGGCAGCTTTTCAGTGTGTGCAGTGTCCACATTATTTTTTCCTGCTCTCTTCTTTGTCCTGGACCCATACAGGACAATGACCTTTTCTGCTGACTTGATAGTCTGCTGTAGCTCTTGTAAATTATGAGAAGATGCTACACCAAATCAGGCAGTGATGGTTGAGGTGAAGATGGTAGTGTAGAATTGCACCAGTATGTTTTGGGAAAGTTGGAATTTTGCAAGCTGTCACAAGAAGTGCATCCCCTCCAAGCCTTTTTTGTTAATGTATGTGTAAATATACTGCTTGACATGTGTGCATGTTCACCTTAATTCATCGTATGTAAATGCACCACAGAGCCAAGATTGTATCTGAACCACGGAGCGGTGAGCCACAGTCTTGGGTCTTTTCGATGCTTCACCGTTCTGTTCCTGAGCAGGTGATGCTACTTGGTATCTGTTTCTATTGCTAACTGTTTTTTTCCTTGGGTGGATTCTTATCAGGGTATTCCAGGGAAGAATGGTATCGATGGAGCGAAAGGAAACCAGGGTGATAGAGGATACATGGGGGCAAAAGGTCCCAAAGTAAGTCATTGTGATAGATGTGCTGTGTGAAATCTTCACTGTTCAGAATTTGCACTATGTATACCTGTGATTTTTTTTTTGTAGGAAGTGTCATTCAAACCTTGATTTTGACATACAAATTTTCAACTAATTTAGAGCCATTACGGTCAATTTAGATGCTCAACAGCACAGAAACAGACCTCTGGGCACATTTAATCTGGCTGAACCATGGTTCTGCCTAGTCCCATTGACTCACAAATGGGTGCTCACCACACCCCTGCCATCTCTGTACAATTCAAACTTCTCCTAAATGTTGAAATTGAACCCCCATCTATTACTTCCACTAGCAGCTCATTCCACCCTCTCACCAGCCTCTGAGAAAAGACTCAGTTACTAACCCACACACATACGGTGAGCTGGACAGTTCTGGCCCAGAGGCATCGCTCCTTGAAAATGTCCTGGTTGTTAGGAAGGCTAGAGCTCATGATGAAGCTCTGTTCACAACTTCCTGCAGCTTATTTCAATCCTGTGTAGTGCCTTCCTCCATACCAGATGATGATGCAACCAGTCAAGATCCTCTCCATGGTACATCGGTAGAAATTTGCAAGTGTCTTTGACATACCATATCTCCTCAGACTCCTATAGCCGCAGCCGTGCCTTCTTTGTAACTGTATCGATATCCTTTCAGAGATGTTGACACCCAGAAACTTGAAATTGCTCACTCTCTCCACTTCTGATCCCTCTGTAAGAATTGGTGTGTCTTCCCTCGTCCTACCGTTTCTGAAATGAACAATCGATTCCCTCGTCCTACCCTTTCTGAAATCGACAATCAATTCTTTGTTCTTACTGATATTGAGAGCGAAGTCGCTGTTGTGACAACCACTCAGCTAGCGGGTACGCCCCAGCAGTGTGGTGGGACGCATTCTAAGGGTCCACATGTCGATTGTCAGGATTTTTTTGGGTAACACCAGCATTGAAATTGGTTTATTATTGTCACATGAACCAAAATACAGCGAAAAACTTGTCTTGCATAATGTTCATACACATCAAATCTTTACACAGTGCATTGCGACAGTATAAGGTAAAGCAATAAAATTAATCCGTAACATCTACAGAGAAAGTTACAATGCAGGTAATCAATAAGATTTTAAATCATATCAGGTTAGACTACGAGGCCAAGAATCTATCTTATCATACGAGGTCAATTCAAGAGTCCGAGAACAGTAGGGTGGAAGCTGTACTTGAGTCTGGGTGTGCAATCTTGCCTATAAGGTTGCATAAACTGGTTTGTACACCTACCTTGTTTACTTGTTTCAGTGATAATTAATTTTATCATAGAATATAGTGCATTACAGACCCTTCGGCCCACAATATTGTACTGACCTTCTAAACTACTCCAAAATCAATCTAACCCTTTACTCCTATATCAGCCTCCATTTTTCCATCATCTTTGTGACTATCTAAGAGTCACTTAAATGTCCCTAATGTATCTGGCTCTACCATAACCCTTGGCAGCACATTCCACACACTGACCAGTCCCTGTGACATCCCCCATATACTTTCCTCCAGTTGCCTTAAAATTATGCCATCTCGTATAGGCCATTTCCATTCTGGGAATAAAGGCACAGGCTGTCCATTCTATCTTATCATCCTGTGCACCTGTATCAAGTAAACTCTCATCCTGCTTCACCTCAAGTAGAAAAGCCCAAGCTCACTCAACCTATCCTTATGAGATGAGATATGCTGTCTGATCCAGAGAGTGTCTTCTGGCACTGCAGCTGATACGGGGCACACAAGAGGCTGGAGGAAGTGAAGAGCTTGTAAGTACACAGGGCTTGTGCACAGGAGTGGCTATTGAAGGCAAAGAGCTGGTGTACACAAAAGACTTGTGTATATAACTAGTCAAAAAATATTGTGTTCATAAAAGGCTGATATGCATAAATGACTCTCATACACAAAGGCTGGTGTGTACTATGAGCCAATGTCCACAGCTATCAGCGTTTATGGTCACTAACACCTTTATGACTTCCTATTCCCAATCTGTCATGGCAGTCCATGGCCTCCTCTACTGTCATGATGAGGCCACAGTCAGGTTGGAGGAGCAACACCTTATATTCCGTCTGGATAGCTTCCGACCTAATGACCTGAGCAATGATTTTTCCAACTCCAGTAATTTCACCCCTTTCCTCCTGCACTCTTTTTTCCATTCTCCATTCTGACTTCCTTCTTAACCCTTCTCTTCCTGTCACCCCTGCTCTTCTTCTCACCTGCTCGTCATCTCCTGTGGTGCCCCTCCTCCTTCCCTTTCTCCTATGATCCACTCAACTCTCCTATCAGATTCCTTTCTCGTCAACCCTTTACCTCTTCCACCTATTGCTTCCCGACTTCTCCTTTCATCCCACCTCCCTCTCACCTGATCTCACCTATCACCTGCTTCCCTCCCCTCGCCACCTTTCTGACCCCAAACTATTTCTCTCCACAGATGCTGCCTGACTTGCTGAGTTCTTCCAGCACTTTGTGAGTGTAACACATTTGTTTTGTGTTACAGGGTGACAAAGGGACAAAAGGCGCCTGCGGTTTAGATGGAGAGAAAGGAAGTAAGGTAAGAAACTGGAATTTTTTTGGGGGGTCACTTTAATTCCCCTCCCCACTCAAAGTCAAAGTACACTTATTATCAAAGTACATATATGTCACCATATACAACACCTAGATTCATTTTCTTGCAAGCATTTACAGAAAATTAAAGAAATACAACAGAATTTATGAAAAACTATATGTAATCAAAGACTGACAAGCAACCAATGTGCAAAAGGAGACAAATTGTGCATAAGAAAAAAAAATAATATTGAGAACATGAGTTGTAGATTCCTTGAAAGTGAGTCCATAGGTTGTGGAATCAGTTCAGAGTTGTGACCTGTTTAGGAGCCTGATGTTTGAGGGGTAATGACTGGTCCTGAACCTGGCGGTGTTGGGTCCTAAGGCTCCTGTACCACCTACTCAGTGGTAGTAGTGAGAAGAGAGCAAGGCCTGGACGGTGAGGGATGCTGCTTTCTTGTGGTAGTGCTCCTTGTATATGTACTCAGTGGTGGGAGTGTTGTAACTTGAAACACTGACGATATAAATACTCCAGATGGACTAGAGTGTATCTACCACACTTGTAGGCTTTTCTGTTCCTGGGCGTTGGTGTTTCCATACCAGGCCGCGATGTGACCAGTCTCCACTGTGCAGCTATGGAAGTTTGTGAAAGTTTTAGGTGACATACCAAATCTGTGCACATTTCTGAGGAAGTGAGGGACTGTTGTGCTGCCCTTGTGATGCTACTTACCTGCTGGTCCCAGGACAGATCTGATGTGATAACACCATTCCCACACCGGCCTGTCTTCCTTGGCCTCCCCACTGTCAGGGTGGGGGTAAACACAAACAAGAAAGGCAGCACCTCGGTAGCCTACAATCCAACAGCACGCATATTGATTTCATTCCCGTGAAGGGATGGATGGATGGACGGATGAAGATAAGAGAGTGAATGACTACAGCATAGGAGGTTTGTTGTGGCACCAGCTGGAGAAGATATACTGGAAAGAATTAGCGAGTCAGGAAGATCAAAAGGCATTGGTTCCTGGTGAACTATAAACAGGGAGAAAATTCAGAAATTTGAGGGTCAGAACAACTTGGGCGACCTAGTGCAGGATTTTCTAAAGGGTTAACTTGCAGGTTGAGTCAATGGTGAGGAAGGCAAATGCAATGTAGCATTAATTTCGAGAGATTTAGAATATAAAAGAAAGGATGGAATGCTAAGGCTTTATAAGGCACTGGTGAGGCCTCATTTGGAGTATTGGGAACAGTTTTGGGTCCCTTATCTCAGAAAGGATGTGCTGACCTTGGAGAGGGTCCAGAGGAGGTTCACGAGAATGATCCCAGGAATGAAAGGGTTAACATATATGGAGCATTTGATAGCTCTGGGCTTGTACTCGCTGGAGTTTAGAAGAATGAGGGAGGATCTCATTGAAACCTATCAGATATTGGAAGGCCTAGATACAGTGGATGATGAGAGGATATTTCCTTTAGTGGGGGAGTCTAAGACCAGAGTGCACATCCTCAGAATAGGACACCCCTTTTGAACACAGATCATAAGGGAATTACCTCACGTAGAATGTGGTGTATCTGTGGAATTCATTGCCACAGACAGCTGTGGAGCCCAAGTCATTGGGTATATTTAAAGTGAAGGTTGATAGGTTCTTGATTAGTCAGGGCATCAAAGGTTACAGGGAGAAGTCAGAAGAATGGGATTGAGAGGGATAATAAATCTGTCATGTTTGGATGGTGGAACAGACTGAATGGGCAGAATAGTCTAATTATTCTCCTGTGTCTTATGGCCTAATGAAACGCATCCCAGGTTCCAGAGAAAAAAAAAACAAAGTGGAAAGAGCAGAGGTTTTGTTCATAATCTTTCAGATAACAGGGGTTTCCAACCTTTTTTATATCATGAACCCCTACCATTAGCCGAGGGGTCCATGAACAGTTTAGTTTTGCAGTACTGAAGCATTATTTATGTAAAATGAAGATTCATGACCCAAAATATCAACTGTCTATTTCCCTCGATAGATGTTGCCTGACCCACTACAACATTCCCTATAAATTTTTACAGCTGCTTCTGAGCAGGAGATAATTACATGGCCTGAAAACTGTATGGCACTTTAAACAGTGTCGGCATTCAGCAGGTTAATAAACAGGTGGTTTATTAACCATGAGCTATTGACTTCCATTCTGTGTTTATTATTACAATTAGTAACAGCGTTGTAACTTGAAACACTGACAATAAAATATGTTGAACTCTAAAATGTTTCAAAGTAAAGGTTGTGATATGTTTATTACTTAAAAAATTTGTGGTTATATTCATTAACACGATTAATTACAGGGTATTTCAAAATTATATTAACATAGATTCAAAATTACATTAGCATAATTTCAAACTGCGAGGCAACAAAGGCTATGTGCTTGGGAGCATTTCAGTTACTTTTCAGCCAAGCACCCATACAGCCTAGAGGGAACAAGGCTGCTGAGTGCCCTGTGTATTGCATGTTACTCCAGATTCCTGCATCTGATGTCAGTTGTACTTCAGTTGTTTATGTAATATTATTTTAGAAAGGGAAAAAAAAGGTTAAAACCAGAGAACTATAGTCCCCATTCGTGAGAATAATTTGCAAAAACAAAGTGATCAGAGTTCAAAGCAAATTTATTATCAAAGTACATATATGTCACCTTATACAACCCTGAGATTCATTTTCTTGTGGGCATTCTCAGTAATCCAGAATAGAATAATAATCATAATAGAATCAATGAAAGACTGTACCAATTTGGGTGTTCAAACAGTGTGCAAAAGACAGCAAACTGTGCAAATACAAAAAGAAAGAAAGAAATAAGCAAGCAAGCAATAAATATCAAGAACATGAGATCAAGATTCCTTGCAAGTGAGTCCATAGGTTGTGGGAACATTTCAGTGATGAGGCAAGTGAAGTTGTGTGAAGTTATCTCCTTTGGTTCAAGAGCCTGATGGTTGAGGGGTAGTAACTGTTCTTGAACCTGATCATGTGAGTCCTGAGGCTCTTGTACCCTCTTATACACAATCTTCGCTATAAAATACAAGTCTGAGCTTAACTAGAATATTGTAGGCACCTCACTGCAGAACGATATAGAAACAGAAAGGGCACAAGAAGGTCTATCAGGGAGGAGGGACTTCAGTTGTGAGGATAGTTGAGAAACATCTGTACAATTCTCCTTTGAACAGAGAGGATTAAACCATGAGCAGATCAAGCTCTTCAGGATGATGAGTGGTTTAACAAAGCAGAAAGAAGAGACACTTTTCGCTGTCTCTGTGCTAATAAGTGATAAGAGAAGATGGGCTTAACCTCATCAGCAAAAGATTTTGGAGAAGACAGGAGAAGAATGTTTTCAGTTATGGAGTTGCAAGGAGCTTCAAAAATGGACCAGTTAAAGAGGGTGGAAATGATTCCACAACACTGTTAAAGGGAACTTGGATATACTCTTACAGATGAGGAGCTTACATAGCTACAGATACAAAGCATTGATGTAGGACAAAGTCTTTCAAAGATCAAAGATTCAAAATTCAAAGTACATTTATTATTGAAGTATGTACTGTGTACAGAATATAACTCTGAAATTCGTCCTCCCCAGACAGCCACAAAATAAAGAAACACCATGGAACCCATTCAAAGAAAACATCAAACACCCAATATGTGAAATAAGAACAAACTACACGAATGGCAAACTTTATTTGCCCTATATATTTACAAGTGCTAGGAACTTGCTACGGTGTGTTGACATGATATGCAACAAAAATATTTAACAATTATAAAGAATAAAGAATTATATTTTTAAAAAATCTAAAAAACCAAAAGAAGAGCCTTTTGACCAAATATCTCCCTGCTAAACTTATGATTTTTAAACATGTTTCATTTGGATTTGGACTCCTGATTCTACAGTCTACAGACTCACTGTCAAGGACTCTTTAGAACCCAGATTCTCAGTAACACATCCAAAATGCTGGAGGAATTTACCCAGGTCAGACATCATCTATGGAAATGAATAAATAGTCAAAGTTTTGGGCTGAGACCCTTCAACATGAGTCCTGAAATGTCAACTATCTATTTATTTCCATAGATGCTGCCTAAACTGCAGAGTTCCTCCAGCAATTTTTGTGTATTGCTTTGGATTTCCAGTATCTGCAGACTTCTCGTGTTTATCATATTCTCAGTATTATTTTTTATTTGCAGAATTTGTCATCTTTTACATATTGGTTGCTTGTCATCCTTTGTTTATGTAAAATCTTTCATAAATTCAACTGTATTTCTGTACTTTCCCATAAATGCCTGCAAGAAAATGAATCTCTATGCACACTTTGATAATAAATTTATTTTGATTTCTTTTT
This sequence comes from Mobula birostris, assembly GCF_030028105.1. NCBI lineage: Eukaryota > Metazoa > Chordata > Chondrichthyes > Myliobatiformes > Myliobatidae > Mobula > Mobula birostris. Next base: position 8,346,249 of record NC_092385.1, on the reverse strand, counting down.
GGCTTGTTTCCATACACTGTACATAATACCTCTAACAATCTTTCCATGGAAGTTTTAAAATGTTCCATTGTTTGTAAGGGAGGAAGAGAAGAAAAAGATGAAGAGATGGGAACAAGATGTTGAAAAATATAGTGAAGCAGCCTTTTCCTCTTCATGCCTTTTTGTTTTGTGAAAATATCTTCTTTCGCTGTTCATAATAAATAGTCTTTCTCCAATTGAAAACTAAAGTCCTGTTTCTCAACAGTGTGAACTTATTCTATTGATATGTACAGGAAATGCTGGAAATATGCTGAAAATATTCATCTGGTCAGCAGCATCTGCGAAGAGAGAAATAAAGTCAATTTTCACCCAAACAGAGAACATTATTTCAATGCCAGTTTCTATGAAAGGTCTTTGATCTGAAACACATATTCACTCTCCCTCTTAACACATGCTGTCCAACCTATTCAGTTTACTCAGCATTTTCTGTTTCAGATTTACAGATTCTGCAGCATTTTGCTTCTTTATTCTGCAATCCCTTCTTCTAACCTGCATCTGTTAATGTAGGGTGATCCTGGATTTCCTGGGAGGATCGGATTCCCTGGCAGGAAGGGAGATCAGGTAGGAAAACATTGGAATGCTGCCTAGATCAAAACTCCTCCAACTGATGCAGGGTATGAATAAAATTTAATTCCTGACCTTAATCACCCTTAAGAAGGTGCAGTCCAGATGAAGTTGCCGAGTTCACCTAGCAGCACGCTGGCATCGTGTTTTGCATAACACTCTACAATGCCAGTGTTAGAAGATCAAGGTTCAATTCCCACCTCTTTCTGTAAGGAGTTTGTAAATTCTCCCTGTGACCATGTGGGTTTCCTCTGGGTGCTCCGATTTCATCCCACATTTCAAAGATGCATGGGTGAGATTTAGTAGGTTGCCGGCATGCTACGCTACCACCAGAAGCATGGTGACACTTGTGGGCGGCCCCCAGCATACCTCGGACTGTGCTGGTTGTTGATGCAGAGGGCTCATTTGACTGTATGTTTTGATGTACATGTGACAAATAAAACTAATCTTTATCTTAATCTTATCCTGTGTTGGGCAATAAAGATTGCAGTTGAGGATATGTTAGAAGTTTCAACCAGAGACTCTTTTCCCTGTCAGGCCTGCACGTGCAGGCTCCTCCCAGTCTCCACCCAGCTGACAGGAGTCACCTTCCACTTGCTTCCAATTCATCACCTGCAGCCTATTTAAACCCATCTCTCATCCACAATGCTTGTTCACTCATATGAACCAGCCAGTTTCTCCTAGCCTTCAGTTACCTTGTTACCTTGTCATGTTAAGTATGTGTTCTCTCCTGTTTTGTGGCCCTCCTGGTTAGTTCTTTTGCAGTTTATTGTTAAAGTTATTGCTTCATTCTGAATCATCTCCGCTGCTCTGTGTGATGGTCAAGCCACCTCTACATTTCTTGACGTTCGCAGAGTGGAAATGGCTACTACAATGGGGCATAACTTCGAGGAAAGTATAGGGGAGATGTCAGAGGTGGATTTTTCAAACAGATAGTGGTGGGTGAGTGAAACACGCTGCCAAGGGTTGGTGATGGAGGCAGATCAAATAGGGACATTTAAAAGACTTTTAGATAGACACATCAATGATAGAAAAATGGAGGGCTACATGTTGGGGAAGTGTTAGATTGATCTTGGAGTAGGTTAAAAAGTTGGCAGGGCTGAAGGGCCTGTACTGTGCTGTACAGGTCTATGTTCTATGTTCCCTACAGTAATCCTTCCTGGCCTTCCCACATTCCATACTATAGTACGGATATGACAAAATACCCCATTGGGATGGGCTCCAGCATTGAAAAGTCAGGAATGACTGAGCTGCTGATCTCCACCACTCCATATTAATTCCCATGTTTTCCCTTTCAGGGTGAACCTGGCACCACTGGCTCCCCGGGCGTGACAGGCAAAGAAGGTCTCATTGGACCCAAGGTATGACGAATCATTGAAGGAGAGCACCATGGGGCAAGGGGACATCCGCCACTTGATATCTGTGTAGTTCATGGCATTTGTCTGCTCCTGTGTAGGGTGACCGAGGCTACGACGGACTCCAGGGGCAGAAGGGGGACCGAGGGGAGAAAGGCGAGCGGGTGAGTTGCAGTTACCAATACCAAGTGTTTCAAAGATTCAAAGAACACTTCTTCTCAAATTATGTGTGCAGTATACAACCCTGAGATTCGTCTTACCCACAGACAGCCACAAAACAAAGAAAAACATGGCACCCGTTCAAAGAAAAACACCAACCCACCCCCGTGTGCAAAAAGAAACACAGATCACGCAAATACCAAAAAAAAAGAGCAAAAAACACTGAAAATAAAAAAACACAAAATCGAAAGAGTCCAGCTATATTCAAGCAACACACATAAAAGTTGCTGGTGAATGCAGCAGGACTTCCTCGTATTTGCCAGCTATATTCAGTTCAGTTCAGACTAGTGTTGTCGTTCGTTATCTGCTGGCCGCCCCGATCAAAATAGCAACAAAAAATGGAGTGAGCAGAAACACATCACTGCGTGAACCACAGAGTCCAACCAACAAACCGTGTTGATCAAACCTTGCCCAGAACCCAGGAAGCCGGCACAGTCCTGCCTGACAAGGTGTAAAGGGAAGCTGCAAATGCAGCTTTTACACCGATACTTCCAATAGCGTTGTGCTCTATCACTACTGCCCGGGACTCTCAGTCTAGATTACGGGCTCACATCTCTACTGTGGGAAAAACCTCGGCTTCTAAGGTGAAAATTGCTACCCAGTGAGCCATGAGTGGCAATTATTGCAAGACATTGCCTCAGAAATGACTCAGCCTCTACAGAGCTTTTGGGTGGAGAATCCCAATAGTTCCTCACCATCTGGATGAAGATGTTTCTTACCTCCATCCTGAATGGCCATTTTCTTATAATGAGACAGCGATGCCTGCTTCTCAATACCCAAGCCAGAGGAAACATCGACACAAACACACAGACGTCTGCAGATGCTGGAAATCCAAAGCAACACACTCAAAACGCTGGAGGAACTCAGCAGGTCAGGCAGCATCCATGGAAAAAAGTAAACAGATGAGGTTTCAGGCCGAGACCCTCGTTCAGGACTGAGAAGGAAGGGGGAAGATGCCAAAATAGAAAGGTGGGGGGAGGGGAAAGAGGCTAGCTGGAAGGTGATAGGTGACATCCTGAAGGATTAAAGGATTCAAAGTTCATTTATTATGGAAGTATGTATAAATGATACATCTGCTTACAGACAGCCACAAAGCAAGAAACCCAGAAGAACCCAATTTAAAGAAAGACCAGCACCCGGAGCGCAGAGAAAGGAAAAAAAAACACAAATCGTGCAGGCAATAGAAGCAAGAAACAGCATTCAGAAGTAAATTGAGTCCATAGACCCGGAGCCTGGGGCAGCCTGGCTCATTCCCAGTTCATCACACAGCGGGGCAAATCCCCACAAAGCTCGCAGACACGAAGCACGTAGCAGCCAGAGCAGTCTCACAGCCTCAGTGCCGCAGGGAGAGGAGTGAACCTCACGGGAGAGTGAGCAACGTTCACCTCCAGTCCTGATATCCTACCTTTTCAATCTACCTGGGCCGGCGTTTAAATTGTTCAAACACTGAATCATGCCAAGAAGGGTCTCGGCCTGAAACGTCGATGGTTTATTCTTTTCCATAGGTGCTGCGGGACCTGCTGAGTTTCCCCAGCATTTTGTGTGTGAAACATCATCTACCCTGTTGAGGTTATTACGACCTGGGTTTAGTTCTGCTGCTGTCCATAATGAGTTTGTACCTTCTCCCTATGACCGTGTGGGTTTCCGCTGGATTTTTCCCACATTCCAAAGCCGTACAGATCAGTCAGATAGTTGGTCACTGGGGTGTAATTGGGTGGCGAGGGCTTGTTGAGCTGACAAAGCCCGTTATCATGCTGTATCTCTGAACCTGCTTACAGATATTGTACACTTGTGGTGATTACTGGAGAGTACAAAGTTAAATCTGAGATTGCTATCATTTGCCTCTTTGTTTTGCAGGGTCTTCCCGGCATCACTGGGCCACCAGGTGTCCGAGGATCTGATGGAGCTACCGGCCCTCCTGGCCCTGTGGGTCCTGTAGGCCCTCGGGGCTCTGAGGGAATGCAGGGCCAAAAGGTAACGATTGAATCCTTCCTCACATGTTGTAGGAAGTTTTCACAAATGTCCAAATGTTGCTTTTTCCCCTTCCTAATGCTCCTACTGTAGAAACCTCCAGCATTTTATTTTTAAGGTAACTTTTTTATTCTTTCTTCTCTTCTAATATTTGTATATCTGTGCAATTGTAATGCTACTGTAACTTCCTTTGAGATCAATAAAGTATCTGTCTATCTATATAAGAGGTAAGCAAACATGGAGTATGCTTCCAGTGGAACTGCAGGTAAACTAATGTGGTCAAGGTCAGTCAATGCTGGCAGGTCACATTCCTTGTGATGACTCCAGGCCCTTTTGCAAAGTTATAGCCGACTAACAGGCCAGGATATGATGGGTTAAACAACACAGTATCTCCATACAGTTCAGAAAGGAGGGACTAAATAACTCAGTCCTCAATGGTTGGGTTGAGCTGTCCTCCGACCTTGGCAATTTACTTCCAAAAGTTTCATCGGCATATGAGGATGCATCGTCGGTGTGCTGTGGATTGTGGGCTTCGTACACTGATCACTCAGCTGACTGGTTATCATTTTTGGAAACTTGGTTGCGACGAGGGGAGTAAATCTCATTGCTGATTGGTTGTATGGTGAACTTTATGTGTTGTCTGGAATTTTGCCCGCAATGGCTTGTAAACAGGATCAAGGCCTACGTGTCAAGATGGCATCAAAATTGATTTCTGTAACTTCCAATAATTTCCTCCCCACCCCCCTTTCTCTTTTCCCATTCCATTTTTCATTACCTGCTCACCTCTGCTTCTCCTCACTTACCCATCATCTCCCTCTGGTTCCCCTCCTCCTTCCCTTTCTTCCATGGTCCACTGTTCTCTCCTATTAGATTCCTTCTTCTTCATCCCTTTACCTTTTCCACCAATCACCTCCCAGATCCTTACCTCATCCTTTGGGGTTTTTCTTCTGGTTCGTGGATGGTTGGCGTCTATAATTAAGGTTGAGGTTTCAGGCTATTTGGAGGCACATGATAAAATATGCGAAAGTCAGCATGGTTTCCTTAAGAGGAAATCTTGTCTGACAAATCTATTGGAATTCTTTGAGGGAATAACAAGCAGAATAGACAAATGAGAGTCCATGGATGTTGTTTACGTGGATATTCAGAAAGCATTTGACAAGGTGTCATACATGATGCTGCTTAACAAGATAAGAGCCCATGGTATTACAGGAAAGATACTAGCATGGATAGAAGATTGGCTGACTGGCAGGAGACAATGAGTGGGAATAGAAGAGGGCCTTTTCTGGTTGGCTGCCTGTGACTAGTGGTGTTCCGCAAAAGTTGGTGTTGGGATTGCCTATTTTCACGTTATATGTCAATGATTTGGATGGTGAAACTGATGGCTTTGTGGCCAGGTTTGCAGGTGATACAAAGATAGATGGAGTGGCTGGTAGTGCTGAGGAAGTAGGGAGCCTGCAGAGGGACTTATACAGATTAGGAGAATGGGCAAAGAAGTGGCAGATGCAATATAGTGTCGGGGAGTATATAGTCATGCACTTTGATAGAAAGTCTAAAGACATAGTCTATTTTCTAAACGAGGAGAAAATTCAAGACTCAGAGGTGCAGAGGGACTTGGTAGTCCTCGTGTAATTCCCTAAAGTTTAACCTGCAGGCTGAGTCAGAGGTAAGGAAGGCAAATGCAATGTTAGCATTCATTTGGAGAGGACTAGAATATATATAAAAAAAACAAGGATGTAATGCTGAGGCTTTATAAGGCATTGGTCAGACCACACTTGGAATATTGTGAGCAGTTTTGGGCCCCTTATCTCAGAAAGGATTGGCCAGCATTGGAAAGGGTCCAGAGGAGGTTCCAGGAATGTATGTGGAGATTTTGTTGGTTCTGGACCTGTACTTTCTAGAGCTTAGAAGAATGAGGGAGGAACCCATTGAAATCCATTGAATGTTGAAAGACCAGGACAGAGTGGATGTGGAGAGGATGTTTCTGATAATGGGGAAGTCTAGGACCAGAGGACACGGTCCCAGAAAAGAGGGACGCTCTTTTAGAACAGAGATGTGGATGAATTTCTTTAGCCAGAGGTGTGGAATTCATTGCCACATTCGGGATATTGGTGCCAAGTTATTGGATATATTTAAAGTGGATATTGATAGGTTCTTGATTAGTTAGGGTGTCAAAGGTTATGGGTAGAAGATACAAGAATAGGGTTGTGAGAGATAATAAATCAGCCATGATGGAATGGTGGAACGGATTCAAAGGGGCGAATGGCCTAATTCTGCACCTATTTCTTATAATCTTTTGTGATGAGTTCATCAGCGCGCATGCGCCGGTCGTGCGTACAACCTGTTACAGCCGTTCCGATCAGTATTCTTACTTTTTTTCTTCTTACTTTTTAACTTAGGTTATTTTTTGTGTTTTTTTTTCCACGGTAACACGTCAAAGCTGCACCCTCTCTAACATGCTGGTAGAGAGAGGTTTATTTGGGTTTTTAGCGCTGGAAATAGTTACATCCCGACACGCGGGACAGAAGCATGGTCGCATTGTTTATTCCAGGGACCAGCTACTTGCGCTAATGCCGGCCGGTTTAGCGAGCAGAGCGGCGGACACCCCTGCTGAAATCTGGAGGAAAACACACAGAGGATGCAGAGGGGGATCACAAAGTCGAGGAAAGAGGACCAGGTCCAGACAACAGAGACTTATGGAGAAGAGGAGTTCGGTGGGTAATAAAATGGACGAGTTCACAGCGCTAGCCAGGCGTCAGAGAACATTTCTGGAGTGCAGTATTATGTGTTTCACTGGAACGGGGCTGCACGAGGACATACCCAATCAAAACTTCTCCATGGACGGCTTCCAGAGTGTTCGGGCTGACCGGAAGTGCACTGAGAGCAGTAAGCCTAAAGGAGTTGGGTGCTTACTGTTCTGGTTAACAACAGATGGTGCAATCCAGGTCATATTACGATCGAGGAGCGTGTTTGTAGACCGGATATTGAACTTTTTACTGTTGGACTTCGGCCACATTCCACCGAGATACAACACTGGACGGCACGAGAGGTCGTTCCTGCCTGTGGCCATCGAACTTGCAGCTCCTCCCGTGGAGGGTCAGACACCCTGAGCCAATAGACTGGTCCTGGGCTTATTTTCCATCTGGCATAGTTTGCATTTTGTTGTTTGATTGTTTGTGGTTTTTGTATTGCTATATTTATGCTCTATTCTTGGTTGGTGCGGCTGTAATGAAACCCATTTTCCCTCGGGATCAATAAAGTATATCTATCTATCTATCTATCTAGCTATCAACTTCCAATGGTTCTGAGATTTTCTCCAAGAGCTTTTCCTGGTGCCATCCAGAGAATATATGTTACTTGGGCAACACACACAAAATGCTGGTTGGTCTACCACTTAGTACCCTTCCCTCTCCCCTGTTTTTGTATTCTGGCTTCGATTCCGGTCCTGATGAAGCGTCTTGTCACGAAACATTGACTGTTTATTTCCCTCCATAGATGCCGCCTGACCTGCTGAGATCCTCCAGCACTTTGTGTGTGTGTGTTGTCCAAGATTTCCAGCATCTGTAGGATCTCTTGTGTTACCAGTGTTACTTACAGAGGTATTGCTGCTTGTGTCTGACTGTAGGGTGAAAGAGGCCCACCTGGTGAGAGTGTTCCAGGTCCCAGAGGAATTCCAGGAATCCCAGGGGAAAGAGGAGATCCAGTAAGTATCTGAAGAATGCACAGTGGAACATTTATTGATTGTTTGATTGATTGATTGAGATACAGAGTGGTAATAGGTCTTTCTGGCCCTTCGAGTCGCACTGCCCAGCAACCCTGTTTTAACCCTACCCTAATCACGGGACAATTTACAGTGTCCAATTAACTTACCAACCAGTATGTCTTTGGACTGTGAGAGGAAACCAGAGCATCTGGAGGAAATCCACACTGTCACAGGGAGAGCATCCTTACAGGGGCAGGAATTGAACCCAAGTCGCTGGTAGTGTATCGTGTTGGACTACCCACCAGGCTTCCGTGCCTCCCAAAATGGCTACAAACTCTGGAAGTCAAACCTCAGCCTGAGAGTGAAATGTTGCATCATCGGCTCTAAGCCCAACAGAGTATGCAGCATCAGTGGAGAGAGAAACTTGAGTTAGTATTATCAACCAAACTATAGATTCCAAAACTTGTGAATCGTGTCATGAAGGCAAACTCAATCAGATGCAGAGCATTCCACTAAACCTAAATCTCCTTCACAGATGACATCCCACCATTTGAGCCCTAATCCCTCCATTTGTAAGTAAATGCGAGACCATGGATCTGCGCCTGGAAAGTCTTCACTCTCCAGGGTGCAGGCCTGGGCAAGGTTGTATGGAAGACTGGCAGTTGCCCCTGCTGCAAGTCTCCCCTCTCCACGCCACCGATGTTGTCCAAGGGAAGGGCATTAGGACCCATACAGCTTGGCACCAGTGTCGTCGCAGAGCAATGTGTGGTTAAGTGCCTTGCTCAAGGACACAACACGCTGCCTCAGCCAAGGCTCGAACTCACGACCTTCAGGTCACTAGTCCAATGCCTTAACCACTTGGCCGCGTGCCCACACAACCTCCATTTGTAGGGGCATTGTAAACTGACCATGAGACAAAGGAGCACAAATAGGCCATTTGGCCCATCAAATCTGTTCTGCCATTCAATCAGAGCTGATTTATTTTCCCTCTCAGCCCCATTCCCCTGCCTTCTCCCCATAACCTTTGACTCCCATACTACTCAAGAACCTATCGGTCTTAATACATTGATATGTCTTAAATCTTAAATCTGAAACCTAAGATGTCGACTTGATAGATGCTCTATTTATTTCTCATTACCTTCACCAACTAGTACAACGATTCAACTTACTTTTCTTTGTGGTTAAGGGTGAGATGGGTCCTGATGGTCCAAAGGGAGAACAGGGAAATCCAGGAATGACGGTATGTGAATTTTTGTTTGGAATTTTAATGGTATTGTACACATCATAAAAAGCCAATTGTTTCTCCAAATGCTGGAGGAACTCAGCAGGTTAGGCAGCATCTGTGGAAGGGAATCATCATTCAGAAATGTCAGCTAACCTCCTGAGTTCCTCCAGCATTTTGTGTGTGTTGCTGAGGACTTCCAGCATCTGCAGAATTTCTGAGGTTTCTCCGTCAAAAACTTTTCTCTCAAATCCCCTTTAAAATGCCTTCCTGCCTGCTTAAGCCAACTTTTTTTTTCATTTTTGATAGCTCAACCGTAATGACAAACATTATGACTCCCTAATTTATAAGTTTTATACACCTCTAATCTCATCAGCTGTGTTGTGCTCAGTTCTGGTCACCTCATTATAGGAAGGACGTGGAAGCTTTAGAAAGGATGCTGAGGAATTTGGCCAGGATGCTGCCTCAATTAGATAGCATGTCTTATGAGGATAAATTGAGCGAGCTAGGGCTTTACTCTTGATCAAAGGAGGATGAAAAGTAACTTGAGAAATACAAGATGATAAGAGGCATAGATCAAGTAAGCAGCCAGAGACTTTTTCCCAGGACTGCAGGTGGCATAATACTATAAGTTATAATAGAATTATATTAAAAATTAATGTACATTTGTATTTTTAATTGAGAGCAGTTTGGCATGTTTTTAAATAAACATTTAAATATTTCTCAGTGATTTTTTTGGCACACTGGTTCCAGAGGTTTGCTTACTGGAGACATTTACAACCCATGTAATGAATATGCTGTCAGGATGCCATCAGGAGGGTCACAGAACAGGGACTTAGTTCCAGCCGTGGTGCTGCTCACTGCATTGTGCAGAACAATGCAATGAGTGCTCTGGCAGTCCTTCATCTGCAAATATTCAGAGTGGCTATCACTGACAGTGTCTGACAATCCAGTCCAGATCATATCTACATTTCGGTATTCCATAGTGTATTCTTTGAAGCTGCCTGCCTTAGAGTCGTAGAGCATTCCAGCACAGAAACAGGCCCTTTGGCCCGTCCAGCCTGTGCTGAACTGTTGTTCTCCCATCAAAGCGCACCTGGCCCATAGCCCTCCATTCCCTTCCATCGATGTACATGAATGTTTCCATCGAACCCACATCCGCGACTTCCACTGGCATCTCATTCCACACTCTCACCACCCTCCTTAAATATTTCGCCTTTCACCTTAACCTATGACCTCTAGCTTTAGTCTCGCCCAACCTCGGTGGGAAAAGCCTGCTTGCAATAACTCTATCTATACCCCTCATAATTTTGTATACTCACTAACCCTACCCTCATTTTATTTATTCTCCCCACATTCCCATCTCTCCCCAGATTCTGTTGCTCCCTTACACACGAATCAGCAGCAGCTAGTTAACCTACCAATCCTCATCTTTGGATTGTGAGAGAAAACTAGAGTACCCAGAGTCCACACAGTTACAGAGAGTGTGTGCAGAGTCCACCCGGTTACAGAGAGTGTGTGCAGACTCCACACGGTTACAGAGAGTGTGTGCAGACTCCACACGGTTACAGAGAGTGTGTGCAGAGTCCACACGGTTACAGAGAGTGTGTGCAGAGTCCACACGGTTACAGAGAGTGTGTGCAGACTCCACACGGTTACAGAGAGTGTGTGCAGAGTCCACACGGTTACAGAGAGTGTGTGCAGAGTCCACACAGACAGGATTGTGAGGGGCTTGAAGAGCAGTATGAACATGGTGGGCTGTTGGGCTTTTTCTCTCTCTCTGGTATCGCAATGCCAATTCACGTCAGACAAAGACATGCAGCCAGGATGCCTTGGGATCTTCAACCGGATTTAAAAGATGCAGAAAGTCTCAGCAGAGATCATTTACAAGGACATTGTTGTGGACTTGAAGTATGGGGAAAGGTTGAATAGGCTAGGATTTGATTCTCTGCTGCGTAGGAGAATGAGGGGAGATCTGACAGAGGTAGTGGTTAACACAGTGCCTCACAGTGTACCGGCTGCATGATTGGGATTGATTGCCAGCAGTCTGTTAGGAGTTTGCACCTTCTCCCCATGACCACATAGGTTTCCTCATGGTCAGTGAGTTGTGGGCATGCTATGTTAGCACCAGGAGCATGGCACCACTTGTTGCCCAGCACATTCCCAACCCAAGTGATACGGTTCACAGTATGTTTCAATGTGCACGTGATAAGTAAAGCTAAGCTAATGTTTCTTTCCTTCTGTTTCTGTCTTTCTTCCATATGAATTATGAGTTGTAGGGTGTAAGAAGAAAACCTGTCTAATTAAAAGTCCCATGATGACTATGGCCGGTTTAGTCCTGATTTAAATGTTGGGTCTGTAGTGTATTTAATATTTAAGTGATGTTTGAATAATCTTGTATATATGTTGGCTGATTAAGCATTCTTGTTCATTTCAATAATTCATTACAGGTTGTATATATACGTAAATTGCATACATCGTCACACTACAACATATACGTGAGCGCCTCGATTGAAGTAAACTCGAAGTTAGACCTGCATTTTGGACTCACACGTTTTCGATTGAGTTAGTTTAACGTTTTGAAGTTACGAAACATAGCAGGGTCCGTACCCAAAATCACTATAAAATGTTGCCAGGTATCCAAAGGATTTTGGGCAGGAATGAATCTGTGGAAATTGATCTGATTAGCAGTTACTGTTGATCCTGAGGGAGTGGGGGCCAGCGACAGTCGAGCAAATACAGACATTGATCCTGTCGTTTTCCTCCCCCTGTACTGCACAGGAGAGCCAGATTCGTGCCTATGTGCGGCAAGAAATGAGCGAACACTGCGGTGAGTGAATTCATTTTGGCCTGAAGGGAAAAGTCCAGGCAGAATTATGCAAACACTCCCCTTCCCACAGTATCCAGTGTCCGGTATCTATCACAATCATATGGACAAAATCCTAGCACAATGCACATTGCAGCAACAGGAAGGTGTTTTTTACCCACTGTAGGAAAGACATCATTCAAATGAAAAAGCTGCAGAGAAGATTTACCAGAATATCAGACCATAAGACATTGGAGCAGAATTAAGCTATTCAGCCCACCGAGTCTGCCCCATCATTCCATCATGGCTGATTTATTATCCTCCTCTACTCCATTCTCCTGACTTTTTCCAGTAATCTTTGATGTTCTTACTAATCAAAAACATCTCAACCTCCATTTTAAATAGGCCCAATGACTTGGCATTCACAGGCGTCTGTGGAAATGAATTTCAGAAGTTCACCCTCTTTGGTTAAAGAAATTCTTCCTCATCTCTGTTCTGTAGATGCATTCTTCTGTTCTGAGTCTGTTCGCTTTGGTCCTAGACTCCCCCACTATGGGAAACACACTCTCCACATCCACTCTATCTAGGCCTTTCATTGTTCAAATGGCTACAATAAAATCACCATAACCTTCTCTTATTGTTTTAAATTCCAGTAGTACAGGCCCAGAACCATCAAATGCACCACATACTCTGTCTGGATAGCATCCTGCCTGATGCCATGAACATTGACTTCTCCATATTCCAGTAATTCCCCCCTCCCTTTATCATTTTCCATTCACCACTTTGGTTCTTCTCTTCCCCTGACATGTGGCCAAGTGGTTAAGGCATTCATCTAGTGATCTGAAGGTCGCCAGTTCGAGCCTTGGCTGAGGCAATGTGTTGTGTCCTTGAGCAAAGCACTTAACCACACATTGCTCTATGTCTGTGTGAGGAGTGGCGCGCCACGCAGTCTTTCATTCTGCGCCTTGTAAGGCATGAAAATGCCCGACACTGGCCTCCTAGGCCTGAGTCAACGCTCCCTCTCTCCCCTTCCCCTGACCTGCCCATCACCTCCCTCTGGTTCCCTTCCTCCTTCTGCGGTCCACTCTCCTCTCCTACTAGATTTCTTCTTCAGCCTATCCCCTCCCATTTTCTCATATCATTCCCCCCTCTGTCACACACCCACCTTCCCCCTCACCTGGTCTCACCAATCACCTGCCTGCTTGTATTCCTTCCCTTCACCCGCCTTCTAATACTGGCTTCTGCCCCCCTTTATTCCCAGTCCTGGAGGAGGGTCTCGTCTGAAACAGCGACTGTTTATTCCCCTCCACAGGCGCTGCCTGACCTGCTAAGTTCCTCCAGCATTTTGTGTGCTTTGCTCTTTAGATAAAGCACATTGTGTTATTTTAACCTGACATTATGATCCTTCAACAGCTTCTTGTGATGAGTTCATTTACTTCACAAATCTCTTGTGTTTATAATGAAACTAGTAATTGAACTGATCCATTCTGCCTGAAAAATATCCAAATCCCTGCATTATCTGCTCATTCATGTTCCTAAAGAACGGCCTCTTAAATACCTTTGTTATACTTGCTCCCACCACTACCCTGGTAGAATATTTCAGGCACCCACCTCTCTCTATAAAAGAAAATTACCCCGTATATTTGCTTTGCCCCTCTCAACCTAAATGCTTGCCCTCTGGTTTAGACATTTCAACCCTGGAAGAAAGATACAGACTGATTACTCTATCTGCACTTCTAATAATCTTAAAAACTTCTGCTTGGAATTGTGCAAACCTTCCTGAAGCACCTCAGAGCAAAGCTACCATGATTGAAAAGATTCAAGAAGATTAAATGAAAATCACAAAAAAAATTAAGGTGCTTGACATAAAAAACAGAAAGTGATGACAACACTCAGCAGGAAGTTGTCTTTCCCTGGCCTGGTTACTAGGCAACGTTCTTAGTTGGTGAATGCAAGATCAAAGAGTCGAATTGGGGAAATATAGTAGGAGTTACCAATGGTTCAACATTTGATCCACCTCTGTGTATCAGAAAAGTGCAGACACTGATGCTTTTGAGAGCAGTGGGAAATATCCCAGAGGATGCCATCTCATTCCTATAACCTGGAAAATTGCACAGCATTATTGTTACTCCCTTTAATTTGATTTGGCCCTGTGTTCTTTTTATATTTCCCTACAATATAGTTTGAAGCCATTCAGCCCATTGCCAGCCAGCTTAGCAACCCTGCTACCTACCTATCTCCCTGTAACATTTTTTTCCTTTCATGTGGTCAGCAACTCTCCCTTGCCCCCAATTCTCCTGCCACTAGGGGCAATTTGAAACGGACGGGTGAGAGGAAACAAGCTACAGGAGGATAGGATTGCACTTGATGCTAGCATAGATTCACTGGGCCTAATATTATAAAGAAAATATATTTTACCTTAAATCTATCCTCTTTGGTTTTAGATCCCCTGTTGAGAGTACCTTGTAATTTCTAGATTTGAAATGATTGGCTCTCGTACGAGGATTAGTGAATTGTGGTTGGGACTAGGTGTGGGTGGGGAAGGTTGATCTTCTCTCTCCCTCCACCAAGCAACCACATTCCTCCACCCCCACCCCCAACTTCCCACCCTTCACAGATCCATAGGAGAAAATTGACAACACATACACCGATTCCAAATGCAGGGCTTAGCCGTGGATCATCACACATCCAGAAAGGCAGCCACTGCACTGTTCAGAATCAGGTTTGTTGTCACTGACGTATGTCGTGAAATTTGTTGTTTTGTGGCAGCAGTACAGTGTAGGATGTTAAAAATATTACTGTAAGTTAGAAAAAGATATAAAAATAAATAGAAAGGGGGCAAAATAGTGTGGTAGTGTCCATGGACCATTCAGAAACCTGAAGGCAGAGGAGAAGAAACTGGTCCTAAAACTTTGAGCTTTAGACTCAATGTCGAGGCTCCCGTACCTCTTCTCTGATGGTAGTAACGAGAAGAGGGCATGTCCCAGATAGTGAGGGTCCCTAATGATGAATGCCACCTTCTTGAGACATCGCCTGGTGAAAATGTCCTTGGTGATGGGGCTGGCTGAGATTACAGACCTGTTATCCATAAAGTGGGCAGCTGAAGGCTGTAGAGGCAACTGTAGAAAATGGAGAGAAGTACGGGTTAGATTGCTTCCATCAACAGCATTGCTCTGCCATGTCCTGCGGAAATTTCGGCTGAACTGAAAATCAGCTCGGGTAACTGTTCCTAATTATCTGTCTTTCTTTCTCTCCCCAGCCTGTGAAGGTGAGTGACAACAGCCATTTACCCTGTGCTGTCGCCTGTTGTGGTACGATTAGTGAAGCCAAAGGGGCAGGTCTATGTCTTTTGGGTGGGGTGGCCGAGTTATATTTAGATGGGGAGAGATGAGGAAACTGCTGTGAAATCTCCACTCTCTGAACCGGCTAATTACTGTCAGAGAAAGGTCAAACTCTCCACAAAGGGGTGGGGATAAGCCAAAGAGTGGTAAGAAACTTTTTTTTTAACCTTCTCAAATTGTTCATTTGCCCTCCATGAACTTGAAGGAGATATCAAGGTTCTGAGACATTGCGATCCGATCTTATTCTTGATGTTGTTCAGTCCAGAGTCAAATCAAATGAAGTGCAGAGATAAGAGGAAGTTACAGTTGAATCACATCTCATAAGGAATCATTCTATTGCTGCATGCAGTCCTGAGACAGCCAGGCCAGGGCCCAATGCCTGGTTTATAAGCACCTTCATCCTAAAGCAGGGCTCCCAACCTAGGGTCCATGGATCCCTCAGTTAATGGTTGTGGTAAACCATGTATATAGGTTGTAACTGGGGTACCTGCCTGGACACGCTCCTCTGCTGACTGCTCCTGTGGCTCCTCCCACAGACCCTGAATAAAGGCGATTGTGTCACTGCTCCTCCCTCAGTCCAGGACAGATACTCAGCATGGACATTGGTCCATTTTACTGTTAATAAAAGCCTTTCAGTATTTACTCTACTTCCAGTCTTTTGGAGTAATTAATAGTGCATCATTGGTAGGGCTCCATGGCACAAAAACAGTTGAGAACCCTTGTCCTTGAGCAAAGGAGAAGAGAAACTCCCAGTCTCAATCACCACAGCTAGCATAACTTCAGAAATTGTCTTGGATACTGCTCGTTAACAGGGCCAGATAGAGCAATGGCTGGGTGATCTGGATTGCAGATCCTTAGGTGCACTCTTCACACATAGAGGTGTAAATCCTGGGTTTGCTCAAGCCATAAAGCTTTGGATCCTTTGTCATTAAATATATTAATAAGACATGGAGTCTTTGGTTCTTGAATAGTTTTTCGGGGCCAGACACAAACAGAATCTTGACACAAGAGGCTGAAGGTGTTCTGCTTGGGGAACTCAGGAGATTGAGCAACATTTGTGCTGGGGAGGGGGAGAAGAATTGTTGAATTTCAAGTTGAAATCCTTTGCTCTAGGGTTCAAAACCATGAATAGAATCCAGTTTGGAATAGCAGAGAGGAGTCGAGGTGACTTGAATTTATTAAGTGTTGGGCAGGCTTGAAGAGTTTTACACCCATTCCCAGAGACACTGCGTTTATTTAGCAAGTCTTTTTTTGGGTGGCATGAGCTAAATTACTTCCTGGAGTGTAAATTCCACCACAATAAATTATCTTTCCTTTTTTACGGGTGTATCATTGTACACTTCAGGGAGAAAAGGCCATTGAACCCATTAGGTGCATGTCCTCAAGAAACTCAAGGTGACTTATCCTCCTCTCTGCCTCTCAGTTACCCATTATGGGGTACCCTCTGCTATTAAGTAGTAACTCAACTTCAGTGTTCCTTGTTACCCCATTTTGTTCCAGTTTTTAAGGATCAATTCTGCATCATCTTTTCTGAGTTTGTTTTGCTTGCTATCTTTCTTGTGGAGAATTATGTTGTGAATCAATCATGTAAATTGCAAAGAATTACAGCATGCACAAAGGTTACTTTCTCTATGCTTGGTGTGGACCCCCTTGGACACGAGAGGTTACAGTGTCGTGCTGTTTATGGTTTCTGCAGTGTGTGTTTTTTGATAGTGTATCATTTGCTATGTGTTCACTTCATATTTCAATAGTTAAGTGTTCTAAAGACATCTGTCTTTAAAAGTACATCAACTTTGGATTGAGTGCAAGTGCTGAATAAAATTTGAACATGTACACAAAACAATTATCTCAGTCAATTAAACTGTTTTAAGCCCTCTAACGTAACAAGTTAGAAATCACAAAATAAATTAATGATTGAGAAGTTGGAGAACATCAATCCCATTCATTTAACCAATTCTTTGTCAGACTCTATGACCCCTCAAAGCTTTAGACGTTGTCATCTTGCCAGAGACACAAAACTTCCTTTGGATTGTGCTTGAACATTATTGGCCAAGATTTCCATTCACACTTGCATCCATTCAGAGTCTGATCTGACTGAACATTTAGTAACTGATAAGATCTGTAGTATCTGGTGTATAAATTGCAGGAGCTAATAGTTCTAAAGATTTTAAAAATTGCTTTATTTGTCACATGTACATCGAAACATCAGAATCAAGTTTGATATCACTGGTCTACATCATGAAATTTGTTAACATAACAGCAGCAATACAAAAAAATCCATGATACATTATAAATATAGATAACAGAAAAACTGAATTACACTAAGTATTTGTATGTCAATTAAATAGTTAAGTTAAAGTAAGTAGTTACAAAAAATCAGAAATAGAAAGTAGTGAGGTAGTGTTCATGGGTTCAAAGTCCATTTAGGTATCAGATGGCAGAGGGGAAACATGCAGTGAAATGTGCTGTTTTTTTATCAAATCAAATCAGTGAGGATTGTGTTGGGCAGCCCTCAAGAGTGCCATGCTTCCTGCGCCAACATAGCACGGCCACAACTCACTAACCCTAACCTGTATGTCTTTGGAGTGTGGGAGGAAACCGGAGCACCCGGAGGAAACCCGCACGATCCCAGGGAGAACAAACTCCTTACGGACAGTGGAGGGAATCGAACCCTGATCTTACAGCTGGTGCTTTATAACATTGTGCTACCGTGCTGCCCGACCAAGTTGCCTAGCATTCTTGGTGCTCCTATATGAGAAGTGCAGAGGTACTCCTTCACCTTCCTACATCTGTTTTATATTAGAGGAGGCAGATGGAGGCCAAATGTTTTACCTGAAGGCAATAGCATTGCAAAGGATGAACCCACTTTCCATTTCCTTGGCACCCATTAATACCTGAATCTCGTACAGCATCAGCAAAGAGCTATTGCAGTTGTCAGGGGCTTAATTTTGATTCAAGCACCATGCATTCCACCATTGGGTGGTGAGGCCGGAGATGCACCCCTAGCAAAGAGGGTGAAAGGTGCTCCTTCCCTCTGCTAGCCTGCAGCTCACCCTTGGACAAGGTGAAGCACCTGCTTAGCACCCCAGTCAGGGTCACGTGAAGCCATGGAATCAGGTGGTGGGTGGTCGTATGAGCAGCTGGTGCACATCACAAGTCCTGGTTATGTGACCACTGCCACCAGGCAGACAATCTCTGAAAAGCATTGATAATGACTGGGATCACCAGTCTCGAAAAGACACTGCCCAGAACAAGGCAATGACAAACCACCTCTGTAGAAAAATTAGCCAAGAACAATCATGGTCATAGACTATGATCACCCACGTCATACAACACGGCACATAATTATGATGATGACTATACATCACAAATTGCTGACAAACAATGTAGTCTTTAGCTTTTGCTATGAAACCTGCTAAGACCGCTCTAACACCACCACCCAAACTTATTTTACCACATAGACATCTTCTAGATTACTTCTTTGGATTTGAGGATTCCTTGCTTTCACTCCAGTTTTATGAGTTGGAAGATGGTTAAGAATTTCTACACCACAAATGGTGGTGTTTGAACAGGCATCCGGTGGATTGTTTGGGGAGGTTATGCTCTCCTTCCGCTTCAGGTGGCCATGCCGTATCAAGTTACTGATTAAATTAGTGGGAGAGGTTGGGCAGGCTAGGACTTTTATCCTTGGAGTATAGGAAACTGAGGAGTGATATTAGACAGGTTTATAAAATCATGAGGAACATGGATGGTGTGAATACACTTAATCTCTTTCCCAGAGTTGGGAGATTGAGATCCTTTTGTGATTCTGGCAGAACGCTGTGCCTCAAATTCTGGTGATCAGGCCCCTTCTGTTCTATCAGCTGACTGAGAAATATCTTGCCAGTGAGAACATTCACTTAGTTGAAGTGAATTGATAATGAATGCAGCCTAACATTGCAATCAAGCAACTGGAAACGTGTACACCAGATATTTTGGTCAATGTGGGTGCCTTTAGATATCTTTCTTTGTTTCTTCTTCATGGCATTTGATGGATTTTAAGTATGCCTACTTTGAAGATGCTCCATTAAGGCTCATACTGCACTGCATAGTGCATAATCACACCAAACATAGTTGCATTGCTTATTGATAATAGGTGTTTCCCTGTGTATTACCAACAGAAGGAAGCCTTGAGATGCACAATAATATTGGGCCTGCACTCTTGTCTCCTAAGTTCCTCAACTGTATCAATAATAATATTGATTAATAATTATGTTCAAATTTCAGTATAGTGAAATATTCCACAGTACTCCCCCAAAAGACCTTCCAAACAAAAATTTAACCCTGCCTACATGAGAAGATTCTGCAATAGAAGTCAAGAGTCTTAAATATCCTGTTATGTACAAGACAATGAGGAAAAGAGCCATTTGCCCAACTAGTCTATTCTGGTGCCTGCTCTCCTCAAATGTACCCTCACTCCATGAGAGAAAGCATCTCATCTTTGTGGCTTCTAATATATCTTTCTGTTTCCTCTTTTCTAGTGTACTTGTCTCATTTTCTTTTAAAATCATCCAAGAAGCTTGCTACAGAAATCTTTTGGCAAATCCTACATTAGAACATTGAACATGTACAGCATAGTACACATCTTTTGGCCCATGACGTTGTGCTGAAACAGCTGAAAAGCAAATCAAATATACCCAGACACAACATCCATATCCCTCCATCTTCCTCACATCTATGTACCTCTCTAAATGCCTCTTAAAGGCCTCTAATGTATTTGCCTCTACCACCATACCAGGCATCCATGACTCTCCGTGTAAAAAAAAACTTACCTCTCACATCCCCCTTGAACCTACTCCCTGTCATCTTCAACGCATGCCCTCTGGTATGAGACACTTGCTTCTTGGTATTGATCCGTGGTGTAAAACCCCTGCTCCAAAAGTTCAACATAAACATGTGTACCTGTGACTCATGGAGCCATCAACAATTTCACTCTGGCCTTATCTTCCACCAAATACCATTCACACTTTTGGTCAGCACTGTGTGTTAATTATTGTCGTGTTGTCCGTGCTGTGCTTGTCCTTGCTTCGTCTAGGTTTCACATCAAGTGCAGCGTCCTATTACCGTCAGGTCCCTGTCTTAAAGATCTCACACGAGGAGGACTATGATGGTCTTACTGGTGAGTCTGCCTCACTTGTGTTCTGTGTCTCGTCTCTGGAGTGGTAATCTTTTTCAATGTAGCTTTGGGAAGGGCTTTTGGAATGCAGAATATACAGCAGCACAGAGAAGGTGAGCTTTCTTTCTGACCCATAAGCCATTCTAAAGTTCAAAGTAAATTTTATTGTCAGAGTACGTATATGTCACCACATACAACCCTGAGATTCTTTTTCCTGTGGGAATACTCAGCAAATTTATAGAAGAGTAACTATAACTGGATCAATGAAAGATCAATCAGAGTGCAGAAGATAACACACTGCACAAATGCAAATATAAATAAATAGCAATAAGTAACAAGAACATGAAGTAGCAAAATAAAGAGTCCTTAAAGTGAGATCATTGGTCGTAAGAACATCTCAATGGATGGGTAAGTGAATGTAGTTATCCCCTTTTGTTCAAGAGCCTGATGGTTGTCGGGCAGTAATTTTCTTGAACCTGGTGGATCAATTCCTGAGGCTCTTGTACTTTCTACCTGATAGCAGCAGCTAGAAAAGAGCTTGGCCTGGGTGGTGAGGATCTCTGAAGATCTTATGGATGCTGTGACAGCATTTCATGTAGATGTGCTCAATGGTTGGAAAGGCTTTACCATTCAAAAGCATTAGTGCTTCCATACCAGGCCGTGATGCAGTCAGTTAGTATACTCTCCACTACTTCTATAAGAGTTTGTTAATGTTTCTAAACTTACACAACTTGCCTTATGTTGCTGAGTATCCAATCTCATGGGAATTTTGCCTCATTGAGTTCATATTAAAAAATAGCATGGTATTAATACTGAATATTAACTGCTGAGTGAGTCGTTTTCAGTATGACCTCTATTGAAACGTACATTAGTACTCCATTCAAATTTAAAATGATTGTCCTGACCTGTCATTTTGCAGCCTCAATTTTAATCCCCTGGGCCATCTCCTTGCCTGTTACTGGTGTGCAGAATGATTAAAGTGAGATTTCCTTTCTGTTGCCACTGTTAATTCTGTAGGGAAGGAGCTCAAAGTGGTGGTAGATGGGAACGACCCGGACTATGAGCACTTCTACACCATAGGAAGCTATGAAGCACCTACAGACGACCATGGGATGGAGGAATTCCAAACTTCCGAAATGATGCGTATGTGCTCTCATCACCTTAACAACTAACTTCACTTTTCTGTAGAGAAGTCACGATTACGCAGACTTGCAGCTGGCAGTGGACTTTTCAACAAGGGCCTTCCTTCTGGGTGTCTCTTTGCATAATTGACTAAATTTCTTTAGCAGTCAGAAGATGCTGTCAAATGGAAGTTGAGTTTTCCAGCAATGAAGTGCCTGATCAGAATCAAAATAGTTTATTACTGACATATGTATATAAACACACACAGTGGATTCCGGTATATTGTGCCATTGGTTAATTGGGGTAGATGTTTATTTGGTACAACTGTTAAAGAACAAAAACTAATCAAGAGAATAGCCAGTATTTGGGATACTATGCCATTTAACTGGGGCAGGAGACAGTTTCTAACTACCGTCAGTCACACACACTGTGTGGCCATTAAATGCTACATCATGCTTAGAGCAAACAGTTTTTCAATAATGTCAGTTGATGCTTTTGTGTTCTAAAAGCAATGATTTTTGTCACTGATAGTTGACGAAAAATAAGCAGTAAAACAATTCAGAACTGCTTTGTTCACTGCAGTTTCAAACATTCAGGCTTGGAGATGCCAGAAATGGCCCAGAGTGAAAATGAAATTATTTCACTACTTCAACAAGTTAGGAACTACCATGAATTCGAAGGTACTGACAGTCATCTTAAAAGTTACAGAAAAAAAGTGAAGATTTGGAGGATGCAATCATCGACAGCATTGTAGGAAGGCAGTCTACATCTGCACTAGATGTCTGCGCTGATCTTATTCATTGCATACACTGGATGAATTCCTCCATCGATAACTATTAGGGACTAATACACAGTTTTATAGTACTGTGGTGCTATTGGTAATGTTCTAACTTGCTCTATATTTCATAATTTATTACTCAGTTTGTCTTTTTTATACCTTTTTAACTATTTCCATTAAGGACATGTATATAGGAAATATCAATCCTACAATAGCACCCTCACTCTAGAGGGGAAGAAAGAGCCAGTCCTTTGAATCCTTCCTTGGGAATGTTCCCAGGGCTCGTTCCTTGCAATGAAAGCTTGTCCCACTGGTGTAGTTGCTGGGGAATAACTGAAATCCTAGATTGACATTGACTTTACCATTTAAGTCATATCTGTTGCTCCCATCATACTGAACAGTAGCCGATGGCATTTACAGGCTCTCTAGTCTATTGTTCATTCACCTTATACCATTATCATTTTCATTTGCTTTGCATAACCATCCTTTCCATCCTTTTGCCTCTCCCATCTGCTAACCGTGTTCTTTCCTCATCAGAACCTTCCCAAATTGCTTGAAAAATGATTGAGAGCTTCTCTGGTTCCTCTTTATTTCAATATGATTATGCATGTGGGAAAAATGGAAGTTCAGATAATGAGGAATTTTCATATATTTATTTATATTTATTATATAATACACTTATATATTTATGTGGGATTTAATAATAAAAACAATCATTGGCACACTTAAAGAGAAGTTGGGTAAACTCATAATGGGGAAAAAGAATGAAAGGATTTTCTATTAGTGTCTAATGAAGAGAAGGAGGAAGAGGTATAAATGTCAGCATGGTCCAGAGGGGCTGAACTGCCTGATTTTGGTGGCAGACCCTGAATCTACTAGCCACTGTGGTGTTGGGAATGTGGCCTGTATTATTACGTTCAGTAGTTTGAAATCCTGAACTTGTACCTTCAGTTCAGTTGAAGGGAGCACTGACATGATTTGCCTTCCGTTGACAGGAGAGAAGGTAGACCCCACAGATCTGCCACAGCATGAAAGGTTGAGAAGAGACGCCTCCATACAAGGTAGGAACAGTTCAGTTGGCCAGTTCAGTCCTCCTCAAACCCAACTGTCATGCCAACTAGCAATGGACATGGACCATGGTCACAGCCGAAATTTACCATTCCCTTCCCTGACAGAACAGGACTTGAGAACGCAAACATCCCTGATTGAACGAACCAATGGGCTACACCCCAAGGGGTGAACTGATTGCCATCCATTTTAAGCCCTCGGGTCTCACTCCCACTGCCTTAAGGTGGATGAAAATAAGGAAAATGGGAAAATGAGATTCATGGAGACAAAGTAGTTCCACTGAACAATGGCTGGAATTTGGAATGCATTGCCTAAAGCGGTGCTGGGTTTAGATTTGAAAAACAAAATTTCCTTTATTAGTGACATGTACAAAGTAAATTTTATTATCAACGTACATATACATATACAATCCTGAATTTTAATTTCTTGTGTGCATACTCAACAAATCTATAGGATAGTAATTATAACAGAATCAATGAACGACTACCAACTAGGGCTTTCAGCCAGAGTGCAAAAACAACAAACTGTGCAAATACAAAAATAAGAAACAATTATATAAACAAATAAGCAATAAATATTGAGAAAATGAGGTGAAGAGTCCATGAAAGTGAGTCCACTGTTTGTGGAAACATTTCAATGATGGGGCAAGTGAAGTTGAGTGAAGTTATCCCCATTGGTTCAAGAGCCTGATGCTTGAGGGGTAATAATTGTTCCTAAGCCTGGTAATTGACAGTGAAATGCATTGTTTTGCTTCAACGACCAACACCGTCCAAGTATGTGTTGGGTGCACCCCAAGAAAGTTGGCATGCTTCTGGCGCCAATATAGCAGGTGCACAATTTACAGACCCTAACTGGTACGTCTTTGGAATGTAGGAGTTAACCAGTGCGCCCAGAGGAAAACCCACACAGTCAATCAGAGAACATACAGGTAGCAGCAGAAAGCAGAGTTGAACCCTCTAAAGTGGTGTGCTGACTGCTATGCTGCCATGCCACCCACAACAGCAACTATTAAAAGGAATTGGGAAGAAAAAAGGAAGAAAACTGGCTATAATTTGTTTACATTTTCAAGCAGCTGGCTCAGACTTTCAATGACTCAATTTTGGAGAGATTCCTTTATCTATGTAGAGTTACAGCACTGTAAAAGGCCCTTCTGGCACAATGAACCCATGCTACCCAATTACACACATGTGACCAACTAACCTACTCACCTGTACGTTTTTGGAATGTGGGAGAAAACCCAAACAGTCACAGGGAGAATGTATGAACTCTCTACAGGCAGCGACGGGAATTGAACCTAGGTCACCAGTGCTGTAAGGTGTTGCGCTAACCGCTACATTAACACGCTGCCCAGATTCAATTCCTGTTTGTCCTTGAGTAGAGAGCCACCTTCTCGAACTGGAGCAGCTTATATGCTGAAGGCACTCACGCAGGTGCTGCTGGGGTGAGGGTATTCTAGCTTTTAGACCAACGATGATGTATTTCCCAGCTAGAATGCCGTTCAACTTGGAGGGGAATCTGCAGGTGCTGCTGCTTCCATGAACCGCATGCTCCTTGGCCTGCCTTCTGGTGGAGTTTAAAGGTTCAATGAGATTCTCCTTCATTCTTCTGTCCCACAAGCACAGGCCCAGAGCTGTCAAACACTCCTTATGTGTTAACCCTTTCATTCCTGGAATCTTTCTTGTGAACCTCCTCTGGGCCCTCTCCAATGCCAGCACAACTTTTCTTAGGTAAAGGACCAAAACTGCTCACTATTCTCCAAGTGCAGCCTGAAATGCTTTATAAAGCCTCAGATCCTTGCTCTTATATTCCATTTGTCTTGAAATGAGTGCTAGCATTGCATTTGCTTTCCCTACCAATGTCTCTACCTGCAAGTTAACCTTTAGGGACTCACAAGTCCTTTCCACCTCTGATTTTTGAATTCCTCCCTGTTTAGAAAATGGTCTGCAACTTTATTCCTTCTACCAAAGTGCATGACCATACACTTTCTGACACTATTATCAAAGTACCATGTTCCTGCTCTAATCCTTGATTCCCTTAGGACCAGAGGGCACAGCCTCAGAACTGAAGAACATCTCTTTATAAGGGAGATGAGGAGGAATTTATTTCACCAGAGAGTGGTGAATCTATGGGACAGCTGTGGAGGCCAAGTCATTGAGTATATATAAGCCGAAGGTTCATAGGTTCTTGATTAGTAAGGTCATCAAAGGTTATGGGGAGAAGGCAGGGGAATGAGGTTGAGAGGAATAATAAATCAACCGTGTTGGAATGGCAGAGCAGTTAATAGGCCAAATGGCCTAATTCTTCTCCTATGTCGTATGATCTTATGATCTCCACCATGAATATAATGAACAACAAAGGTTAGAGAGTTGTTGGACCTATACTCATCCAGGTAAATGGTTGGGGGGCATGGTAGTATAGTGGTTAGCACAACACTTTACAGTACCAGTGACCTAGGTTCAATTCCTGCCACTGTCTGTAAGGAGTTTCTACGTTCTCCCTATGACTGCATGGGTTTCCTCCAGGTGCTCCAGTTTCCTCCCATAGTCCAAAGATGTACGAATTGATAGGTTAATTTGCCATTGTAAATCGTCTGGCAATTAGGCCAGGTTTAAATCAGGGGTCACCGGTCAGCAGGGCATGAAAGGCCAGAAGGGCCCACTCCGTGTTGTATCTCAATAAATAAAATAACTATCCCATAACGCTCCAGACATTTACGTAGTAGATGATGCAAAGGCTTTGGAGCATCAGAAGTCCCATGCTGCAGGATACCCAGCTCCCGACCTGCTCCGGTAGCCTCAGTAGTTATGTGGCTGGTCTAGTTAACTTCTTAGCAGGTGGTGAATCTTACCCCCCCACCACCCCCCAGGGTGTTAATGGAGAAGGGAGTTGCAGATGTAATTCCAGTGAATGTCAGGAAGTAGGTGGTCAAATTTTCTCTTGTCAGACGTGGGCCAAGGTTTTATCCTTGGATTGTAGGAACAATGTTATCATCACAGGTGATGGTGGAGACCAAGATAGAGTCCTTGATCCTCCAACTCTGGATTCATGATCAGGCTTCCGGATGTGCTGCATCACTCCATCAGACATCTCCATGCCACCTCACTGCCTCATGAATCACCTAACCTCCGCATGCTGCCTCTCAAACACAAAGGCGCTCACTAATTCTCAGCTCCACGTAGCATTTTGTTTTCACCATTTTTACATTCCTTTGGTTTAATCTCAACAATTGCCATTTGGGAGAGTATAGTCAGATAACAGAAGGTGTACTTCAGCAAAACAGGATTGGTCTTTACTCTGAGAGATGTCAGAGAATGAGGGAGCGACCTTGTAAAAAGGTTTAAAATTATGAGAGGCACAGATATGGTGAATGGTAACAGTCTTTTCCCCAGGCTTGGGGATCCAAAGGGCTGGCCAGTGGTGTAGTGGCATCAGCACTGGACCTCAAGGCAGATGGTCCTGAGTTTGAATCCAGCCAGGTCCCAACCTGGGCAGCAGCAGCATCTGCGCAGAAGAAAGGCCTGGCAATCTACTTCTGTATCTTGCCACAAAAACCCTATGGACAACTACACTATCCACAGGATCGCTATGAATCGACAATGACTTGACAGCACTCAACAACAAGGGGAGTCCAAAACTAGAGGGCATAGATGTTAGTGTGAGAAGGGGAGAGGCTTAAAAGGGACCTGAGGGACAACTTTTTTTTTTTTTTTTGCAGAGGTTGGTGTGTCTATGGAATGAGCTGCTTGAGGAAGTAGTTGAGGCAAGTTCCATAGAAGCTTGTGGATGGGAGAGGCCTGGAGGGATATTGGCCAAGCACAGGACATTGGGACTTGCTGAGTGGGCACTACAGTTGGTATAGGTTCATTGGACCATTGGACCTGTGGCTATATTAGGACTAGCTGAGTGGGCATTACAGTTGGTATAGATTCATTGGACCGTTGGACCTGTGGCTATATTGGGACTAGCTGAATGGGCATTACAGTTGGTATAGACTCATTGGACTGTTGGACCTGTAGCTATATTGCTCTGTGACTCTAACTCTTTAGAGGGAGAGGTGTAGCAAGGACAAAATAGAGGAAGACACAGTTGTATGAGATGAATTGCTGGTCTTTGGAGAGAGCAAGAAAGAGGAAATGTGTAGAGAGAGAGAGAAGTAATGATTGTTAGTAAAAACTCTAGTTGTATTTCCTTCTAACTCTTTGCACACACTTTACCTTAAGCAGACCCCTGCCTGCTTCCGCTGGATGAGGGAAATTGCTCCAAGTATACATTGCTTTGGTACCACCACAGGGAGAGTGGCCAGTGCCGTCCCTTCATCTACAGCGGCTGCAAAGGAAATGCCAACCGGTTCCAGACCCCAGAGGACTGCGAAGCCATCTGCAAGAACAAAGGTAAAGCTGAGCAAAAAATGAACTACTGGGGGAGCTCAGTGTGTCAGGCAGCGTCCATGAAGGAAATGGACAGTTAACATCACAGATTGAGACCCTTCACTTGGTAATGATACTGGTTTATTATTATCCCATGTACCAAGGTACGGTGAAAATCTTGTCTTGTATACTGTTCCTACAGATCAAAGTTCAAATCTCAAAGTAAATTTATTATCAAAGTACATATATGTCACCATATTCAACCCTGAGATTCATAATAGAATAATCATCATAATAGAATCAATGGAAAACCGTACCAAAAGGGTGTTCAACTAGTATGTAAAAGACACAAACTATGCAAATACAAAAAGAAAGAAATAATTATAATAAGACCATATGATATCATAAATAAATAAGCAATAAATACCAAAAACATGAGATGAAGACTCCTTGAAAGTGAGTCCATAGGTTGTGGGAACATTTCAGTGACAGGGCAAGTGAAGTTGAGTGAAGTTGTCCCCTTTGGTTCAGGAGCCCGATGATTGAAGGATAATAACTGCCTCTGAAGCTGGTGGTGTGAGATCTGAGACCTCCTGTACCACCTTCCCGATGGCAGAGGTGAGAGGAGAGCATGACCTGGGTGGTGCACGTCCCCAATAATGGATTCTGCTTTTCTGCGAAACCTCTCTGTGTAGATGTGCACAGTGGTGCGGAGGATTTTACCCGTGATGGACTGGGTCATACCCACTCATTTTTGTTGAATTTTCTGTTCAAGGGCATTGGTGTTTCCATACCAGGCTGTGATGCATCTAATCAACACAGTACTGTATATGCTCCACCACACATCCATTGGAGTTTGTCAAAGGTTTAGATGTCATGCCAAATCTTCACAAACTCTGAAGGAAGTAGATTCACTGTCATACTTTCTTTGTAATTGCACTTGCCCAGGGCAGGTCTTCTTAAACGATAACACTGAAGGATTTAAAGTTGCTGACCCTCTCCACCTTTGATTCTCCAGTCAGAGCTGACTCATAGACGTTGACTTCTTCCTCCTGAAGACAATAATCA
Source organism: Mobula birostris (assembly GCF_030028105.1). Classification (NCBI taxonomy): domain Eukaryota; kingdom Metazoa; phylum Chordata; class Chondrichthyes; order Myliobatiformes; family Myliobatidae; genus Mobula; species Mobula birostris. The sequence goes on along the minus strand of NC_092385.1, from coordinate 8,317,474 downwards.
GCTCTTGGTCTTGCTGACATCGAGTGAGAGGTGGTTGTGACACCACTCAGCCAGATTTTTCAATCTCCCTCCTATCTGCCGATTTGCCACCACCTTTGCTTCAGCCTATGTCAATCTTTACATTAAATCAAATCATTACACGTGAAATAGAATAATGTAATACAGACAGAAGTATAAAAGCTACAGAGAAGTGCATTGCAGTTTCTAATGGCAGTCCACTGTTCAGAATTAAAGGCAGCTGTTGGACCCTAGTCATTTTATAACTCAGAGGTTTGTAGGTCAAGAATGATGCATAGAATTTAGTGGTTACGGCTATTTTATTAAGTCATAGAGTCATAGAACACTACAGTACAGGAACAGGCCCTTCGGTCCATCAAGTACATGCCAAACCATTACTGCCTGGTCCCATTGACCTGCACCCAGATTGTAGATCTCCATACCTCTCCAAATGTACCTGTTCGAATTTCCCTTAAATGTTGATATCGACCCTGCGCTGGCAGATCATTCCACACTCACACCACCCCCGGAGTGAAGAAGTCCCCCCTCATGTTGCCCTTAAACATTTCACCTTTCACCCTTAACCCATGACCTCTAGCTCTAGTGTCACCCGACCTCAGTGGGAAAAGCCTGCTTGCATTTACCCTATCTATATCCCTCATAATTTTGTACACTTCTATCAAATCTCCAGGTACGCACACAGGGAGAGTGGCCAAGTGTTGCAAGAACAAAAGAATAAACAAAGAAATGTGAGAGAAGAAAGATTACATGGTTAAGGAGTTGATGTAGGAAGGAGGCATAAGATTTTTGGATCATTGGGCTCTCTTCCAGGGAAGGTGGGACCTGTACAGATAGGATGGTTTGTACCTGAACTGGAGGGGAACTAATATCCCAGCGGGTAGGTTTGTTAATGCTGCATGGTGGGGTTTAAACTAAGGTTGCAGGGGGACGGGAACCAGAATGCCAGAACAGTTAGTGGAGAGGTTGAGGCAGATGTTGGAAAGACCTCAGACAAAGTCCAGAATCAAAAGGTTGAACATGGTGCAACTAGGGTCCTGAGTGGCAAACATTTCAGTACAAGAACCATCATAGGAAAGACAGATGATAGTACTGAAGATGAGGTAGCTGGTTTACAAACAGAGGCAATGTGTAGTGAGGAGAGGCTGTTGATAGGGCAAAATTGAAGTCAACAGGATGAGTTGCAACATAGAAGATGGACAAAATCGAGAAGGATGAATACAGGACTGAAGGTGCTGTATTTGACTGCGTGCAGTACATGGAATAAGTTAAATTAATTTGTAGCACAGTTTCAGATTGGCACGTATGATGCTGTAAGCATCACTGAATCATGGCTGAGAGGTTATAGTTGGGAGCTTAATGTCCAAGGATACGCATTGTATTGAAAGGACACGCAGGAAGGCAGAGGGGGCAGAGTTGCTCTGTTGGCAAAAAATGAAATCAAATTATTAGAAAGAAGTGACATTGGGTCAGAAGGTGTTGAATCATTGTGGATAGAGCTAAGGAACTGAAAGGGTTAAAAGAACCTGACAGGAATTGTTTACAGATCCCCAAACAGTAGTAAGGATGTGGCCTACAAATTACAATGGGAGATAGAAAATGCATGCCAAAAGGGCAAAGTTACAATAGTCATGAGGGATTTCAATATTCAAGTAGATTGGATCAGGTCGGTGCTGGATTCCAGGAGGGGGAAATTTCTGGAGTGCCTACGAGAGATGGCTTTTTCGAGAAGCTCATGGCTGAGTCCACTAGAGGATCAGTTATTCTAGATTGGGTGTTGTGCAATGAACCAGAGTTGATTAAAGAGAAGATAAAAGAACCATTAGGGGACAGTGATCATAATATGATCAAATTCATCCTGAAATTTGAGGAGAAACTAAAGTCAAGTGTTTCATTATTACAGTGCAGTAAAGGGAATTGCAGAGGCATGAGTCAGGAGGTGGCCAGAATTGATTGGAAAAGGACAGGGGCAGGGATGACGGCAGAGCAGCAATGGTTGGAATTTCTGGAAGCAATTTGGAAAGCATAGGATATATACATCCCAAAGAGGAAAAAGTATTCTAAAGGCAAGATGACACAACTGTAGCTAACAAGAGAAGTCAAAGCCAATATAAAAGCCAAAGAGAGGGCATATAATAAAGCAAAAATTAGTGGGAAGTTAAAGGATTGGAAAGCTTTTAAAAACCAACAGAAGGCAACTAAAAAAAGTCAATAAGAAGCTAAAGATGGTATATGAAAGTAACCCAGCCGGGAATATTAAAGAGATACCAAAGGTTTCTTCAGCTACATAAAGTGTAAATGAGAGGCAAGAGTGGATATCAGACCGCTAGAAAACAATGCTGGAGAGGTAGTAATGGGGGACAAAGAAATGACATCAGTCTTCACTGTGGAAGACACTAGCAGAATGGTGGAAGTTCTAGGTGTCAGGGGTCATGAAATGTGTGAAATTACCATTACTAGAGAGAAGGTTAATGGGTAACTGAACAGTCTGAAGGTAGTTAAGTCCCCTGGACCAGATGGTGTACATCCCAGAGTTCTGAAAAAGGAGACTGATGAGAATGTGGAGGCATTAATAATTATCCTTCAGGAATCACTTGATTCTAGAATGGTTCTGGAAGACTGGAAAATTGCAAATGTCACCACGGAAGAAAGGTAACCATAAACAATTTAGTTTGTTCTCAGTTGCTGGGAAGATGTTGTAGTTGATTATTAAATATGAGGTCTCAGGGTATCGCAGGAAAAATTGTAGCATGGATAAAGCAGTGGCTGATTGGCTGGAGGCAAATAATGGTGACTAGTGGTGTTCCATGAGGTTTGTGTTGGGACCGATTCTTTTTATGTTCTCTGTCAATGATTTGGATGATGAAGTAGATGGCTTTGTTGCAAAGTTTGCAGATGATATTAAGATAGGTGGAGGAGCAGGTAGTTTTGAGGAAGTAGAGAGGATACAGAAGAATTTAGACAGATTAGGAGAACGGAAGAAGAAGTGGCATTTGGAATATGGTGTCGGGAACTATATGGTCATGCACTTTGGTAGAAGAAATGAAAGGGTTGATTATTTTCTAAATGGAGGGAAAAGAGAAAATACAAAAAAACCTGAGGTACAAAGGGATTTGCAGTCCTTGTGTAAGATTCCCTTAAGGTTAATTGGCAGGTTGAGTCCGTGGTGAGGAAGGCAAATGCGATGTTGGCATTCTTTTCAAGAGGTCTAGAATAAAAAAGCAAGGATGTAATGTTGAGACTTCATAAAGTACTGGTGAGGCCTCACCTGGAGTATCGTGAGCAGTTTTGGGCCTCTTATCATAGAAAGGATGTGCTGAAACAGTAAAGGGTTCAAAGGAGGTTCATGAAAATGATTTGAGGATTGAACGGCTTATCATAGGAAGAGCATTGATGGCTCTGGGCCATCACTAGAATTCAGAAGCATGACGGGGTGACCGATCGAATGGTGAAAGGCATTGATAGAATGGATGTGGAGAGGATGCTTCCTCTGATGGAAGACTCTAGACGACAGAGCCTCAGAATAGAGGGGCGTCCTTTTGGAATGGAGACGAGGAGGAATTTCTTTAGCCAGAGAATGGTGAATCTGTGGAATTCTTTGCCACAGACCACTGTGGAGGCTAAGTCTTTATGTATATTTAAGGCAGCGGTTGATAGATTCTTGACTGGTTCAGGGCATGAAGGATTACGGGGAGAAGGCAGGAGATTTGGGCTGAGAGGGAAAATGGATCAGCCGTGATGAAATGGCAGAGCAGATGGGCAAAATGGCCTAATTCTGCTCCTATATCTTATGGTCTTATATTCCAGTGATGACCATTGCTGTATAAAATAGCCAGATTCAAGTGGTATGACACCTACTATAGAAACATAAAGAAGCTTCTAAAAATAATACTACAATTACTGGAAAATTCACTGAACAATTTCACGTCAGGTGGCGGAGTGGAGATATTTCTCTAACAAAGGAAGTGTAAGGTGCTCCTTCCCTCTGCTAGCCTGCGAGTCACCCTTGGGCAAAGTGAGGCACCTGTTTAGCCTCCAGATCAGGATCACATGAAGCCACAGGAGCAGGTGGCAGATGGTCATATGAGAAGCTGGCGGATATCACAAGTCCTGGTTATGTGATGCCAGGCAGACAATCACTGAAGAGTATTGATTATGGCTGGGGTCACCCGTCATGTAAAGACACTGTCCAGGAGAAGGCAATAGTAAAAAAGTTTGCCAACAACAACTATGGTCATAGACCATGTTTGCTTACATCATACGACACATAATGATCATGATGAATTATACATGTACAGGTGATTATATAAAAATACAAGCAAGTATAGGAAAATTAAACTACAAGAAAAATAAAACTTCTACACTCAATTCAACAGGATTAAAGAAGCTTTAACATACCTTGACCTACCACTTACCCAAATAGAAACAGAGGTATCTTGGGGTCCACACCCACGGATCCCTCAAAGATTCCACCCAAGTTGATAGAGTGTTTAAGAAGGCTTATAATGTACTGCCCTTCATTAGTCAAGGGATTGAGTACAAGAGCCACAGCTCCAAAAACTCTGGTTACACCACACTAGAGATATTGGGTTTGGTTCTGGTCACCTCATTTTGAGAAGGATCTAGACGCTTTATAGAGGGTGCAGAGATTTACCAGGATGCTGCCTGGTTGAGAGGAAGAAGCCCTTCTGTTTGGGGCGAAGGAGGATCAGAAGTGACTTAATAGAGGTGTATAAGATAAGAGACATAGATAATTTCTCCCCCTATCCCTTCTGTCTGGCTTCTCTCTTGTCCCTTCCCTTCTCCTCATCTACCCATCACCTCCCTCTGGTGCCTCTCCTCCTTCCCTTTCTGTTGTGGCCTCTCCGATCAGCCATAAGACAATAAGGCATAGGAGCAGAATTAGACTATTTGCCCCCTCAGATCTGCTCCGCCATTCTATCATGGCTGATTTATTATCCCTCACAACCCAATTCTCGTGCCTTCTCCCCATAACTTTACTATCCCTTACTAATCAATAACCTCTGCTTTAAATATACCCAGTGATTTGACCTCCACAGACATCTGTGGGAATAAATTCCACAGATTCACCACCCTCTGGCTAAAGAAATTCCTCCTCATCTCTGTTCTACAAGGATGTCCTTCTATTCTGAGTCTGTGCCCTCTAGTCCTAGACTCACCCACTATAGGGAACATCCTTTCCACATCCACTCTGTCTAGGCTTCTCAATAATTGATAGATTTCTATGCGATCCCCCCCCCATTCTTCTAAACTCCAGTGAGTTAATCTTTACCACTTCCACCTATCATCTCCCAACTTCATGACCCCTCTCCTATCCACCTAGCCTCCCCCTCACCTGGTCTCACCTATTTCCTGCCAGCTTGTACGCCCTGCCCTCCCTCCAACCTTCTTATTCTGGCTTCTGCCCCTTCCTCTCCAGACCTGATGAAAGGTCTTGGTCTGAACCGTCAACTGTTTATACCCCTCCATCAATGCTGCCTGACTTGCTGATCTCCCCTGGCATTTTGTGTGTGCTGATGAATGAACTTTTGTACCGGACGCTAGTTGGGAGAATAAATGTTACCAAGGACAGAATGTATTTGCTCTTCTTCAAAGATGTTTCAGCAACCTTTCAAGTCACATCCTGCGCCTCCACAGACTGGCTGCTTTTAAATGCCATCTTGTACTCCTTCCCCTCCTCACTTCTTATTCTGGCTTCTGCCCCCTTCCTTTCCAGTCCTGATGGAGGGTCTCTGAAATGTCAACTGTTTGTTCCCCTTCATGGACCTGCTAAGTTCTCCATGCATTTTGTGTGCGTCGCTCTAGATTTCCAGCATCTGCAGAATCTCTTGTGTTCAACGTAACCTGTCGTTTTCCACAGTTGATCAACGCACGTAATAATCCCCCTCTCGTTCTTCTAAACTCCGGGAAGTGCAGTGCCAAAGCCATCAAACACTCGTTGTAGCTGTCCATATGACAATAAAATCACCTTGACCTCTTTGCCTTTAAATTGCCATCTGAGCTTTAATCAATCATTTGTTTTTAATTTCAAAAATGTGCTACTGATAACAAAATATCTGTACAAAAATGAACACAGTGTAAACTCTTCACATTGTTACTGCAATTGATGAATACATTCTATCGTATTAACACACATCTTTTTACATAGCACTAATGACATAAAGAGGGATTTGGATCTGGACTTGCCAATACAAGTGTCTTTTACCCATGTACTTGTACAAAGACACAGCCACTCGTCAAAGTGCATGTCTTTGCATCTGAGAGCAAGTTAAGTCATTAAACTACTGTAAAAAGTAACGATCTTTTCTTTTTGTATCAGCAGACCCAACAAAGCAAGAAGGAACCTGAGTGAAACAGGAAGAAGAGTCGAAACGATTCAAATTTTAATCTTAAGGAGTTTCGGAAGTGGGGCTAGGGGAACGGGGGGCCCCCTATTATAATTATTGAGCTTGGCAGTGGTTTTTTTAAAAAAAAAGATGGTGCTATATATTTTCACAGTTAAGATGAAGTTGTTATGAATAATTTTTGATAAAACAAATGCTGTTTTAATGGTTATATTTATCACAGTCTAATGCTGCTCTTAAACGTAGGGCAGATATGGAGAAAACGTAGTCAGGTTTACGGTTTGAAGCTTTTAGTGGTAATCTGAGAGATAGGCCCTTCAAAATGAGTGTTTTTTTTTACACCAGATGCAATCTCTGCTCTAACACATCTGCATTTGGGACATCAGGCAACCTGGTTGGTTAGACAATGAACTTTAACCTCTCTAATTGGGTCTTTCCTCATCTATCCACTAAATTCACCTCCCCTGCTCATAGGCAGTCTTAATTTGGCTCTCCCTCTGGGGAAGGGAAAAACCTGCACTGGTAAACTACCCCCTAATCTGGTAGGGAGAAACAGAAGGAGAATGTGTGTGTTGCTTCAAAATGGAGGGAGAATATATCCAAACTGAGAGCGTCTACTCTCTGAAAAGGTGTGAAGAGATGTTACAAACCCTCACATACTGCAATTAATGAGGGTAAATTTCACTGTAAATCTGTTTCTATGTGCAGTACTGCTCTGCAGTGAATCTTTCTGGAGAAGCTCACATCTCACTGCCACAAGGAGAGGTTATCTAGGCTAGGAAATGTGTGTCTCTGTCCATGACTTTACTCTGCAGATGTAAGATGTAGATCTAGTGAGGGATGGAGTGATCGATCCTTGACTGGTAGCGGTACAAAAGTCACAGTCTAAGTATAAGACCATCAGATATAGGAGCAGAATTAGGCCATTTGGCCCATCAAGTCCGCTCCACCATTTCATCATGGCTGATCCAATTTTCCCTCTCAGCCTCAATCTCCTGCCTTCTTCCTCTATCCCTTCATGCCCTGACCGATCAAGAATCTATCAACCTCTGCCTTAAATATACATAAAGACTTGGCCTCCGTAGCTGCCTGTGGCAACGAATTCCACAGATGCACCACTCTGTGCATATTGGCCAATATTCCCAAAATTGGTGACCAAGGATGAAGTCTCCATCGTACTTACTCCACTGATGAAACTCTCCATACTAGTGCCTTGGAAATTTCTTCTCCAATTATCAGCGAAGCTCATAACCACATCTCATTTATTTCCCATGCCCCTGCTCTAACCTCTTCTCAACTGGGACAGAACAAGGGAAAAAAATCTCCTTTGTCCTCACCGTGCACTCCACCAGACTCCTCAACCAACCAATCTTCAGGAAGATTCCACCACGAGACACATCTCCTCATCAGCTTCTCTTCTTTTGTCCCCTGTTCAGTTCTGACGAAGAGACTGTGACTGAAACATTGGCTCTGTTTCTCTTTCCTCAGATGAAGCCTGACCTGCTGCGTGTTCCCTGTTCTTTACGTTTTAATGATGCAGCTTGAAAGGGGGATGGGTGCAGGAAGGCCTAGGGACCGAATTCCTGAGATCACAGCTTTGTCCCTGATATCAACTGACCAATGTTACTAAAACTCATCTCCATTCCACTGCATCACTTGTTTCAAGGTGTTTTTGCCTCAGAATTAGGTATAAATAAAAGAATAATATCAATGGTTCCATTTAATATTAGGGAATGTATACAGTATACAACCTGACATCCATGAAACAGAAGAGAAACCCCAGAGAATGAATGACGGAAAAACATTTGCACCCCAAAGCCCCACTCCCCTCCCATGTGCAAGCATCAACCCTCCTCCTCCCCTCACCTGCCTCAGCAAAAACATCGGCCCCCCCACCACCACCCACCCACCATGCAAGCAATAGAAAAGCCCTGAAAGAGAGCTTGATCCATCGAAACCCGCTGTTCATCACATCAGTCTGACATCCACAAGCTGGCTCTCTCACTAATGAGGGAGAGAGAGGGGATATCAGTCCTACCACAGCAACATTGGAGACTAACAGCTCGCTGTTCGGATGTTGCGGTCTGCTGTGTCACTCTATTTTGACTTTCCCCGACTCGAGATCAGCAGCAAGATATGGAAGGGTTAAAAAAGAAAGCTCCAGATGAAGATTTACACTGATATAGTTATGATGGGATGTTCTGTCTCTCATTTGGTGCCATTTCTACCCCTAGTGGGTTGTCCATTCACTTCACTCGTTCACGGTCACCTTTGCCACTTTGAGCACTTACTGCAAATCACTTTCCTTCAGGTACCTTAAGGCTTTCACACACAAACATTGTGGAAGGCATCCAAAATTAGGTAAAACTTCTATGAACTGGAAGGAAAGATCTGGGTGTCTTGTGTAATATTTTAATTATAATTATAGTGAGTATCATTTTCAATCTTTCTGCTGAAAATATCAAGGTAAAAAAAAAACATTCAAAAGGTGCGAAAGTCTTGTTTGAAAGAGCTGGATGTCAGGTTTCCATGTTGTTATTTATTGTGCAGGATGGAAATGCTCGCATGATGTGGAATGAAAAGGTCACCAAAAACAGTGCTGACCATTCTTCCAAACTGTACCCTGCTTTACTCACCCCATGCACCCAACAGTGTTATTTTTTAAGGAACACTGACTGCAGTCAAAAATACAAGAGATTCTGTAGATGCTGGACATCTGTGTGGATCGCTCAAGTTTTCCGGCATCTGCAGAATCTCTCCTGTCTATGATTTGCTGCACCACTATAAAGTCTCTTTGAGATATGTCTATCCTAAGGAAGTTTAAATCTTCCCTTCGACAGGAGTTCAGTGAGGCCCACTCTCATTGCTTCCCCTGTGAGGTTACTGCTGCTCCCTGACTCTTCAACCATATTCTTCTTGTCCTTCCCCTACTCCAACTTCCAGCTTCTTTCCCTTTCCTTCACAGTCTTAAAATTCCCACTCCCATTCGACACATCTGTCCATGGCCGCCTCTACTGCCATGATAAGGCCAAACTCGGGTTGGAAGAGCAACACCTCATATTCTGTATGGAAAGCCTCTAACCTAATAGGATGAGCATCAATTTCTCCAATTTCTGATCATTTCTCCCCCTTCCCTCCTCTTCTTTTTTCCATTCCCCTCTTACCTCTTCTTTTCTCGTCACCTGCCCATCACCGCCCTCTGGTGTCCCCTCTTCCTTTTCTCCTGTGGTCCTCTGTCCTCTCCTATCAGATTTCTTCTACAGCCCTTTACATTTTCCACCCATTCCTTCCCAGTTTCTCATTTCATCCCCCATGGCCCAACCACCCTCCTCTTCCCTCACCTATCACCTGCCATCTTGTATTCCTTCCCCTCCTCCCACCTTCTTATTTTGTCATCTGCCCCCTTCCTTTCCTGGGCTAACAAATGGTCTTGGCCCGAAACGAAGACAGTCGATTCCCCTCGTCGATGCTACTTGACTGCAATACATTGTGGAAAATAGATCATAAAAGTAAATTAAGAAACCATGGGACCATTTACAATACATTAAACAAAACTTCACTCTATGCCCCCAGACCTGTCTGCAGGTTGGCGTCTTATCCAAGAACATTCTCTCTGCTCGTGCCAAATCCCTGTGTCTTTCGTGTCAAGTTCTGTCACTCTGTTTGATGCTGGCCAAATCATGAGCGGGAATGGCCAGCGCAAGGGGGCATAATGTTCTGGTGATTGGAGGGATGTCAGAGGTAGTCGGCTTGCAGAGAGAGTGGTGGGTATGTGAAAAGACCTGCCAGGGCAGGTGGTAGAATCAGACACTGTTCTGATACATTCTATGTTGTGGTTTCTGTGCCTTCCTTCAGGGAGAATATGTCTATGTGAATTTACAAGCTAATTAATGGACGGCCTTGTTTTGGACCTTTACACAATCCTGTTAGAGAAATGTCCCTTTAACATTCATTTTCTAGCTACAACCTCATTTTTCCCTTTTTGCCACCCACCCTCCCCCAATTTTCCTACATTTTAGGATTGTTGTTGCCCTCTCCCCATTAATCTATGTTCCAGGGCTGCTCACCTTCTTCCTTCCTGATCTCACTGATAAAATCAAGACCCTTTCTGTAGATGTTCTCCAATCTTCAGTCTCCCTGACCATGGCCTGTATGAACTTATCATTTGTTCCTTCCTTCCTTCTCTCCACGCTATTGTCCAACATTGATACAGTTGAACTGTTAGAATGTGCAACAGTACAGGTCCTTCAGCCCATAAAGTTGTGCTGACTTTTTATTCTACTTCCAGAATCAGTCTAATTGTTCCCTGCCCCGCCCATGTCCTCTAATTTTTCTTTCATCCATTTGCCTATCTGAGAGTCTCTTAAATGTCCCTAATATGTCTGCCTCTACTACCACTATTGGCAGCACGTTCCATGCACCCACCACTCCCTGTATAAAAATAACCTAACTCAGACACCCCTGCCCCTTTTTCTCCGATCACCTTAAAATTATACCTTGTCATTAGCCATTTCCGACATGGGAAAAAAGTCTCTGGCTGTCCACTCTATTTATGACTCTTATCATCCTATACACTACCAAATCATCTCTCATCCTCCCCCACTGCAGAGAAATTGTATCATTTTTTAATGCATGCATTTCTAAATGACAATAAATAAGGACTGAGTGTCCTCATAATCTAATCTAAAAGCCCTAGCTCACGCCACCTTTCTTCATAAAACATGCTCTCTAATCCAGGCAGCATCCTAGTAAATCTCCTCTGCACCCTCTCTAAAAGTTCTACCTTCTTCCCATAATAAGGTGACCAGAACTGAACACAATACTCCTTACACGTCAAAGATCATAATTGCTGCTTTGAGCCTTTGCTATTTAAGCAGGCTTCTCGGCCTCTCAGCTAATTCCCAAAAGTTTACAGTCCTTCCCCTCAAGAGATACTTTCGGAGCAGCAGTACAAAAGTAGAATGATTGAGTTCTTGTGTATTAATGAAAGAATAATTCTTGGGCCTAAAGGTTTGCCCAAATATCTTGTGATGCAGACAGTATTTCTTTGAAATATCCATCTCCAGATTCTGCAGAAATGCTAACCAGCTGAGTGAGTGAGTGAGTGTGTGTGTGTGTATATTATATAAATATATATTATAAAATTCAGCCACAGACCAAATTTGACAAATTAAAGACTGCATACCTCTATAATAATGGTGTTTTCTTACTTTCAAATGGTGTCTTTGCTTACTGATGGGAAACAAACATTTACCTCAACCTCAGTTCTGTCTAGCTTTAAACCCGTTCTCTACTTTACTTGATCGGACAAACATTGGGTATCAAATCAGAGACACCAAAATTAATTATACCTTGACACGCCTTCTACACATGGATGATTTGAAATTATACACTCCTTCATCAGCCATTAATTCAAATGGTGGAACTATTTTCAAAAGATGTAAGCATGAACTTTGGACTGGATATATGCAGAACATTAAACATACAGAAAGGTGCAATAGAGCTAATAGAATACAAAACAGAGCAACAGGATACAACACAACTGATGGATGAATATGAAACATGTCAGTATCTGGGATATCAACAAGCAAACAAATAGATCATAAATTCTTTTGACAGAATTTACTTCAGGATTAAGAAAATCTGCCAAACTGACCTCAACAGTAAAAGTATAACAAAGGCAATAAACACTTTTGCTATACCCATATCAGCGTATTCTTTTGGCATAATATCTTGGTCTGAAACTGATCTGGTAGATTTACAAAGGAAAAATCAGCACTGAAATTACAAATTTCAGAGAACACTACACTTAATGTGCTTAGATGAACACTACCTAGAACAGAAGGGGGAACGAGGAATAATGAACATCAAAAATCTACACAGCAGTCAGATACAAATTCTAAGGAAAGGTTTTCATCAACGAAAACAGGATTCAGCACTCCACCTGAGCGTATGCAATTCTGATGAGAAGTATACACCACTAAACGTAAATGAGAGCATAACCCAGAAAAATCACTATTGAAGAAAAAGTTAACCGATGGAAGAGCATAGCCCTCCATGGAAGACATCCTCACAATTTGAACAGACTAGATGTCAATAAAGAAGCGTTGGACGCCTGCCTCAGAGTTGGAGACTTCTTCCCAGAAACGGAAGGGTTCCTTGTGGCAGTACAGGACCAGGTAGTTAACACAAAAAATAGTCAAAATATATAATAAAAGTCCAGCAAATTCAAGATGATAAATGTAGAAAATGCCAAGAGAAGCTAGAAACAATCCAACATATTACAGGATTCTGCAGCAGTTTAACTCAATCTGATTACAATCGAGTGGCAAACATTATTCACCAAAATCTTGCTTTGAAATACAAACTCAAAAGAAACCATACCTTACTAAAAATACAGGGTCGATCCAATTTTAGAGTCAGAACTCCACAAATTATTTTACGACCAATCCATCATTACAGATAGGACACTCTGTAATAACCATCCGGATATACAGCATAAACAACTTACTTAATATATACAGCCATTTCAAAGACACATAACCTACTAAAATCAATAAGTGAAAAACACCAGAAATATGACGAGTTAAAAGAGGAAATTGAAAAACTCTGGATCATGAACGGGGTATATATTGTCCCGATAGTAATATCTACAACTGGTATCATCTCAAAGTTATTACACAATAACATTAAACAATTAGGGCTACACAGTAATATCTCTGTAAATCTTCAGAAAGCCACAATACTAAGCACCACTAGAATAGTCTGAAAGTTCCTAGCAATTGAGAAATGAGTGTGCTTGGCTATGTCTGAACCTCAGATTTTACCAGCTTGAACTGAGAACAAATATATAAAACACAATAAATATAAATACATAAGTTAGCTTATATACATAGATTATGTACATAACACACATATAACACTCAATAATTTGGAAAGTAAGAATTAAATCCACTAATGAATTATGCATAGGTAAGCAAAGTAAAGTACATAAATTAAATATTGTAAAGTACACAACGAATTATCTGGTGACACTTCGAATGCGATGTGGCAGGGAGTTCAGAAGCCTAATCAGCTGAGGAAAGAAACTGTTTCCCATCCTGACCATTCTTGTCTTTATGCATCAGAGTCTCATGTCTGATGGTAGAAAGTCAAAGAGGATGCTGGATGGATGGGTGGGATCCTTGACAATACCAAGGGCCCTGGATATGCAGTGATCCTGTTGAATTTTCCCAGTGGATGTTAGGGAGACCCCTACCATTCTCTCGGCCGTTCTCATAGTCCTTTGTTGGTATTTCTAGTCTGATGCTCTGCTGCTCCCAAACCAGATGGGGGAGATTCAACTTGTTGGGATGTTCTCAATAGTGCTCCTGTAAAATTCAGTTATGATGGAGGGGCGAGGGGATCCTCGCTTGCCTCAATCTCCTCAGGAAGTGGAAGCGCTGCTATGCCTTCTTATTCAGGGAGGTGATATTGAGGAACCTGGTGAGAGTATCCTTAGTGGAACTCCCAGGAACTTGGTGCACTTAACTCTCTCTGTGGAGGAGCCATGTATGCACAGAGTGGGATGGTTTATCTGCACCTTCCAAAAGTCCACAATCATTCCCTTGGTCCTCTCCACGTTCAGACTTAGGTTGTTGTTTTCACACCAGTCCACCAGAAGAGTACATGTCCTGGATGGCGAGGTTCCTTAGTGATGGATACCACCTTCTTAATTCGCCACCTCTTGAAGATGTTCTTTGGTTCTGCCTATGCTGAATCTACAGCCCTCTGCAGCCCCTTTTGATCCTGTGTATTGGCAATGATGCAACTAGACAGCATGCTCTCCACGGTATATCTGTAGAAGCTTGCAAGAGTCTGTAGTGACACACTGCATCTCTACAAACTCTGAACAAGGTACTGGAATTGGAATTAGAATTGGTTTGTTATTGTCACGTACAGTGAAAAACTTGTCTTGCATACTGTTCGTTCAGATCAGACCATTACACCATGCATTGAGGAAGAACAAGGTAAAATGCTAACAGAGTGCAGAATGAAGTGTTACAGCAAATAAAGTGCAGTGCAGGTAAACAGTAAAGTAAACGGGACAGATTGTGAGGTCAAGAGCTGCTGCAGTGCCACACGGTAGGCTTATTCAGAAAGTTAGAAGGCATGGGATTCAGGGAAGTTTGGCCAGGTAGGTTCAGAATTGGCTTGCCTGCAGAAGGCAGAGGGTGGCGGTGGAGGGAGTACATTCAGATTGGAGGATTGTGACTAGTGGTGTCCCACAAGGATCTGTTCTGGGACCTCTACTTTTCATGATTTTTATTAATGACCTGGATGTGGGGGTAGAAGGGTGGGTTGGCAAGTTTGCAGACGACACAAAGGTTGGTGGTGTTGTAGATGGTGTAGAGGATTGTCAAAGATTGCAGAGAGATATTGTAGGATGCAGAAGTGGGCTGAGAAGTGGCAGGTGGAGTTCAACCCAGAGAAATGTGAGGTGGTACACTTTGGAAAGACAAACTCCAAGGCAGAGTACAAAGTAGGTGGCAGGATGCTTGGTAGTGTGGAGGAACAGAGGAACCTGGGGGTACATGTCCACAGATCCCTGAAAGTTACCTCACAGATAGATAGGGTAGTTAAGAAAGCTTATGGGGTGTTAGCTTTCATAAGTTGAGGGATAGAGTTTAAGAGTCGCAATGTAATGATGCAGCTCTATAAAACTCTGGTTAGGCCACACTTGGAGTACTGTGTCCAGTTCTGGTCGCCTCACTATAGGAAGGATGTGGAAGCATTGGAAAGGGTACAGAGGAGATTT
The DNA here is from genome assembly GCF_030028105.1 of Mobula birostris. Taxonomy (NCBI): domain Eukaryota; kingdom Metazoa; phylum Chordata; class Chondrichthyes; order Myliobatiformes; family Myliobatidae; genus Mobula; species Mobula birostris. The sequence continues at coordinate 8,302,297 of NC_092385.1, read as the reverse complement.
ACCAGGATGCTGCCTGGTTTAGAGAGTATGCATTATGATCAGAGATTAAGGGAGCTAGGGCTTTACTCTTTGGAGAGAAGGAGGATGAGAGGAGACATGATAGAGGTGTACAAGATAATAAGAGGAAAAGACAGGGTGGATAGCCCGCGCCTCTTTCCCAGGGCACCTCTGCTCAATACAAGAGGACATGGCTTTAAGGTAAGGGGTGGGAAGTTCAAGGGGGATATTAGAGGAAGGTTTTTTACTCAGAGAGTGGTTGGTGCGTGGAATACTCTGCCTGAGTCAGTGGTGGAGGCAGATACACTCGTGAAGTTTTGGAGACTACTAGACAGGTATATGGAGGAATTTAAGGTGGGGGGTTATATGGGAGGCAGGGTTTGAGGGTCGGCACAACTTTGTGGGCCGAAGAGCCTGTACTGTGCTGTACTATTCTATATTCTATGTTCTTTGTGATGACATCAATATGGTGGGCCCAAGATAGAGTCTCTGAGATGGTTTACTGTGCTGGCAGATTGAAACAATGTGGAAGGGTAAGAACACTCACAATGCGCTGGAGGAACTCAGCAGGTCAGTCAGGTCAGATTTAGTTGTCTCATATACATCGAAGTATAGAGTGGAATGTGTCACTTGTGTTGAGGATGTGCTGGGGACAGCCTGCAAGTGTTGCCACACATTCTGGCACCAACGTAGCGTGCCCACAATGTTCAGCAGACCAACACGAGCAAGAGGGAAAGCAGAAACAAGGAAACAAAACAGGACAACAGCCTCTATCCCATCCCTCCCACCACTCCCACATCGCCCACATGTGCACGCAGTTAGGGCTCCAACCCCAGGACATGACCCCGGACTCTCAGACCCTGAGCCTCCGGGACACGAACCCGGACTCTCCGATTCACAGACACTGGGCCTCTATCTTTGGACCACCCCAGGGCTGGCTGATCGCGGGTTTGACCTTCGGGCCTTGACTTACGCATTTGTCCCCAGTGTTTTTGGCCCTGATGACTTCTTTGTGAAGCCTTGTCTATATATTTCAGACTTCTGATTCAGATTTACTTATCACATGTACAATGAAAAATACAGTATAATGTGTCGTTTGCGTTAACAACCAAGGGTGTGCTGGGGGCAGCCTGCAAGTGTCACCACACATTCCAGCACCAATATAGAATACCCTCAATGCCCAGCAGAAGAACACTAAACACAACAAAATGAAAATTAACATATCGCAACAAAACAAGCCCTTTTCCAATGAATTCTGGAAACTCACCACCCTCTGGTGAAAGAAATTCCTTCTCATCTCTGTTCTAAAGGGAAGTCCTTCTACTCTGAGGCTATGCCCTCAGGTTAGAGATTCTCCCAGTATTGGAAGCATCCTCTCCATGTCTTTGTCTACTCTACCTAGACCTTTCAATATTTTGTAGGTTTCAAAGAAATCCCCCCCCCTTCCCCACTCTCATTTTTCTAAACTCCAGTCAGAACAGGTCCAGAGCCATCAAATGCTCTTTACACATTAATGTTTTCATTCCAAGGTTCATTCTTGTGAACCTCCTCTGGACCTGCACATACAATACCGCGCAAAAATCTTTAGACACACATCTATTGCTAGGGTGTCTAAGACTTTTCCACAGTTCTGTATTTGTCAACATGGAATGGAGAATGAGTTTGTAAATCTGGCGGGAGCATAGGATGTTGGGAATGGCAAGGGTGGAACGCTGCGTGGAATATGTGGTAGAGAAGGAGTGCCCGGGGTGGGGGGTGAAGTGGGTACAGCCCTGCCCTGAGACATCAGGCAAGGTCATTTGATTACAAATAATTGGATTATTGATCATTACAGACTGACTCTCTGATGCACTCCCTTCCCCTTTTCCCAACTATGATTCCTCGCTCCCTACCCCCTTCCCACTCTCAGTCCACAATAGAGACCCAGATTAGAATCAGGTTTATCATCACTCACATATGTCATAAAATTTGTGTTTTTTTTTGCAACTGCACTGCAATCCATAAAATTACCACATTTGGAGTATCGTGAGCAGTTTTGGGACCATATCTAAGAAAGTACAATACTGTGCAGAAGTCTTAAGCACATATATATAGCTAGGGTGCCTAAGACAGTACTGTACTTTCTCAGATATGGGACCCAAAACTGCTCACAACACTCCAAAAGTGGTCTGAGCAATGACTTATAAAGTCTCAGTTGGGAGTGCCCCATCTAGAAAGATGCCAGCTCAGAGTGTGGCCTGAGGTGTATAGTAAGTGGGACCCATGTGGAAGTGGGTTAGCTGCAGTGGTGAAAGTGGAAGTTATCGAGAATCCTCAGCAGATCAAGCAACATCTGTGGGGAATGAAGCAAATATTAACCTGATGATAGAAGAGATGCCAATATTGGAATCTGAAGCAACTAACAATCTGCTGGAAGAGCTCAGAACATCAGGCAGCCACCGGGATATGTACAGTCAACTTTTCGGATTGTGGCCCTACATCAGAACCCCGATCTTACATTCAGCCATCTAGGAAAAGAGGGTGCGGCCTCAGAAGCGAAGGGCATCCATTTAGAACAGAGGTGAGGAGGAATTTAGCCAGAGAGTAGTTAATCTGTGGAGTTCATTGCCACAGGTGGCTGTGGAGGCAAGTTATTGGCTAGATTTTATTAGGAGTTTGAGGAGATTTGGAATGTCACCAAAAACATACTTGCAAGTTTCTATAGGTGTATCATGGAGAGCATTCTTACTGGCTGAGTCACCAGTTAGTATGGGGTAGGGGGGAAACCACTGCACAGGATCAGAATAAGCTGCAGGAAGCTGTAAACTTAGTCAGCTCCATCATGGGCTCCATCCTCCTCAGCAACCAGGATATCTTCAAGGAGCAATGCTTCAACAAGGCAGCATCCATCATTAAAGACCCCCATCACCCAGGTCATGTCTTGTTCTCATTGCTACTATCGGGGGAAGGTACAGGAGCCTGAAGGCACACAGTCAATGATTCAGAAACAGCTTCATCCCCTCTGTCATCCAATTTATGAATGAACGTTGAAACTATGAACATTACCTCACAACTTTTTTGCACTACTTATTTAATTTGTATATATTTACTGTAATTCACTGTTTTTAATTATGATGCATTGCATTGTACCGCTGTCGCAAAATGCAACAAATTTTGTGACATATGCCAGTGATATTAAACTGATTCTGAATGTAAAGCTTGCAGTAATTGGCTTCTGCCACTGGGAGGGGTTTTACCACTAAAGGCGCCCCCTAATGGCTGGATAGCAGCATTGCAGGACTGTGCATCCTGTAATGTAAGCAACACACATCAAAGTTGCTGGTGAACGCAGCAGGCCAAGCAGCACCTGTAGGAAGAGGTGCAGTCGACGTTTCAGGCCGAGACTGACGAAGGCACATGGATTAAAGGAAAATGGGGAGTTATGAGGGAGAGAAGGGTTGGATTGATCTCGGAGTAGGTTAAAATATTGACATAGCATTGTGGGCCGAAGGGCCTGTATTGTGCTGCAATGTTCTATCAATTCTTCTCTGCATCATCTCCAGTGTCACCCCATCCTTCACACAGTATGGCAATTAGAACTGTGGAGAGACTCAAAATGCAAAATGCAAAATGCAAAATATATCCCCAATACAACCTCCCTGCTGGGTTACAATGGCCTGGCCAATAACTAAAATTATCCCATTTTACTTCTTTGAGCATACAACTCTCAATCAAAGATCTCAAAAATGGCAACTTTGGAGAAAATGGGAAAACTCACCTTGGCTGTCATCGCTCTAGTAAGGAGTTTTCTTTGCGGAGAAAGGAATCCTCCCACAAATTGGGACTCCTCCTGCAGGATTCCCCAAAGGTTAATTTGCAGGAGTCGGTGGTGAGGAAGGCAAATGCCATGTTAGCATTCATTTCCAGAGGACTAGAATATAAGAGCAAGGATGTAATGTTGAGGCTTTATAAAGCACTGGTGAGGCCTCACTTGGAGTATTGTGAGCAGTTTTGGGCCCCTTATCTAAAAAAATGTGTTGACATTAGAGAGAGTTCAAAGGAGGTTCACAAAAATGATTCTGGGATTGAAAGGCTTGTGATATGAGGAGTGTTTGATGACTCCTCATATGACGAGTGATGAGGAGGAATTTCTTTAGTCAGAGAATGGTGAACCTGTGGAATTTGTTGCCACAGATGGCTATGGAGGCCAAGTCATTGGGTATATTTGAGACAGAAATTGATAGATTCTTAATTGGTCAGGGGATGAAGGTATAAGGGGAGGAGGCGAGAGATTGGAGTTGAGAGGGAAAATGGATCAGTCATGATGAAATGGGGGAGAAGGTTTAGTGGGCCAAATGGCCTAATTCTGCTTCTATATCTTATGGTCTTATAGTCTTAAACGCTCAGTTCAATCTCTCCTGAACAAAAGTAAACATGGGAGCTCAAAAATAAACCCAAAAAATTGCAGACGCTGGAAAGTTGAAATAAAAACAGGAAACGCCTAAGGCAGGGGTCCCCAACCTTTTTTGCACTGCAGACCGGTTTAATATTGACAATATTCTTGCGGACCGGCCGACCGGAGGGGTGGTGTTCAAGTAGGGTTAAACTCACCTCAACATGTCTTTTACAGTTAAGGTTGCCAACTTTCTCACTCCCAAATAAGGGACAAAAGTAGCAGTCAAATACGGGACAGTGTTTACCCCGAGAAAGACTACCATGACCATGAACCCTTGTGCGGGCACCTGTGTGCGCCTGCGCATACGTGCTGATTTTTTTCCACAAACCAGTTTTGACTTAATCTTCCCAACTACACTGTACATACATTATTTCTACTTTATACGGGCTGTGTATTTATCATATCATTCCTGCTTTTACTATATGTTAGTGTTATTTTAGGTTTTATGTGTTATTTGGAATGATCTGGTAGGTTTTTTTTGGGTCTGGGAACACTCAAAAATTTTTCCCATATCAAGTAATAAATTAATGGTAGTTGCTTCTGCGCTTTACTCCATTTCGGCACGAACATATTCATAGGAACGCTCTACCTTAGTGGGGGAAATACGGGACAAGGGCGGTCCTGTATGGGACAAACCAATTTATTCCAATATACAGGATGTCCCGGCAAACACGGGACAGTTGGCAACCCCATGTTCAAGTTCAACAGTGTGTGACAGGGAATGAGGAAAGGTGCAGCTGACTCATATCGTTTCCTCGCGGCCCGGTAGCACATGCTTTGTGGCCTGGTACCGGTCCGCGGCCTGGTGGTTGGGGACCGCCTGAAAGGGTGTGCTTGTCGCCACTTTCTCCAGCGCTCACAGTGCTTGGCAGAACAACACAGAGCACAATAAGCAACACCAAGCCGCTGTCTGTAAGGAGCTTGTACATTCTCCCTGTAACTGCATGGGTTTCCTCCGGGTGCTCTGGTTTCCTCCCACAGTCAAGCAGCGTACTGGTTGGTAGGTTAATTGGTTATTGTAAATTGTCCCGTGATTAGGCCAGGGTTAAATCAGGGGTTGCTGGGTGGCACAGAAAATAAAGATTAAAAACTGAAAGAACAACAACGAAGCAAGGACTTTTTCTCCATTCACACACACACACACACACACATGGAGAAGACAACTGTCTTGTAAAGGTACTGCCCAGAAGAGGGAAATGGCAAACCACTTCTGTAAAAAAAAATCACGGCCATGGAAAGTCCATGATTGCCCACGTCATATTGCTTATCATTTCCTTATTATCAGCAGCGATAATCAAATGTTCTTGGACATGGCACAAAATGTTGATGATGACCTCAAAATATACAGAGACATGTGTTGTTTGCAGAAACAACCAACACAACTAAGGATGTGCTGGGGGGCAGCCCACAAGTGACTCCACACATTCCAGCGCCAACACAGCAAGTCCTGAAGAAATGTCTCAACTTGAAACATCAACTGTTTGTTTATTTCCACAGATGCTGCCTGACCTGTTGAGTTCCTCCAGCATTTTGTGTGTGTTGCTTTCCATTTCCAGCATCTGCAGAATTTCTTGTGCCAACATCGCATGCCCACCATGTTCGGCAGCAACAACAACAGCGCAGTAACAAAAGCAAAACAAGCTCTTTTTCACCGTGGCAGCTAAGCACAGGTAAGAAGCCTTCAGGGAGAACAGGGAGACAACTGACTGAATCCTCAAGAACCTCCCACCCAACGAGGTGTGGAGAGCATTTGCATATCATCAGCAACGATAATCAAATGTTCTCGCTAGCCCTCTCCAGTCAAGCACGGAGACCCAGCAAGGTGTCAATCCTTTAATTAGGCAATTTATTGACCAAGGCGAACAATTCCTTTCCTACCTCAGGGCCCCTTTAACCAGAGAAGAGAAACGTGTTTTCATCCAGGAGAAAAAGCAAAGACAAGAGATTCTACTTGTATAACACGCTGAAGATACTCAGCAGGCCAGGCAGAATCTATGCAGAGCACCTGCCTGACCTGCTGAGATCCTCCGGCATTTTGAATGTGCTTGCTCAAGATTTCCAGCGTCTGCAGAATTGCTTGTGTTTATGAGGTTCTACTTGCCGCTGAATGTGCCCGCCACCCCCCTCAGTGTCCTTACTGACCTCACCAGGGCAAAAAGGATGGGGGCAAAAGCTGTAGCCAATGCAGAGCTAACGACACGGATTGGAAAATGACTTGGTTTTTCATGGAAACGTACTGGATCTTGGAGGTCTGAAGTTGACTATTCAGCCCATCATCTCTATACCGGCTCTTTGAAAATCTTACTTCTCCTCGCTTTCTCTGCAGACCTGTAAGTTCTTCCTTCCAGGAAGAAGAAGAAGAAAGTGTGTTACTCTGGATTAGCTGTGGAATCTCTTGTGTCTTGGACACTATGTTTCCCTTTTTTTGACACAGTGATTTCTCTTTCTTCATTCCCTGCTTGGAACCTTCTCAGACATGCTGGTGGGTTACCTTGTTGTGTCACTCAGGCTCAGCCTCAAGTTCTTGGCAATAATGACTCAATGCTGCTGTGGAAACACCAATGCCCTGGGTCGGAAAAGTCTACAGGAAGTGATGGATACAGCCGAGTACATCGCAGACAAAGCCCTCCCCACCATTAAACATATTTACATAGAGCACTGCCACAAGAAAGCAGCATCCATCATCATAGACCCCCCCCATCCAGGCCTTGTTCTCTTCTCGCTACTACCATTGGACAGGAGGTACAGAAGCCTTAGGGCCTACACAGCCATATTCAGAAACAATTATTCAAGTTTCAAAATTGTTCAGAGTAATTCTCAGTACACAAGAGTAGAGGAGAACAAAGTAATTGTTACTCCAGATCTGATGCAGCTCAAAGAAAGCTAATGTTCAAAAGCTCAAAGTGAGTTTGTTATAGAAATACATTTATGTCATCATATACAACACTGAGATTTATTTTCTTGGGGGTATACTCAGTAAATCCAAGAAATGTAATAGAATCAATGAAAGACCGCACCCAACAGAGTGGACAAACAACCAATGCGCAGAAAACAAAATATGAAAATATAGAAAGAAAAAATAAATAAATAAACAATAAATATCGAAAACGTGAGATGAAGAGTCCTTGAAAGTGAGTCCATTGGTTGCGGAACAGTTTGGTGATGCGGCAAGTGAAATGATCTCCTCTGGTTCAAGAGCTTGATTGTTGAGGGATAGTAGCTGTTCTTGAACTGGTGGTAGAGATTTGAGGCTCTTGTACCTTCTTCCTGATGGCAGGGGTGAAAAGACAGCATTGTCTGGGTGGTGGGAGTCTTTGATGATGGATGCTGCTTCATGTAGAGGTGCTCAACACAATAAAACCCAATAAAATAAAGAACACAATAACTAGAAATACATTACATATGTTATATAAATAGTTTGTTTCAGGTTCCTGAAGCAGCACAGATAACTTCACTCACCAGAACTCTGAACTGACTCCAGAATCTACAGACTCACTTTCAAGAGATTCTGCAGAAGCTGGAAATCTAGAGTTATGCATCCAAAGTGCTGGAGGAACTCAGCAGGTCAGGCAGCACCTAACAAAAGGAATAAACAGTCAGCGTTTGGGGCTGAGATCTTTCATCAGGACTGAAGGTTCTCAATCCAAAATGTTGACTGCTTATTCATCTCCACAGATGCTGTCTGACTTGCTATGTTCCTGCAGCACTTTGTGACTCAATTTTTCAAGAACCAACTCATGCTCCCAGTATTATTTTTTATTTGCATTTTTTTCCTTTTTTTCCCACATAGGTTGTTTATCACTCTTTGTAGTTTCTCATAAGTTCTATAGTACTTTTTTATTTTCCTGCAAATGCCTGCAAGAAAATGAATCTCAATATAGTATTAGATAACATGATTAGATAATATAGTGTTGGGTAACATGAGCATTTGTTGATAATAAATTCTGAACTTTGAATATTCATCCATTCCTTTACCTTGATGAGTGACAGGCTGGCCAAACTGTCTGTTTCTGTGCTGTAAACTCCATTTCTCTTAAGATCTTGTCACAACTTTAGTCATAGTTCTGGAGTGAGTACAATCTGGTGTGAGACTGGGCCCCACTAACTAGATGAAGCAATGCCCTTTTAACAAGATTACCTCAAGTGTCGGTTTTCCGTAACTCCTTCCTCCCACACCTGTATTGCTGAACTGACATTACCACCTAGGGGTCAAAGTGCTGCTGTTTCTGCACACGAAAGCAACGTCAGCTGCTGAGAAGTTGATCGCAGGGAGCAAGCATACTCCCAAAGTCCTGTCAGACCACAAGAATGTTTTTCAGTGACGACCACGACCACGACCACGGTGAGTAATCAGCAGATTGGAACTTAGAATCCTGCAGGCTTGACACATTGCCTTAGTTTTTTTTAATTTGCTGATAACTATCTGTTTCTAAATGGTGTACAACAGAGAGACTCTTTACAGACTCTGGGTACAATGGGCTTAATATTCCATTGAAGTAAAAACTAACGAACTGATTCTTGGCAGTGACTGAGTGGCTGAGTCATCTAAGGAATTACACCGATGAAATTGATAGAAATGTATTCAGTCTGTGGATTCAATGATTCTGTTTGCTGCTTTAATTGTTTCAAGAGCACTAATTCTTTCGCAGAGGTGTAAGAGGTGAATTCACTACTGAATTGGACAAGAAAGACCCTAGATCAATTTTCCGTTCCAAACAAGTGAGTTGGGCAAGTTTTAAAAAGTTGTAAGAAGTTTTATTCTTCTTTAAACTTTGAGATATAGCACGGGATAGGCTCTTCTGGCCCCTTCAGCCGTATCTTAATCAATCAATCAATCTCCAGGCCGTATCTTAATCAATCAATCAATAAATAATTTTTTAAAAAGATTTAAATCAAGGGTTAAATCGGGGGTTGTTAAGGAGACATGGCTTGAAAGGCCAGAAGGGCCTATTCCACACTGTATCTCAATAAAAAAGTAAATTTAACCCCAACTTTACTTACAATGACCACTTAACCCACCAGGTATGTCTTTTGGACTGTGGGAGGAAATCAGAGCCCTCAGGGGAAACCCAGGCATTCCACGGGGAGGATGTACAGAGACTCCTTACAGAGGATGCTGGGATTGAACTCCGAACCCTGACGGCCTGAGCTGCAATAGTGTCACGCTAACAGCTGCGCTACAGGAAGGAATCTCACCCAGATACTGCACCACATACTCGCTAGTTGTTCCTGTTTCAATAGGCACAGAAATGGGTTAGGAATTAATTGTACCCAGATGGTACAAAACATTGTGGAGTGAATTAAGTACTTTCTTTTGTATATTATAATGTGACTAAACCTGGAGGACAATATGTGCAAAGCACCGAAATAACCCAGTCTTTATTCACTGAATGTACCAATTTTATAGTTGTCAGGTTCTAAAGGTAAGAAATTACGCAGACACAGGGTGATCAAACATCATTTTCTGGTGTCAGGTAATTCCAAGAATTTTGTATGATACCAAAGAACAAAAGTAGGTCACTAGGCTCATTTTAAGCACTCAAAACAGTGCGCAATTCATGCTGTTATATACAATACTTAAAACCTGTTTGTATTGCATATTTGCAGTCAACTATCAGCAGGTTGATCACAGGGAACAAACTTACTCCGACGTCCTGTCAGATGACAGGTATAGTCACCAGTTTCAAACTGCCAGATGGCCTCCATGAGGGTCACACTAAGTAAAAGGTGCTCAGCTAAACAGAGTTAAATTGCTAAATCAGACTTAGGAACAGCTTCTTCCCCTTCGCCATCAGATTTCCAAATGTTTCATGAACTCATGAACATTACCTCACAATTCCTCTTGCACTATTCATATATTTGATTTCTGTTTGTATCCTGTAGTAATTTTTTATGTCTTGCAATGTACTGCTGCCACAAAACAAATGTCATGACATATGTCAAGGATAGTAAACCTGATTCTGGTCATTGTCCAAACTCATGTACATTGCCTCTAACTGTAATAAGATCTTGAAAGAATTTTATATAGATAAAAGAACATAAGCACGAGAAAGTCTGCAAATGTTGGAAATCCAAAGCAACACACACACACACACACACACACACACACACACACACACACACACAAAGTGCTGGAGGAACTCAGCAGGTCAGGCAGCATCTATGGAGATGAACAAATTGTCAATGTTTTGGGTCGAAATCCTTCTACAGGACTGGAAAGGAAGGGAGAATTAGCCAGAATAAAAAGTTGGGGGGAGGGGAAGGAGGGTAGCTAGAAGGTGATAGGTGAAGTCAGGTGGGTGGGAAAGATAAAGGGTTGGAGAGGAAGGAATCTGATAGGAGGGAGAGTGGACCATAGGAGAAAGGGAAAGAGGAGGGGCATCAGGTGATAGGAAGGTGAGAAGAGGTAAGAGGCCGGAGTGGGTATTAGAAGAGGAGAGGGGGAGGGAATTTTTTTTTTAATCGGAAGGAGAAATCAATATTCATGTCTTCAGATTGAAGGCTACCCAGACAGAATATAAGGTGTTGCTCCTCCACCCTGATGGTGGCCTGATCTTGGCACAGGAGAAAGGCGTGGACCGACATGTCGGAACGGGAATGGGAATCGAAATTCAGATGTTCGGCCACCAAGAGGTCCCGCTTCTGGTGGATGGAGTAGAGGTGCTTGATGAAGCAGGTCCCCAATTTGCAGGAGAGGCTGCATCCAGCGCACCAGACACAACAGGCGGCCCCAGCAGATTCACAGATGAAGTGTTGCCTCATCTGGAACATACAACAGGATATTAGTTCAGAGTTCTGCTGTATATTTGCAGTTGTCATGTCAAATCTAAGAAAAAAAATTTTGCAGTATAGATGAAGTCCATCTACTCATTATGTCTATCCCATTTGAGTATACTAACTGGTTGCATCATGGCCTGGCATGGGAACACCGATACCCTTGAACATAAAAGCCCAGTCCGTCACTCGTAAAGCTCTCTGCAGCATTGATCACACCTACACGGAGCACTGTTGCGAGAAAGCAGCATCTGTCATCCCCACCCACCCAGGCCATGCTCTCTTCTCACTGATGCCATCAGGAAGGTGGTACAGGAGCCTCAAGACTCACACCACCAGGTTCAGGAACAGTTATTACCTCTCAACCATCAGGCTCTTGAACCAGAGGGGATAACTTCACTCAACTTCACCTGCCCCATCACTGAAATATTCCCACAACTAATGGACTCACTTTCAAGGCCTTTTCATCTCATGTTCTTGATATTTATTGATTATTTAGTAACTGTTATTATTGTTTCTTTCTCTCCTGTATTTGCACAGTTTTTTGTCTTTTGCACATTAGTGACCCATTAACCCACTAACCCATCCATCTTTGGAGGAAACTGGAGCACCCAGAGGAAATCACGTGGTCACAGGGAGAACGTAGAAAATTCTTAAAGACAATGGTGGAACTGAACCCAGGTCACTTTGCTGTAGTAGTGTTAAGAAAAGTTTAAATAGACTGCTCTTTGAGAAACGTATGGTAATGTGTGGAAAAATGGGAGATGAATATTCCGAAAGAAAGAAAGTAGATTAAAAGTCTGATAATCTGTTATCCAGGTGTTCAGAAGTCCCAAAGGGATTAGGGTGGAATGTCTGTTATGGTTGACAAGTCAAGCAAAGCATTTGGAATGGAACAATTACTCTGTGAATGAGGGAAGCTAGAGAGAGGAAAAAATAGAAAGTAAATTTGTTAAAATGTGAAAGACACAATTTTCTTTCCTATTGGCTACAAGCAATGTGCTAAAGGAACTCAGCAGGTTGAGAGGTCCTGATGCAGAGCTTTGACCTGAAATGTCAACTGCTCTGGTTTGGCCACATCTGGAGTATTGTATACAGTTCTGGTCACCCAACTATAGGAAGGATAGTGAGGTATTGGAGAGGGTGCAGACGAGCTTTACCAGGATGCTGCCTGGTTTAGAGGCTGGATAGGTTGTTTTCTCTGGAGCGTTGGAGGCTGGCGGGAGATCAGATGGAGGTTTATAAGATTATGAGAGGCATAGATAGAGTGGACAGAGGGTTTCTCAGGGTTGAAATATCTAATACCAGAGGACATGCATTGAAGGAGAGAGGGCCATGTTCAAAGAGGATGTGAGGGGTAAGATTTTTACTCAGAGGGTGGTGGATGCCTGGAATACTACCTGATAGGGTGATAGAGACAAATACGTTAGAGGCTTTTAAGAGATATTTAGATAGGCACATGAATATGAGGAAGATGGAGAGATATGGACATTGTGTGGGTAGGAGAGATGTGTTTGGGTGCTTTAGATTTGCTTTTTAGCTGATTTGACACAATATTGTGTGCAAAAGGGCCTGTTCCTGTATTATCCTCTATGTTCTATGTTTTAATTCAATCGCCCCTCACAGATGAGTTTCTCAAGCAGACTGTTGAACCTGGATTCCAGTATCTACAGTCTTTTGTGTCTCTAGCTTTCCTAACTGTCTCTGAATTAGCCAGCTCTGTTTTATGGCCATCACCTGTACATTAATGCAGATTTTCTCTCTCCACAGACTGCCTGGTCTGCTGGGTATTTTTAGCCTTTTTAGTTTCTTCTAGGTTTACAGAAACTCTTCTATGTTTCAAAGTTCTAGCATGGTCTTTTTTTTCTTTGTTTTTTTTCGCTCTCTCATTAATGGCCACATTTATCCCACTTTTCAACTTTTCCTGATACTGAAGATGTTGGAAATCTGGATCAACACACGCAATCCCACGGCTGTCCATAAGGAGTTTGTACATTCTCCCCGTGACTGTGTGGGTTTCATCCAGGTGCTCCAGTTACTTCCCAGATTCCAAAGAGAGTTAGGGTTAATAGTTAATTTGTCACAAGGGTGTAATTGGGCAGTGTGAGCTTGAGCTCATCGGGCTAGAAGGGCCTGTAACCATGCTGTATCAATTAATCAATCAATCAATAAATAAGTGCATGAGTTAAAACTATGCTGGAGGAACTCAGCAGGCCAGGCAGCATCTATGGAGGGAAAATCCCTCTGCAGATGCTGCCTGACCTGCTGCGTTCTTCCAGCATTTTGTGCTTGAACTTTTCCTGGTATTAGACTGTAAGGTGCAGAGTCTTTGTATTTGTATTTATTTTATTTCTTACATCCAAGGGAGTAAAATTCTTTCTGTTGTGTCTCTGTCGCAATGTACAAGTGATAAGGGAGGGAAATATGGAAGGATATTGCCCAAACACTAAGATTGTATACACAATTGTTTTGTATAATGCATGTACAGTCAGATATGCAGTCAGATCAGTGTGTATTGATAAATGCGATGGCCTGGTGAAAGAAGTTGTCCTGGAGACTGTTGGCCCTGGCCATAATGCTGAGGTACCATTTGCCAGATGGTAGCAGCTGAACAGTTTGTGGTTGGGGTGGCTGTAGTCCCAGATGATCCTCTGGGCCCTTTTTAATGCTGCTGCTGTAAATATCCTGAGTAGTGGGAAGTTCACATCCACAGAAGCACTAGGCTGTCCACACCACTCTCTGCAGCGCCCTGTGATTGAGGGCAGTACAGTTCCCGTACCGGGCAATGACACAGCCAGTCAGGATGCTCTCGATGGTGCCCCTGTAGGAAGGACAGAGGATTTGGGGACTCACGCTGAACTTCTTCAGCTGTCTAAGGTGAAAGAGGCACTGTTGTGCTTTTCTCACCACACACCCAATATGTACAGTCTTATGCAAAAACAATTCCTGTTGAACCCTATGGTATTTTAAAACCTAGCAAACTAGGTACCACAACTGTTCTTGGAGTTTTTCTTTATGAATAATTTGTCTTCGGCACTCCGGTTGATCTTTCATTGATCCTTACTAGTCCATAGATTTACTAAGCATGCCGCAGGAAAATAAATCTCTGGATTGTATATTGTGACATATATTTACTGATAAATAATTTTTTTGAACTTTTTATTTCTGAAACTACAAATTCCCACTTCTGCAGTTGGCGCATGCTCAGAATTAAGACCAGACTGCACACGAGTCTGGGATTCCAACGCATGCGCAGACTCCGGATCCGGCAGCAGCACGCTTTCGCAATTTGCGAATCTTGTCTCTGTGCACCCCAAGTGCTGAGCATGCGCAGTGTGAGTGAGCGCGGGATCAGTGACGTGTCGGTGTGACTGGCTGGCAGGAAGTAAAAGTGCAGTCACCGGAAGACGGAGCAGTGGACTTACGGGGAGTCGGGGAAAATATCTTGCAGCCACTTATCTCGGCAGAGAGTTTAACACCGGGGCTCGGAAAGATGTTGAAGAAGTTTGACAAAAAGGACGAGGAGTCTGGTGAGTTGCGGCTCTGTCGGGATGGTGGTCGGGATTGGTTGCTATGGCAGCACCAGCCTAAGGACCAGGGCCTGTAGATGAGTGATGAGGGTCCGAAAGGTGATGCAGAGCATCTTGTTCTCCAAAAGTACCCCGCTGAAGGCCAGTGAGGGTAAAATAATGATGACCATGCGATTGTAGTTGATTTCTGTTTTTGTTGATATTCCTGGATATCACCTTGCACCTTATTGTCTTCCTGCACTGAACTTTCTCTAACAGTAGCACTTTATTGTGTATTCTGTTATTGTATTACCTTGTACTACCACAATGTACTAATGTGATTAAATGTTGGCGTGCAAAATAGTTTTTTTCATTTTACCTCAGTACATTGGAATATGTGGCTTTAATTGCCACATGTACTAAGATACAGTGAAAACCTTGTCTTGCATATTGTTCACACAGATCAAATAATTGCAACGATTTTTTGAGGTAGTGCAAAGTAAAACAATAACAATGCAGAATAAAGTGCAACAGCTGCAGAGAAAGTGCAGTGCAGGTAGAATAAGGTGAAAAGTTATAAGGATGTAGGTTGTGTGGTCAAGCATCTGTATTGTTGTAGTTTTGTTGTTTGCACAGAGGAGCTTGTCAGCTGCGGTTGGCAGCTGACTGGGAATCTTCTCAGTTGTGCTGGTGGGTTATTTTGTTGTGTCACTCGGGCTTGGCATCATATTCTTGGTGATAATGACCCAGTTCTCCCTGCAAATGTGCTACACTACACCCATAACATCACAATGACCCTGTGATCTCTGTCTTAGAGGTCTATGTCTGAACATCCTTCAGGAGGGTGAATCCTCACAGATCACCAGGCCCTGATGGTGTAACTGGCAGGGTACTGAAAACCCGTGTGACCAGCTGGCTGGAGTGTTCAAGGATGCATTCAACCTCTGCTGTGTTCTGAGGTTCCCACTGCTTCAAAAGGCAGCAATCCTTCCAGTGCCCAAGAAGAAACATAGAAAACCTACAGCACAATACAGGCCCTTTGGCCCACAAAGTTGTGCCGAACATGTCCGTACCTTAGAAATTACTAGGTTTACCCATAGCCCTCTATTTTTCTAAGCTCCATGTACCTATACAAAAGTCTCTTAAAAGACCCTATCTTATCCGCCTCCACCACCATTGCCAGCAGCCCTTTCCACGCACTCACCACTCTGAGAGGAAAAAAAACACTTACCCCTGACATCTCCTCTGTATCTACTCCCCAGCACCTTAAAACTATGCCCTCTTGTGGCAACCATTTCACCCCTCGGGAAAAAGCCTCTGACTATCCACATGATCAAAGCCTCTCATCATTTTATACACCTCTATCAGGTCAACTCTCATCCTCTGTCACTCCAAGGACAAAAGGCCGAGTTCACTCAAGCTGTTTTCATAAGGCATGCTCCCCAATCCAGGCAACATCCTTGTAAATCTCCTCTGTACCTTTTCTATGGCTTCCACATCCTTCCTGTAGTGAGGCGACCAGAACTGAGCACAGTACTCCCAAGTGGAGTCTGACCAGGGTCCTATATAGCTGTAACATTACCTCTTGGCTCCTAAATTCAATTCCACGATTGATGAAGGCCGATACACTATATACCGCCTTAACCACAGAGTCAACCTGCGCAGCTGCTTTGAGCATCCTATGGACTCAGACCCCAAGATCCTTCTGACCTTTCACACTGCCAAGAGTCTTACCATTAGTACTATATTCAGCCATCGTATTTGACCTACCAAAATAAACCACTTCACACTTATCTGGGTTGAACTCCATCTGCCACTTCTCAGCCCAGTTTTGCATCCTATTGATGTCCCGCTGTAACCTCTGACAGCCCTCCACACTATCCACAACACCTCCAACCTTTGTGTCATCAGCAAACTTACTAACCCATCCCTCCACTTCCTCATCCAGGTCATTTATAAAAATCACGAAGATTATGGGTCCCAGAACAGATCCCTGAGGCACACCACTGGTCACTGACCTCTATGCAGATAATGACCCGTCTACAACCACTCTTTGCCTTCTGTGGGCAAGCCAGTTCTGGATCCACAAAGCAATGTTCCCTTGGATCCCATGCCTCCCTACTTTCTCAATAAGCCTTGCATGGGGTACCTTATCAAATTCCTTTCTCAAATCTGTATACACTACATCTACTGCTCTTCCTTCATCAATGTGTTTAGTCACATCCTCAAAAAATTCATTCAGGCTCGTAAGGCATGACCTGCCCTTGACAAAGCCATGCTGATGATTCCTAATCATATTATGCCTCTCCAAATGTTCATAAATCCTGCCTCTCAGGTTCTTCTCCAACAACTTAGCAACCACTGAAGTAAGACTCACTGGTCTGTAATTTCCTAGGCTATCTCTACTTCCTTTCCTGAATAAAGGAACAACATCTGCAACCCTCCAATCCTCCGGAACCTCTCCCGTCCCCATTGATGATGCAAAGATCATCGCCAGAGGCTCAGCAATCTCCTCCCTGGCCTCCCACAGTAGCCTGGGGTACATCTCATCCGGTCCCGGCGACTTATCCAACTTAATGATTTCCAAAAGCTCCAGCACATCCTCTTTCTTAGTATCTACATGCTCAAGCTTTTCAGTCTGCTGCAAGTCATCACTATAATCACCAAGATCCTTTTCCATAGTGAGTACTGAAGTAAGGTATTCATTAAGTACCTCTGCTATTTCCTCTGGTTCCATACACACTTTCCCACTGTCACACTTGATAGGTCCTATTCTTTCACATCATATCCTCTTGCTCTTCACATACTTGTAGAATGCCTTGGTGTTTTCCTTAATCCTGCCTGCCAAGGCCTTCTCATGGCCCCTTCTGGCTCTCCTAATTTCCTTCTTAAACTCCTTCCTATTAGCCTTATAATCTTCTAGATCTCTAACATTACCTAGCTCTCTGAACCTTTTGTCAGCTTTACTTTTCTTCTTGACTAGATTTAATACAGCCTTTGTACACCACGGTTCCTGTACCCTACCTTAACTTCCCCGTCTCGTTGGAACGTACCTATGCAGAACTCCACACAAATATCCCCTGAATATTTGCCACATTTCTTCCATACTTTTCCCTGAGAACATCTGTTCCCAATTTAAGCTCCCAGTTTCCTGCTTGATAGCCTCATGACTCTCCTTACTCCAATTAAATGCTTTTCTAACTTGTCTGTTCCTATCTCTCTCCAATGCTATTGTAAAGGAGATAGAATTATGATCATTATCTCCAAAATGCTGTCCCACTGAGAGATCTGACACCTGACCAGGTTCATTATCCAATACCAAATCAAGTACAGTCTCTCCTCTTGTAGACTTATCTACATATTGTGTCAAGAAACCTTCCTGAACACACCTAACAAACTCCACCCCATCTAAATCCCTCGCTCTAGGGAGATGCCAATCGATATTTGGGAAATTAAAATCTCCCATCACGACAACTCTAATTATTACAGCTCTCCAGGATCTGTTTCCCTTTCTGCTCCTCTATATCCCTGTTCATCTTGATGTTCAGGCAGATCAAGACCCTGCTGCCCCCCTCACTGGATCCCCTGCAGTTCGCGTACTGTCCCAATCGCTCAACAGATGACGCCATTGCCATGACCCTCCACCTGGCCCTAATCCACCTGGACAAAAAAGATACATACGTTCGAATGCTGTTCATAGACTTCAGTTCAGCATTCAACACAATCATTCCTCAGAAACTGATTGGAAAGCTGAGCCTACTGGGCCTGAACACTTCCCTCTGCAACTGGATCCTAGACTTCCTGACTGGGAGACCTCAGTCATTCCAGATCGGAAGCAGCATCTCCATCACACAGAGCACGGTGGCCCCCCAGGGCTGTGTGCTCAGTCCACTGCTGTTCACTTTGCTGACCCATGACTGTGCTGCAACACACAGCTCGAACCACATCATAAAGTTCGCCGATGACATGACCGTGGTGGGTCTCATCAGTAAGAACGATGAGTCAGCATACAGAGAGGAGGTGCAGCGGCTAACGGACTGGTGCAGAGCCAACAACCTGTCTCTGAATGTGAACAAAACAAAAGAGATGGTTGTTGACTTCAGGAGGACACGGAATGACCACTCTCCGCTGAACATTGATGACTCCTCCATAGAGATCGTTAAGAGCACCAAATTTCTTGGTGTTTACCTGGTGGAGAATCTCACCTGGTCCCTCAACATCAGCTCCATAGCCAAGAAAGCCCAGCAGCGTCTCTACTTTCTGCGAAGGCTGAGAAAAGTCCATCTGCCACCCCCCATCCACATTCTACAGAGGTTGTATTGAGAACATCCTGAGCAGCTGCATCACTGCCTGGTTCAGGAATTGCACCATCTCGGATCACAAGACCCTGCAGCGGATAGCGAGGTCAGCTGAGAAGATCATCGGGGTCTGTCTTCCTGCCATTACAGACATTTACACCACATGCTGCATTGGCAAAGCAAACAGCATTATGAAGAACCCCACGCACTCCTCATACAAACTCTTCTCTCTCCTGCCATCTGGCAAATGGCACCAAAGCATTCGGTCCCTCACGACCAGACTATGTAACAGTTTCTTCCCCCAAGCCATCAGACTCCTCAATACCCAGAGCCTGGACTGACACCAATCTACTGCCCTCTACTGTGCCTATTGTCTTGTTTATTATTTATTGTAATGCCAGCACTGTTTTGTGCACTTTATGCAGTCCTGGATAGGACTGTAGTCTAGTGTAGTTTTTATGTTGTTTTACCTAGTTCAGTGTAGTTTTTGTATTGTTTCATGTAGCACCATGGTCCTCAAAAATGTTGTCTCATTTTTACTGTGTACTGTACCAGCAGTTATGGTCGAAATGACAATAAAAAGTGACGATTTGACTTACTATTGGGCGGCTTATAAAAAAACACCCAGAAAAGTTATTGACCCCTCCTGTTCCTAACCTCTAGCCACAGAGACTCCGTAGACAATCTCTCCATGGCATCCACCTTTTCTACAGCCGTACACTATCTCTGATTAACAGTGCCGCACCCCCACCTCTTTTGCCTCCCTCCCTGTCCTTTCTGAAACATCTGAAACCCAGCACTTGAAGCAACCATTTCTGTCCCTGAGCCATCCAAGTCTCTGTAATAGCCACCACATCATAGCTCCAAGTACTGATCCACATTTTAAGCTCATCCACGTTGTTCACAGTACTCCTTGCATTAAAATAGACACATCTCAAACCGTCGGTCTGAGCGCATCCCTTCTCTATCACCTGCCTGTCCTCCCTCTCGCACTGTCTACAAGCTTTCTCTATTTGTGAGCCAACCGCCTCTTTCCCATCTCTTCAGTTCCGTTCCCACCCACTGGTAATTCCCTCCCCCTCCCTTCCCCCATCCCAGTTTCACTCTGCCTCCTCCCCCAGCTGCCTACTACCTCCCTTATGGTTTTGCCTCTTTCTACTCCCCATTATGCTTTCCCCTATTCCTTCACCTTTCCTGCCTATCCCCTCCCCCACCCCTTTATCTTTCCCCTTACTGGTTTTTCACCTGGAACCTACCAGTCTTCTCCTTCCCACCCTCCCCCCACCTTCTTTATACGTTATACTTTTATACTTTATTGTCACCAAACAATTGGTACTAGAACATACAATCATCACAGCAATACTTGATTCTGCTCTTCGTGCTCCCTGGAGTACAAATCGATAGTAAATATTAAAAATTTAAATTATAAATCATAAATAGAACATAGAAAAGGGAAAGTAAGGTAGTGCAAGAAAACAGAGAGGCAGGTCCGGATATTTGGAGGGTACGGCCCAGATCCGGGTCAGGATCCGTTCAGCAGTCTTAACACAGTTAGAAAGAAGCTGTTCCCAAATCTGGCCGTACGAGTCTTCAAGCTCCTGAGCCTTCTCCCGGAGGGAAGAGGGATGAAAAGTGTTTTGGCTGGACGGGTTGTGTTCTTGATTATCCTGGCAGGACTGCCCCGACAGCGTACAGTGTAAAGTGAGTCCAGGGATGGAAGGTTGGTTTGTGTGATGTGCTGGGCTGTGTTCACGATCTTCTGCAGTTTCTTCCGGTCTTGGACAGGACAACTTCCATACCAGGTTGTGATGCACCCCAGAAGAATGCTTTCTATGGTGCATCTATAAAAATTAGTGAGGGTTTTAGGGGACAGGCCAAATTTCCTTAGCTTCCTCAGGAAGTAAAGGTGCTGGTGGGCTTTCTTGGCAGTGGACTCTGCTTGGTTGGACCAAGTCAGGTCATTTGTGATATTGACCCCGAGGAACTTAAAGCTTTTGACCTGTTGCACTTGCGCACCACCGATGTAAATGGGGTCGTGCGGTGCGGTCCGCTTCTCCTTCTGAAGTCAACAACCAGTTCCTTCATCTTGCTGACATTGAGGGGTAGGGTATTGTCTTCGCACCATGCCACCAGGTTCTTAATTTCCTCTTTGTACTCAAACTCATCATTCCCCGAGATACGGCCTACAATTGTGGTGTCATCAGCAAACATATATTGAGGGCCTCTGCCCCTTCCCTCTTCAGTCCTGACAAAGGGTTCCGGCCCGAAACATTGAGTGATCGTTTCCATGCATGCTGCCTGACCTGCTGAGTTCCTGCAGCGTGTTGTGAGTGTTGCTTTGACCCCAGCATCTGCAGAGTATTTTGTGTTTACAATTCTAGTTTAAACTCTCCCCAGTAGCCTTAGCAAACCTCCCCGCCAGGATATTGGTCCCCCTGGGATTCAAGTGCAACCCGTCCTTTTTGTACAGGTCACACCTGGCCCAGTAGAGGTCCCAATGATCCAGAAATCTGAATCCCTGTCCCCTGCTCCAATCCCTCGGCCATGCATTTATCCTCCACCTCATTCTATTCCTATACTCACTGTTGCGTGGCACAGGCAGTAATCCCGAGATTACTACCTTTGCGGTCCTGCTTCTCAACTTCCTTCCTAACTCCCTGTAGTCTTTTTTCAGGACCTCTTCCCTTTACCTACCTATGTCATTGGTGCCAATATGTACCATGACCTCTGGCTGTTCTCCCTCCCATTGCAGGATATCTTGGATGCGATCTGAAACATCCCAGACCCTGGCACCTGGGAGGCAAACTACTATCCAAGTTTCTTTCCTGCGTCCGCAAAATCGCCTGTCTGACCCCCTAATTATAGAGTCCCCTATTACTACTGCCATCCTCTTCCTTTCCCTACCCTTCTGAGCCACAGGGCTAGACTCTGTGGTGAGCTGCCTCAGTAACTCAATAGCACTCACTTTTAATGTAATGAAGTGCTTTGAGAGGTTGGTTGTGGCTAGTATTAACTCCTGTCTGATTAAGCACTGGGACCCGCTGCAATTCGCCTACCGCCACAACAGGTCAACAGTGGATGCAATCTCACTGGCTCTCCACTCAGCTTTGAAGGACCTGCACAACAGCAAAACAGACATCAGACTACTCTTCATCAATTTTACAGTACTGTCCAAAAGTCTTAGGCACATGTAGCCACGGTGCTTAAGACTTTTGCACGGAACTGTATTTGTCAATGTGGAGCAGTGTATAAGTTTGTAAGTCTGGTGGGAGCAAACGATGTTGTGAATGGGGAGGATGGAGCGCCACAGGAGGGATGTGGGACCGGTGGCAGAGGAAGAGTGCCAGGGGCAGGGCAGAGGGGTGATGCCAGTGCAGACACACTTAGCCCTGTGACACCAAGCAAGGCCATTTGATTCCAAGTGACTGATTTATTGATCATTTGATTCCAAACAATTGGTTTATTGATCATTAGTATCATGATATAAAAGGAAGGAAAATTGTTAAACCTTACTTCTAATTATTATCTGATGCAAGAACACACAGTACTATGGGAGATAAAGCAACTGCTTCTTTATTAGTAGCTCGCTACTGGAGAGAGAGCACTTCTCGGGCACAAATGGGTCCGTACCAGTGGTCTCTCTCCGCACACAGATAGAATCTTTTTTTATACCCTTTCTGTCATGTAGCAGGAAACAATTTTTTTAGCTACCCCTATAGTCACTGGCCCAGCAACAGTGGTATTTTAAGACAAAGGCTCCTTGGTTGCCTTAATAGGCCAAAGGTCATCTACCTCAGGCGATGTACAGGATGAGATAGCCCCTCGTTTTTTCAACCGTAGTTTCACATTTTGTTGGCCTGTTTTACCACATCCCATTCTTCAGGTGCACAAGCCAGCAGAGCTTAGCTTGAAGTCTAATTTTTAACATGTCAGCAGAACAAATTACCATCTCATTAGAATGTCACTCCAGTGCTTCCCACTCCCTTTTCCCTAACCATGATTCCTCTCTCCTTGTCCCCTTCCCGCTTTCAGTCCACAATAGAGATCGTGTCAGAATCAGGTTTATCATCACTCTGATGTGTCATGATTTTTTTTTTTTGCAGTAGCAGTACAGTTCAATGCATAAAATTACTACAGTACTGTGCAAAAGTCTTGGGCACACTGGAGTGCCTAAGACTTTTGTACAGTACTGTAGCTTGATGTTCAGCACCATCATTCCCTTGTACTAATAATCAAGCTTCAAAGCCTAGGCCTTTGTACTACTCTCTGCAACTGGATCCTCATCTTGCTTATTGAGAGACCACAGTTAGTGCAGATGGGTAATAACTTCTAGCTGACTGTCAACACAGCTGCATCTCAGTGGGGTACTTAACCCACTGCTGTACTCTTTGGTCTTGACTTTGGCTAAGCACAGCCTGAATGCCTATGATAAATGTTCTGGTGACACCACTGTAGTAGGTACAGTACTGTGCAAAAGCTATATATAGCTAGGGTGCCTAAGACTTTTCCACAGTTCACTAGTAATTTTATGTATTGCACTGTACTGCTGCTGCAAAAAGAAACAAATCTTCATTATATGTGAGTGATAAACCTGATTCTGATATGGGTCTGTATTGTGGATTGAGAATGGAAAGGGGGCAGGGAGAGGGGAATCATGGTTGGGAAAAGGGAAGGGGAACGGGGAGGATACGGGAACTGTAATAATCAATAAACCAATTGTTTGGAATCAAATTATTTTGCTTGGGGTCTCGGCACTGGATGTGTCTGCTCTGGCACTCCTATGCCACTGGTCCCACACCCCTCCCATGGTGCTCCAGCCTCACCGTTCCCACCGTCCTTTGTTCCCGCCAGATTTAGAAACTTGTTTACGGCTCCGTATTGACAAATGTAGTACTGTGGAAAAGTTTTAGGCACCCTAGCTATATACAGTGGCATGCAAAAGCTTGGGCACCCCGGTCAAAACTTCTGTTACTGTGAATAGCTAAGCAAGTAAAAGATGACCTGATTTCCAAAAGGCATAAAGTTAAAGATGACACATTTCTTTAATATTTTAAGCAAGATTACTTTTTTATTTTTATCTTTTACAGTTTTCAAAATAACAAAAAAGGAAAAGGGGCCCAAAACAAAGGGTTGGGCACCCTGCATGGTCAGTACTTAGTAACACCCCCTTTGGCAAGTATCACAGCTTGTAAACGCTTTCTGTAGCCAGCTAAGAGTCTTTCAATTCTTGTTTGGGGGATTTTCGCCCATTCTTCCTTGCAAAAGTCTTATCTAGTTCTGTGAGATTCTTGGGCCGTCTTGCATGCACTGCTCTTTTGAGGTCTATCCGCAGATTTTTCAATGATGTTTAGGTCAGGGGACTGTGAGGGCCATGGCAAAACCTTCAGCTTGTGCCTCTTGAGGTAGTCCATTGTGGATTTTGAGGTGTCTTTAGGATCATTATCCTGTTGTAAAAGCTTCTTTTACAGATGGTGTGATGTTTGCTTCCAGAATTTGCTGGTATTTAATTGAATTCATTCTTCCCTCTACCAGTGGGATGTTCCCTGCGCCACTGTAGTATTGTTCCCCGCGTCTATTGTAGTAATGAGAAGGGGGCATGTCACAGATGTTGCGGGACTTCAGTGATGCACATCACCTTCTTGAGGCACCACCTCCGAAAGATGCTCTTGATGGTAGGGAAGTCTGTGCCTTTGATGGAGCTGGCTGAATCAGGCCATAATACAACCAGTCAGAGTGATCTCCACCATGTATCTACAGAAAGTCTTTAGTGACATGCCAAAGCTCCACAAACTCCTAATGAAGTACAACTGGAGTGTGCCTGCTTCATGTTTGCATCAATGTTAGACCCACATTTTCCATGATGAGGTCTAGTGCATGCTATCCTAACTTTCTCTTCCTGAAGTTCCCAATCAGTTCCTTGCTCTTTCTAAGTGTAAAATTGTTGTTCCGATACCAATCAGCTGATCTGTCTCACTCCTGTAAGCCTCCTTGTCGCCATCTGAAATTCTACAGTACTGTGCAAAAGTCTCAGGCACATATACAGTGGCATGCAAAAGTTTGGGCAACCCTGGTCAAAATTTCTGTTACTGTGAATAGTTAAGTGAGTAGATGAACTGATCTCCAAATGTCATAAAGTTAAAGATGAAACATTCTTTTCAACATTTTAAGCAAGATTAGTGTCTTATTTTTGTTTTGTACAATTTTAGAGCGAAAAAAAGGAAAGGAGCACCGTGCAAAAGTTTGGGCACCCCAAGAGATTTGAGCTCTCAGATAACTTTTACCAAGGTCTCAGACCTTAATTAGCTTGTTAGGGCTATAGCCTGTTCACAATCATCATTAGGAAAGGCCAGGTGATGCAAATTTCAAAGCTTTATAAATACCCTGACTCCTCAAACCTTGTCCCAACAATCAGCAGCCATGGGCTCCTCTAAGCAGCTGCCTAGCACTCTGAAAATTAAAATAAATGATGCCCACAAAGCAGGAGAAGGCTATAAGAAGATAGCAAAGCGTTTTCAGGTAGCCGTTTCCTCAGTTCGTAATGTTATTAAGAAATGGCAGTTAACAGGAACTGTGGAGGTCAAGTTGAGGTCTGGAAGACCAAGAAAACTTTCCGAGAGAACTGCTTGTAGGATTGCTGGAAAGGCAAATCAAAACCCCTGTTTGACTGCAAAAGACCTTCAGGAAGATTTAGTAGACTCTGGAGTGGTGGTGCACTGTTCTACTGTGCAGTGACACCTGCACAAATATGATCCTCGTGGAAGAGTCATCAGAAGAAAACCTTTCCTATGTCCTCACCACAAAATTCAGCGTCAGAAGTTTGCAAAGGAACACCTAAACAAGCCTGATGCATTTTGAAAACAAGTCCTGTGGACTGATGAAATTAAAATAGAACTTTTTGGCTGCAATGAGCAAAGGTATGTTTGGAGAAAAAGGGAGCAGAATTTCATGAAAAGACACCTCCCCAACTGTTAAGTACGGGGGGTGGATCAATCATACTTTGGGCTTGTGTTGCTAACTGCATTTCTTTGGCTTTGTATCTGTACTTGGTACAATGACAATAAAGTTGAATCAAAATCAAATGACCTGAGTTTGCCCTCCTGAGCCCACATTAAAATCTGTATCCTTCTGAATTAAAAAGAAAAATCCCTTTACCCTTTCATTCTTGCAAAATACTGTGCTGATGATTTTAATGATTTTTCCTTCTCTTTGTAGTTGCAGTCTTAAAAGTCCATGCCTATCCTACCTGTACAACGGTATTAAATCCTTAGTTAGGTCTGGGATCCTATCTCAATACTTAAATATCTCTGATCAATATTATCAGTGACATTCTTTGCCTAATCCATGAGACTGTTGGAAAGGTAGTCTATGGTCTCTGAAGTATGGTAGCATATGCACACACTTTACAGTACCAATGACCTGGATTTAATTCCCTCCACTGTCTGCAAGGAGTTTGTACGTTCTCCCTGTGACAGCGTGGGTTTGCTCCCAAAGTCCAAAGACATACCTGTTGATAGGTTTATTGGTCATTGTACGTTGTCCTGTGATTAGGCTAGGACTAAATTGTGGGATTGCTTTGTGGTGCATCTCAAAAGGCCTATTCTATGCTGTACTGTATCTCAATAAATAATGTACTGGGAATGTTAAGTGAGATGGTATCAGCAGAGAGAGGAAACGAGTTAAAGTTTCAGGTAGATTTACCTATTATCAGAACTATCCTTGTTCTTCTCAACTGTACACCTGACTGCACATTGTCTTCCAATGTTTGCCTATGTTTTTCCCCGTTTGGGTGAGATCCACTTGTGTAGTTCCATTAATGACATTTTGGTAGCAGTCACTCACCACCAATAGCTTCTCTCTTCACAAGTGCAACAGCATCTCTGTTCTTCTGCAAGAGTCTCTCCTTGTCCTGTTCCTGTCTCTGATCTACGTGTAAATTATAGTGACATAATGCAAAAATACACTGACACTCAGCTTTGTTACAGTGTCATCTCATGAAAGTCAGTTTAACATTCTGTGGAAACAGTTAAAATGTGATATTTTAGAGTTAACCGTCAGCGCATTAGAAAATTAGTAGATGGTTTGAATGGCAAAATATATAGCTTTAAGCTGTAGTTTGATAGTTCTATTTCAAAATTTAATATTGTGTGACACTGATAGTCTGCTTTCACCATGATATGTAGATTTTTGTTAAAACTTAGCAATTGATTTTGAACATTTTCAAGTTCACTAGAAGAAAAGCTCCCATTTATACATAAAATTTTTGATCAAAGTATATTTATAGTGCACTTTAGCACTTCTGAAGTGCATTTACTTACTTCTGTAGTGCTGGAAATGCTGTAGCTTATTTTTGCATAGAGACTCCATAAGTAACAAGGTGACATTTGTTTTAAAGCAATTTAGGTAATCAAACTTCATTCTTATCAAATTTACAAATCACTTCCAAAATGCCTGGGATATAGAATAAAAACTTGCTGTTATAGAATATGTGCATCACATTTTATTTTATTTTCTGCATGTATTTCTTGGTACAAGTGTAGATAATGAGTTTACATGATTGAAAAGTCTTTTCTGGAAATGGAAAACGTAACGTGGGGGGTCTCCTGCAAATGATCAGATAATCTGTGCTGGGTGTATGGTTGAGGGAAAATTGCTGGACTGCACACTGGGTGAACTACTGTGATTTACTTAAGAAAAGCCCAGGGATCTTTAACACCCATCTGGCAGGATAAATAAGATACAGTTATACAGCATGGTATCAAGCCCTTCTCAAACACTGATTTTACACTAATTCCATTGTTTAACACAGCCCACCAGAGATTACATACCAGAGGCAGTTTATTGTATCCAATTAACCTACCTCAATAAGCTTGATGCTCTCCTTCCTCTAGAATGTACTTAATTATATGCTCTAATTTCTTAGAGAGTGACTTGTATACGGATATGAGAGTGCTTTTCTGTTTCACTTTTGCAAGTAGGACATAAGCACAGTTTTAAAAAATAGTGCTGGCAACTGGTCAGTTTATTTAGCCAGAGGGTGGTGAATCTGTGGAATTCATTGCCACAGTCAGCTGTGGAGGGCAAGTCATTGAATATATTTAAAGTGGAGGTTGATAGCTTCTTGATTAAAAAGGACATCAAAGGTTACATGGAGTAGGCAGGAAAATGGGGTAGAGAGGATGATTGAATGGCGGAGCAGACTTGCTGGGCCAAATGGCCTAATTCTGCTCCTACATCTTATAATCTAGTATATCTGCTCATTTCCTTTTAAAATAAAATATAGTTGATATTTTTTTGAGAGTGGCGCTTCCAGATTTTGAATATTTTCCATTCCACTAACCAGGCTGTGCATTGTTATCAGTATGTTGGTTCCATCACAGCTCATGATCTTACTATGCTTAATGGAGCTTTATTTTCTGTCTTGAGCATTGGTGTTCAGAGGGATAAAACATGTGTTTCAGCTGTGTTTTTTAAAAAAAACCAGGTTACACTGCATCTAGGGTACCATGACTATGATACATTGGCAGGAGAGTTTACAGAAATAGCTGTTGTGATCCCTGGACAGTCCTGACGAAGGGTCTCGGCCCGAAATGTCGACCGTACCTCTTCCTGTAGATGCTGCCTGACCTGCTGCATTCCACCAGCAATTTTGTGTGTGTTGCTTGAATTTCCAGCATCTGCGGATTTCCTCGTGTTTGCTAGTTAGAAACTATGTCCCAATTAAGCATCTCAAATAAATGAAGGGAATCCTGGCTATATTCTCAATGTTTTTGTTTTTTCAGAATTGTCCAAAATAAGTGGCTTTCCTGATTAACTGATGACCCATTTAGTCAGAATCTACAGTATTTAAAGCAGAGGTTGACAAGTTCTGGATTAATAAGGGCATCAAAGGTTCTGGGGAAAAATGGCAGGTGATGGTTTGAGTGGGAAAATAAATCAGCCATGATAGAATGTTGGAGGTGACTCAGTGGGTCAAATAGCCTGATCCTACCCCTATGTCTTGTGGATGGAGGGGGAGCAGCTTTCCACAAGTTGGACAATTCATAGTTCAAGTCATCAGGTTGTGGATCCAGGAGGAGTTTGAGGTGCTGATTCCTGAGGTGTGATTGGCATGGCAGAGTCCGATGTTGCCAATATAATCAGATCTGTTGGTTCATAAAATAGATGGCATAATTCATGCAAATTGTCTCTATGCTTGGACACTGTTCATCTTCGCTCACTGTAAATATTTAGGGAATGCTATGCAGACTCGATGGACCAAATGGCCTAATTCTGCTCTTATATCTTGTGGTCTTATAATGTCCCAAGGTACCTTAAAGGAAATTACAGGACAAAATGTGACATCAAGCTTCACACAGTTGACCATTGGACCCCCTTCCAAGGAAGATGAGACCTGTACAGAAGGGATGGTTTGCACCTGAACTAATATTCTTGCAGGAAAGCTTGCTAGTGCTGCACAGGGTGGGGTGGGTGGAGGGAGGGTGAGATTTAAACTAGAGTTGGGGGGGTTGGAATCAGAGTGCCAGATCTGTGGAAGTTGAATCTGGTTGAAGTCACTCAGAGACCGTATAAGTTCAAAGCACCTGGGGCTTACTCAATTAGTCGCTCAAACAGGAATAGTCTGTCTGTGACTGTTCCTGCCCGATCCACCAACGAACTAACAATTCCTCTTAAAACACAGATATACTTGTTCAGATACCTCCCACACAAGACAGGCTGGAGTCAAAGTTATCCACTACATGATGGCCCCAAAAGACAAGTTACAAAATAAGCATAATAGACAGAACATACAGAAACAGGCTAGAGTGGTCCTATCTCTACGCGTGAATGCACAAGGAGATAAGCATCCTGAAACTCTAGCTAGCTACCTCCAAGAAGAAATATGGCTCAGCATGGCTTAGCAGATCTGTTGATCATCAGCGGTTTCTTTCAGAAGATCAGGCTGCTGTCGTTTAATGAAGTGTTAACCCTTTTACCTACTTTATCAGATCAGATGGTGAAGTGGTTGTGCCTACATACAGAAGTAAGGAGTTGTAAGGTTGAGAATGGTAGGATTCATGCTCTGAGTTATGTATATTTCAGTGCTAGGAAAGGGCATGGATCAGCAGGTGGAATTGTGACATTGTACTATTAATGAGACTTGGTTGCAAAGGGGCAGGACTGGTGGCTCAGGGTTCCATTGCTTTAGACATGAAAGAGCGGGAGGGATTAAAGGGGGATGGATGGCATTACTGGTTAGAGAAAATGTCATGGCAGTGCCCAGACCGGAGAGCTGGTCTACTGAAAATGTATGGGTAGAACTGAGGAATTGGAAAAGGATGACTACGTTCATGGGGCTATATTATATATCACCCAACAATCAGCGGGATTTAGAGCAAATCTGTAGAGAGTTCGCAGACTTTTGTATGAAACATAAAGTTGTGATTGTATGTGATTTTAATTTACCAGTATGGGACTCCCATACTGTAAACGGGCTGGACGGGAAAGAGTTTGTCAAATGTGTTCAGGAAAGGTTCCTTAATCAGTATATAGAGGTCCTAGCTAGAGAGTGCATAGATCTCTTATTAAGAACTAGACAGAGTAAGTGACAGATTTGTGTCAAGAAAGGATCAGAAAGGATCTGGCAAGTGTGGATTGGGATAGGTTGGTTAATGGGAAAGTGTGTTTTCTGGCAAAGGTATACTTGTAAGTGGAAGGCCTTCAAAAGTAAAATTTTGAGAGTACAGAGTTTGTATGTTTCTGTAAGAATAAAAGGCAAGGATATAGGTTTTCAAGAGAGAGAGGCCCTGGAAAAAGGAAGGAACAAATGAGATGCTTGAGTATAAAAATGCAAGAGAACACTTAAGAATTTACTGCTTCACTGTTGTAATAAAAGTTCAGTTTATAACCCAGGCAGAAGAGGCACAGGTGGGACATGAATTTCTCTATCTGTGTGATAAGAATGAGTTTTCTGTCCTACTGTTGATCCCGTGTCTTGGGTGTTCTTCCTGAGCCTAATTGGAACTTCTAACTTCACATTCCATTCACTATTGGAACACTCATTTCCACTTCGAAAATTTGCCTGATTCCATCCTCTGCTGAATCCCATCAGCAACTGATGCCCAATCTAGTGTTGGTAAACTCCTAACTTCGGCCTGGCTTGTTGAGTTTCTGGCCTCCCATTTTCAACAGTTAGTGGACCATCCTGCCTTTTTTTTTCTCCTCCTATATTATTCCACCCTTGTTCTGATTTGGCTGCTATACCATCACTCATTAAATTTCAGTAATCATCCAAAATTCCCAGTGCAGGTTTATCTTTGTGGTCTTCTACCACCAGCTCAATCTTTGTTTCTCGGGCATAGGTTTCATTTGTTCCACAACATAAACCTCCTTTAGATTCATAATTTTACATATTTCCTGGAACCTGAACTAGTCAGTTAGGGTTTCTTGTTTCAGTACTCTGTTGAGAATCCTGGGGTATTTTTGATATTCTGTTGTAGTGTGTTGTTACTCCTGTATACTATGTCATGATGGTTTTTTATATTTTCCTGTTTCCTTCCCCAGGTGGGGGCTCAAATCCATTTCAGCATTTGGAGAAGAGTACTGTACTGCAGGAGGTAAGCACTGATCTTGATGTACCTCATTTTTCCAGTCCTGCACTCTCAAAACTTAAAGAATTTGGACCAGCTAGTCTTTCCATGTTCATTAGGCAGTGATGGAGTCCTATGACTTACAAATGGACCCATCAGCTCATTTGATCAATGCTTGCCAGGATTCCAATCTAAGCCAGTGCCATTTTCCTGCATTTAGCCAATTTCAGAGGGGATGTCAGGAGCAAAGTTTTCATACAGAAGAGTGGTGGATGTGTGGAATCCACACATGTCAGAAATGGTGGTGTATCATACAGATACAATAGGGTCTTTTAAGAGACTCTTATATGGGCACACAGAGCTTAGGAAAATAGAGGGCTATGCAGTAGGATAATTCTAGGCAGTTTCTAGAGTAGGTTACATGGTTGGTACAACTTTGTAGGCCAAAGGACCTGTAAGTGTGCTGTAGATTTTTGTTTTATGTCCTATTACTGTCATAACACGTGGTTGTTTGAGTTACTGTTGCCTTCCTGTCAGCTTGAAGCAGTCTGGCCGATCTCCCCTGAGCTCTCTCATTAACAAGGCATTTATGCCCACAAAACTGCTGCTCACTGGGTGTATTTTAGTGTTTACTAAGAATGGTGTGAGAACAAGAGATCGTTGTGCATGAAAATACCAGGAGATCAGCAGTTTCTGAGGTACTCAAACCATCCCATCTGTCACCAATGATCATTCCATTGTCAATGTCACTTGGATCACATTTCTTCTCTATTCTCATGTTTGCTCTGTACAATTGAACCTTTTGACAATATCTACATGCTTTTATGCATTGAATTGGTGCCACTTGATCATATAAATAAGCAGATATATCTAATAAAGTGTAAGGTGCTTCCAAGAACCTTAAAACTATGCCCCCTTGTGTTAGCCATTTCAGCCCTGGGGAAATAACCTTTGGCCATCCACACCATCAATGCCTCTCATCATCTTATACATCTCTATCAGGTCAACTCTCATCCTCCGTTGCTCCAAGGAGAAAAGGCCAAGTTCAATCAACCTATTCTCATAAGACACATTCTCTAATCCAACAACATCCCCATAAATCTCCGCTGCTCTACCTCCACAGCATCCACATCCATCCCACAGTGAGGTGACCAGAACTGAACACAGTATTCCAAGTGGGGTCTGACCAAGGTCTTGTACAGCTGCAACATTATCTCGTGGCTCTTGAATTCAATCCCATGGTTGATGAATACCAACACACCATACGCCCTCTTAACAACACCACCAACCCTAGTGTAACCCAAAGGTGAAGAAAAGCACCCATTAACTCGTTGAATCTTGAAGTGGATGGGCAACAGTAGCAGACGACCATGATCATGCATCTAGTGGCCACTTTATTAGGTGTAGGAGGTACCCAATAAAGTGGCCACTGAGTAGATCTCATTATTGTCCTTGTTACCTTTCTTGGGTTGCACAGAATATGGGTGGAAGCAGGTTATCTTTGACTCTCAAAAATGTTCAAACCATTTGCCTTCTCATTCAGTTATTTGTCAAGTTCCAGTTTATTGTCCTCTGACTGTACATATATATGTTGTTTGTCCATCATTGACATCGATGAGGACCTCGACACCATAATGACAGTGTCGAGACTAGCGCGTGATTTGGATTTAAGTGAGGGAGAGTTGCGCAGCGTCAGCCTCACTCTCTCTTCCCAATTCCCATCTGGATCCAGTGGCAAGACAGAGTCGAGACGGCTGGAGATGGGACTAGGCGCAGTGGATGACCAGGACGTCTTCTGTGTCTTGTCCTGCTCGACACGTTCCACAGCGCTTGCAGAGACCGCCTTCTTGACCGTTGGACCTTCCATAGGTCTCGTCCGCTCAATCCGCCAGAATCTGTCTTCACATGCTGGGATAGACAACTCCCTATCTCACCGAGGGTTTGAGACCCGTCGGCTACCCTCACCTGGTTTAGCCGGCTTGTCGAGGCCGTTGCCCGGGGTGTGGCCGCTGTCGCATGCAAACAGCTACGGGGAGCCACAGGTGAGAGCTGAGTGCCAGGTGGGGACCAAAGCTGGACTAACCGCCCTGAAAAGGATGCGACATGTTCCCCCACCAGAGGTGCTACCCCTCCTTGACACCCCATACACCCCACATATATATGACATACACTGATAAAACATATATCACACACAGCACGTAAAACAAAATATTACCTCAAATAAGTTAATAACATTTAATTCAAAATTCATGTAGATTGCAGCACATGTAAACAGCTCTCAGTCCTAGTGATGAGACCTTGGTGGTGGCAGGGTATTCAGTAGTCTCACAGCCTAAGGGAAGAAGCTGTTACCCAGTCTGGCAGTCCTCGTCCTGATGCTCCTGTGCCTCCTCCCTGATGATGGTGGGTCAAAGAGATTGTGGGATGGGTGGTCGGGATCTTCAACAATGCTTCGAGCCCTTCGTGTACAACGTTCCCAGTAAATGTCAACAGTAGTGGGAAGTGAGACCCCGGTGTCAGGGGCTGTCCCAGTGCAGGTTGACCAGATTTAAGTGTCAACAGGAGATTAAAATAAACAGTGGAAAGTGGCAGACAGATGGGCGTTGATTAAATTGCAAGACCCAAGTTGAGCTGTCACACATCCTGTGGACGATTTATAGTGGTATTGTGTTGGCAGTGGACTAATGAGCTGGGAATACAGCTTCAAATGTCATCACAGCAGCTGAGGAATTTAAATTGTAAATTAAATGAGCTACAATATTTAAACAACAAGCTAATGGTCATAATTCTATGTGTGTCATTTAGAAACAAAATCTGATTGACTAATGCATTGGAAGAAAAAACACTCTTACTCTTGCCTTTGATTGATTCTGACTGCATCCTGAGATGGTGTAGTAAAATCATTCAGTTGTGTCAAGCTGTAGTGTTTAAATTACATAGAAATTGGAGAAATGCAACGACTGTGCAGCCCAAATTGTCCTTATCAGTGTTTATTCTCTACAGCAGCCTTCTTCCATTCAACTTCGTATTGCTACTTAAGCATGTTTTTCCCCTAACCTGCATGCATCTTGTTTCCATTAAACAATCCGTACAAATGGGTTTTTTTGGTGTGGCGGTTATCTTCAGATTCCAAAGACTTTCTGAGATGTATTAACTTCTATATTCACGGTTCACCTTGGTCTCCTTCACCCCACTCCTCCTGACACCCAAATATCAGCCAAATGAATGCTTAATGTTGCTTAAGACTTTTGTGTGGTAGCCTCCAGCTTTCTCTGTTCTGGAGAGGAGATGGAGAAGGTAAATTAAAACATGAGCTTGGGTCTAATAGTAATTTTATGTGTTGTATCATGACCTATCTCACCTCTATGCTAATTCTTAGTTTGCTAAGATTATTTATGAAATAGAAGAAACACTAATTTTTGCTATTTTCTCTCCTTAGGCTCGAGTTTTTAATGAAACTCCTATCAATCCTCGGAAATGTGCTCACATTTTGACCAAGATCCTGTACCTGATAAACCAGGTTAGACTGCTCTTCATATCTTTGGAACAAGGAATGCTAGTACTCTGGAAAAAATTTGTTGGAATAGCATTTTCAGTCATATAGCATTACAGCACAGAAACAGTGCCCTTCGGCCTATCTAGTCCATGCCAGCCTGATTTTCTGTCTAGTCCCATCTACGTGCACCCAGACCATAGCCCTCCATACTTCTCATCCATGTACTGTACATATCTAAACTTCTCTTAAATGTTACAACTGAACCCAAATCTACTGCTTGTGCTATTCCACACATGTACCACCCTCTTAACTCAGCAGGCCAGGTAGCATTCATGGAAGTGTATAGAGTTTGGGGCCAAGACCCTTCGTCATGACTGCAAAGGAAAGGGGAAAACGCTAGAATAAAAAGGTGGGGGGAGGGGAAGTTAGACAAACTATAGGTGAAGTCAGGTGGGTGGGAGGGGGATGAAGTATGAATCTGGGAGGTGATAGGTGGAAAAGATAGGCTGTAGCAGAAGGAATCTGCTGGAAGAGGAGTGGACTATGGGAGAAAGGGAAAGAGGATAGGCATCAGTGGGAGCTGAAAGGCAGGTGAGGAGAAGAGCTAAGGGACCAGAGGGGAAATTGATATAGTGGTTTGGTGGGGGGGGGGGGTGGGGGGGTGCGGCGGAAATCACCCGAAGTTGGAGAGATCGATGGCCATGGACGGACCTGTCAGAATAGGAATGGAGTTAGGAATTAAAATAGTGGGCCGCTGAGAGATTTGTTGTTTGCAGATGGAAAAATCTCTTGAGTGAAGAAACTTCCTCTCAGATTCCCCGTAAATATTTCACCTTTCACCCAAGTTCTAGACTCGCCTGTCCTGAGGAGGAAAAAGCAATTTGTATCTGATATCATCAATCTATGCAATCATTGTTGGAAAGCTTCCTTATGGTTTGCTAAAACATAAGGTGGGGTTTCATGCAGCAGGATCGTTGGTTTCGGTGGCTGGGAGAACTTCTGTTTGTAAAAGTGACCGTGATAAAAATACGAGTCTTTGGTTATGTCTCTGGTCACACTTCTGGACTTGATCTGATGCTGACAGCAGGAAGATCCATGATGAATGTTGCTAGATGTATTATTGCTTCTTAATACATTGATGAAATCCAAACATGGAATGCTGGTTGAACATAGAATAGTACAGTGCAGGCCAATTCTTTAATCCACTCCAAAATCAACCTAACCCTTCCCTCTCACATCACCCTCCATTTTTCTATTATCCATGTGCCTATATAACAGTCTCTAAAATGTCCCCAATGTATCTTCCACACACTCGCCGCTCCTTGTGTAATTTTAAAAAAAAACCTACCTCTGACATCTCCCTATGCTTTCCTCAAATCATGCTGCCTTGTATTCTCCATTTTTCACACTGTGGAAAAAGTCTGGCTGTTCACTTGGTTTATGCTTCTTAGCATCTTGTACAACTCTGTTAAGTGAACCTCCTTCTCTCCAGAGAGGAAAAAGCCCCAGCTCGATCAGCCTATCCTCATAGGAACATGCTGTCTAATTGGTATAGTTGTTTTCTCCAAAGAGCTCCCTGTAGCTTAAAATTTACAACTTTTTGAGGGTTTTATAACTACACAGAATCAATAGATAAAACCAGGCGTTTGACTCAACTTGTGTTTGCACTAACTTGTGGAATCCTTGTACAGTTCCGGTCACCTACCTACAGGAAATGTATTGATAAGATTGAAAGAGTGCAGAGAAAACTTACAAGGATGTTGCCAGGACTTGAGGGCCTGAGTTACAGGGAAAGGTTGAATAGGTTAGGGCTTTATTCCCTGGAGTGTAAGGAATGAACAATACAATATTATGAGGGGTATCCTTCCTTCCTTGCACCCTTAACTCCTGGTGGAGTCATCGGGACGCTGTCATGACAAGCTTTGCACCAGTCTGTTCCATCTGTCGTGGTTGTGTGCCAGAGTGTGGGTCACTGCAGATGTTTTCCCTGTCCATTCGTTAATGTTGTCCGTCCATCTTTTCCGCTGTCTACCTCTCCTTTTCCCTGCACAGTTCCTTGTAGAATGGTCTTTGCAAGGCCACTGGATCTTGTTCCGTGGCTGTACCATCTCAGCTTTCTTCACTGTTGTGAGAAGGTCTTCATGGGGGCCAATGTGGTGCAGGATGGTCTTGCAGACCTGCTTGTTTGTGATGTGGTCCAAGTATGAGATGCCCAAGATGTTGCGATAGCATCTCATTTCCAATGCCTGTCTCTTCCTCTGTAGCTCTGCTGTGAGGGTCCATGTCTCACATGCGTACAGGAAGATGGAGAATACCAATGCACACAGAAGTATAAGCCTGTACTTCATGGTGATGTTGCTGTCCCTCCATATTGTCTTGAGTTTGGATAGTGAGGTCATTGTCTCTGCGGTTCTTGCCAGGACTTCTGGTCTTGATCCTTCATCACTGATGATTGCCCCCAGGTATTTGAACTGCTGCACTGTCTCAAGTTTCTGACCATGGACTGAGATGTCTGTTGTGATGGCACCGTTGGCATTTGCCATGAGCTTGGTTTTCTCGGCACTTATTTCCATTCCAAACTTTGTGGACGCTCTGTCAAGACAGTTGACCAGGTTGGCCAGATTGTCCTCTTTTCCTGCAAGTCCATCAATGTTGCCAGCAAATCTTAGGTTTGTGATGTTCCTCCCTCCGATGCTGACCCTAATTGGGGCAGAAGGGTGAGAGCGCAATATGTGATAATATATTCTGAATGTGAGGTTAACAAATGCATCTTTTTATAAAGGTTAGTGGACAAATGGAGCACTCTCCAAAAATTAAGTCTTTTACTGAAAGTGTTTTTAAATGTAATTAACTGAGGAGTCCATGGATCCTAGGCTGTGGATCCCAGGGTTAAAATAAGTCGGCCAAAATCCCATTGGGTAATGGAATAAACTTTGAAAAGCTTACTGCTGTTTCTATCTTTTAATCATTATTGCATTAATAGTTTACCATTCAGAAATACAGATGACAATAAATTTGGGTCTGGTGCACTGAAAAACTTAATAAAGACCAGCTTTATTTGTTACTTATACATTGAAACATACAGCGAGATGCGTCATTTTGAGTCAATGACCAACGCAATCAAAAGATTTACCGAGGGCAGTCTGCAAGTGTTACCGTGCTTCTGGCGCCAATATAACATGCCCACGACTTACTAACCTGAACTGGTACATGTTTGGAAAGTGGGTGGAAACCAGTGCACCCGGAGGAAACCCACATGGCCACAGAGAGAACATACCAGCTGTTTGCAAATAGTGAGAGGAATTGAATCCTGGTCGCTGGCACAGTAATAGCATTATGCTAACTGCTAAGCAACTGTGCTGCTCACATAATTGTATCAGCATCACAGGCACTTTGCATCATATATGCAGCATTATTAAACATAGATACAATTCTTATAAGATAAAGAAACACAATTAGGATAGAATAAAACAAATCTATTGCAAGTGCAAAGGGATTAGACTAAGTACAACTACTATGATCAATGTTTTGCCGTTGATTCAAGAACCAAATGGTTGAAGGGAAGTAGCTGTCCTGGAATTTAGTGGTGTGGGACTTCAGGCTTCTGTACCTCCTGCCTAATGATAGCTGTGGGAAAAAATTGCATGACCTGGATGGTGGGGATTCTGAGATGTTGCTGCCTTGAGGCAGCCGGTGATATAATGGCATTCGCCCAAGTAATATGTTTACTTGTAAATACAGGCTGACAAAATGACAAAATTATAATAGAAGTTTTGTTACTTTCACAGTTGATTTTTTGATGTCCAGCTTCTGGTTTGTAGTCATCCGATGAGTTGAAACTAGTGGACATCTTGTCCTGAAGATGACTCTCGGCCCAATGCATTGACTGCTTACTCTTTTCCATAGATGCAGCCTTATCTGCTGAGTTCCTCCAGCAGCATTTTGACATTTTTACATTGTCATTGCCAGCCACTCCAGTAGGTGGCAGCCTTGCACTAGATTCTGAAGGTTGAGACTTGTCCAAGTTTTTTAATTTAGGCAAACACTCCAGCACAGTATCAAGAGAGTGGTGCACTGTCAGAGCTGTTATATTTTAAATAAGCTTTAAATCAAGCTTCCATCTGCTTGCTCAGTTGAAGAACCCCCGATATTGTGTCAAACAGAGAATTTGATTGCCCTTGTCAAGCCTCACCAAAAAAAAAGTTTATTTGAAATTCATCTCATTTACTGTTGATGATCAGATGTTGCATGCATGGGAATTCTTTTTAAATGAAGTCCGCTTTTAGAATCTGTGGCA
Organism: Mobula birostris; assembly: GCF_030028105.1. Taxonomy (NCBI): domain Eukaryota; kingdom Metazoa; phylum Chordata; class Chondrichthyes; order Myliobatiformes; family Myliobatidae; genus Mobula; species Mobula birostris. The sequence goes on along the minus strand of NC_092385.1, from coordinate 8,262,925 downwards.
TTGAAAGTTTGCATTTAAACAGTGAAAGAGAACTTATCCACTGATTCTTAATTGGAATCTAGTGTTCAATAAATCAGGTGGTTGGTATTTTTTTTTTATCTTCTCCAAGTCTTGCAGAGTCTAAGATTAAAATATAAAAAATATATAAGCAAAATTTTCACATGGAAGAGAGCTCTGGCAACAGATATTCAATAGAGAAATAGCTAATTGTTCAATCAATAGATTCTAAAAGAATTAGAAACATAGAAATCTACAGCACATTACAGGCCCTTTCGGCCCACAATGTTGTGCTACTCTAGAAACTGCCTAGGATTTCCCTACTGCATGGCCTTCTATTTTTTCTAAACTCCATGCACCTACCTAAAAGTCTCTTAAAAGACCTATTGTATCCACCTCTACCACCTTTGCTGCCACACACCCGCCACTCTTTGTGTTTTTTTTAAAAAAGAAGCAAACAAACAAATTTGCCCCTAACATTCCCCTTGTATCTAACTTCCAAGCACCTTAAAACTATGCCCCCTCGTGTTAGCCATTTCAGCCCTGGGGGAAAAAGCCTCTGGCTATCCACACAATTAATGCCTCTCATCATCTTGTACACCTCTGTCAGGTCACCTCTCATCCTCTGTTGCTCCAAGGAGGAAAACTCGAGTTCACTCAACCTATTCTCATAAGGCATGCTCTCCAATCCAGGCAACATCCTTGTTAATCTCCTCTGCACTCTCTCCATAGTATCCACACCCTTCCTGTAGTAAGGTGACCAGAACTGAACACAGTATTCCAAGTGAGATCTAACTAAGGTCTTATATAGCTGTAAATAAATAATTTATTGAGATGCAGCAAGGAGTGGGTCCTTCCGTGCTGCTCAGTAATTACCCAATTTAACCCTTCACCTTATCACAGGACAATTTACAATGACCAATTACCTACCAAGTGTTAGATCTTTGGACTGTGGGAGGAAACTGGAGCACATGGAAGAAACCCATGCGGTTATGGGGAGAACGTACAAACTCCTTACAGACAGCAGCGGATATTGAATCCGGGTTGCTGGTGCTGTAAAGCATTGTGCTGGTTACTATGCTACGGTGCTGATATACTTGAAAAGGAAGTAATTCTTCCTGAGTCAAAGTACGTATATGTCACCGAATACTACCTCTGAGATTCAGTTTTTGCACTCAATCCCAGTAGATCAAAAGATACAAAAGAGTCGATGGAAAAACTACACACAAAGACTGGCGAGCAGCCAATGTGCAAAAGAAGACAAACTGCAAATATTTAAAAAAAAAATTAATAAGTATGTATGTAATACTGAGAGCATGAATTGTAGAGTCCTTGAAAATGAGCTGATAGGCTGTGTTGAGTGATCAGCTCAGTGTTGAGGTGAAGTTATCCATGCTGGCTGAAGGGGGAGGAAATATGTAGTCCTTGACTGGTCTGGCTAATGTGTTTGACTCTTAACTGCCTTGCTGGTTGAGGAGTAATTATGAATGGGCAGTAGGTGCAGAGTATTGCCACTGCTGTCCATATCCCGTGAATGAAGATTTGATCTGTGTTGTCACCAATAGATGGTGCAATTGCAGTATGAATTGTGCTTTCTCATTTTGTCCCATTTAACAGACCAGTCTGAAGCCTGCAACAACTGCATTATGATCATTCCTGGGTTCACACCAACTATTACTCCTTGGATTCCAGTGCCAGTACCAATCAGCCACCTGCCAGTTCTTGCACTTACCTTGTTGATTTTCTGTGATGTTTACCAATGATGAAGATGGTTGAAGAGAGAAATTGAAGATGGTCGAGTTGTCGGGTGTTTGTAGAGGAGTTGGGCTCTGGGCAAGAGTGAAGGCATCCCAGTGGTTTGGAAGGCTGGGTGGAGAAGAAATGTGGAGAACTTTGGAATCTAGAATTTTAAGGTGGAGGCAGTCATCTTGGGTTCATCAGCAGTGTGAATTTCTGCTCAGTTTTACTCAATGGCCAGATCTTGTATTGTTGCTGCCCTCCAGAAGTAAAATAATAAAGCTGCAAATACGTTTAAGTTAACAGATGGAGACGAGAGGTTGTTCAATCCCTTAAATCCTGTGTGCCAGTTGGTGTGATTATATTTGATCTTTACCATCAATAGAAGGTTCCTCAGAATCAGTAATGATTTTAAGGTCAATATTTTGGGCGGAGACTCTTATGAGAGGTCCAGATGAAGGGTCTGTGCCTGAAACATCAACTCATTATTCCTTTCTATAAATGTTACCTGACCTGCTGAGTTACTCCAACATTTTGTATGTGTCATTGATTCCAGTGCCCTTTCCACAGATGCTGCCTGACCTGCTGAATATTTTACTACATCGTAGTTTTTGTTTCAGATATTCAGATTTTGTAACTTTATTTTTTAATAACATAAGATTCTGCAGATGCTGGAAATCCAGAGCAACACATGGAAAGTTCTTGAGGAACTCAGCAGGGCAGACACCCTCAATGGAAATGAGTAAATAGTTGACGTTTCAGGCCGATATCCTTCCTCAGGACTTTCAAATGTTTATTTTTCAGTGGTGGATATTGCCTGACATCCAGTATTTTTGTTTTTATTTATTATCAAAATACATACTGTTGTGCCATATGTTACCCTGAGATTTGTTTTCTTGCAGGCATTCACAGATCAAAAATACAATCAAATCACTTTAAAAAAAAAAACACTACACACAAAGACTGGCAAACAACCAATGTACAAAAAGATAAACTGTAAAAATACAAAGACAAATAATAAATAAATAATACAGGGAACATGACTTGTGGGTCCTTGAAAGTGACTCGGTAGGTCGTGGAATCAGTTCAGTGCTGATATCCACGCTGGTTCATGAGCCTGATGATTGAAGGGTAGGAACTGTTTCTGAGCCTGATGGTGTGGGACCTAAGGCTCCTGCACCACCACCTCGATGGCAGCAGCGAGAAGAGAGCATGGCGTAGACGGTGGGGCTCCTTGATGTTGGGTACTGCTTTCTCGCGGCAGTGTCCTTGTAAATATGCTCAATAGCAGGGGGCGCTTTTCCTGTGAAGGGCTCGGCTGTATCCACCACTTCGTAGGGTTTTCTGTTCTTGGGCATGGGTGTTTCCATACCAGGCCGTGATGCAACCAGTCAGGATACTCTCCACTGTGCATCTATAGAAGTTTGTCAAAGTGTTAGATGACACACCGAATCTGTATAAACCTCTTATATATATAAAAAAATAAATAATAATAATTACCTATTTGCAGAAGCAAGTGAGCAAATGGAGGGATTTGTGTGTGTCTGAATGAGTTCCTTCTCAAGATGCTCCTTTCCTTCCAGATGAGTTTGAGAACCCAACCCCCATTACTCTGCCAAACTCCCTCGGGGACCGTGCATCCTGGAGTTTGGCATTTACTGCTTTTCCTCATTAGTTGGAAATGCCATCAGGTGGAACATATTTGTGAAATGCATCTTCTGTGTAACCTAATGTGCATTTTTGTTCTGCGCTATAAGTTAAGCATGCATAAACCTTGTAAGTTCACCCGGTGGTCTTGTTCGTGGGTAATCTGTAAATGTAAATAAATCTTTTTTGTTGTTAACAGGGAGAGCACATGGGCTCGGTGGAAGCTACAGAAGCATTTTTTGCTATGACCAAACTCTTCCAGTCCAATGATGTAAGTATCCATTACTCGTATCACATAAGTGCTCTTGTGCTTCGGAGTCTGTGCCTGTTTCTATGACCAGCTCTGAGCCATTGCTCTCCAGGGAAAAGCCTATTATGCCTCAGCTAAAGGGGTTAATACTTTCACTCAGTCTGATCCCATTATAAAACGCAAACTTGGAACGACTGGTAAATCTTATGGTTCAAAATTCTAGGCACTGTTCGAGTTTTAAAAATGTCCTGTTTTATTCTGTTCCTTGCACTTCTCAAGAATATATTTAAAATTTCAGGCACCAATTTTGAAGCTTGACAGACTTTATTTCTGTGCTTTGGCCTTTATTGATTTCTGTGATAGTTTATAACTTACCTTGGCCAGGATGGTCTCTCTCTGTAACAGATGTAATGAAAGACAGCCATCTGTCCAAAATGATGCCATTGCAAGTCCATGGGGTGTCTCGGTAGCATAGTGGTTAGCACAACACTTTACACCACCTGTGACCCGAGTTTAATTCCCACTGCTGCCTGTAAGGAATTGTTGCTGTTGTCCCTGTGATGTGGGCTTCTACTGGTTGCTTCGGGCTTACCAGTTGGTAGGTTAATAGGACGTTGCAAATTGTCCCATGATTAGGCTAAGATTAAAATCTGGGGATCACAGGACAGTGCAGCTTGCAGGACCCGAGGGACCTATTCTGCATTGTAGCAGAATAAATAAATAAATGAAGGGTTTTAAGTTAATCCCTAATTATATTGCATCAAATGTTACTGGGTTAGAAATCACCAAGTACCCCTTTAGTTAAAATTTTACAGTGAGTCATAACATCTTTACATTTCAGATATGAGATTTCATTGTGTCAGTAGTAGAGAGGTTTACAAGATCATAAGCAGCATAGGTCAAGTGGATATCCAGAGGCTCTCTCCCAGGGTGGAAATAGCTAATATGGGGGGGTGGTGAGAGCGGGGTATATTTATTTATTTAAGGTTGTTAGAGGAAAATATAGGGGGATGTCAGATACAGGTGTTTTTTTTTTTTACACAGAGTAGAAGGTGCGTGGAACCTGCTGCCAGAATTGGTGGTAGAGGCAGATGTATTAGGGGCAGTTAGGAAACTTTTAGGCAGACACAATGATTTTTTTAAAAATTGGAGGGGTATGCAGGAGGGAAGGGTTAGATTGATCATGCATTAAGTTGAAAGGTCAGCCTAACATCATGACCGAAGGGGCTTGTACTGTACTGTAATGCTCCATGTTGAGTTGTGTGTAATGAGGTCTGGAGGGGCTGGGCTGAAAGTGGATGTAAACCACTCCCCTCACTAATCTGAGAAGTATGGTAATCTCCCTAGAAGGAAGAACTCAAAGCCTGAGATTTCCCTACCCTTTGTCTGTATCTGTTGTGGAATAATTGTTGAAGGTTAATTGTCATGATTAGTTAACAGCTCTGTTATTTGGCTTGTGAATATCAGTTAGTAACATTAGAACATGTTGGTCCTTTTTCCCCAGCAGTTCTTTCCAGACCTTTCTTGCATGGATGAGTTGGACCTTTGCCCCGTTTTTGCCTGGTTGTTCATTATGGGTCAAGAGACCAGCTGATAAGCAATGGGGTTTCAGCAGTTGTGGTTCAGTGGAATGGAATGAGCTGCAGTTATCACAGTCGGCAGATAGAAGGTATCCTGCCGAGGACCTTGAAGCAGCTGCCATTATTTAGCATAAAAGCATCAGTAAGGTGTAAACAAGAGACTGATTCTGCAGTTGCTGGATCTCCAGAGCCACACACACACAGCAGGTCAGACAGCCTCTATGGAGGGGAATCCCACTGCTGCCTGTAAAGAGTTTGCTTGTGCACCCTGTGTACATTTCCTCCGGGTGCTCTGATTTCCTCCCACAACCCAAAGGCATACTGGTTGGTAGGTTAAGTGGTCGTTGATTAGACTAAGATTAAAATCGGGGTGCTGCTGGATGGCATGTCTCAAAGGGCCAGTAGGGCCTATTCCATGCTAGATATCAATAAATAAATAAAAATAGTTTCAAGCCAAGACCCTTCAGGAATGGAAAGAAAGGGGGGAAGAAGCCAGAATAAGAAAGTTGGGATGGGTGGTGGAAGGATATCAAGCCAGAAGGTGATGGGTGAAGCCAGGTGGGTGAAAAACTGGGAGGTGGTAAGTGGAAGAGGTAAAGGGCCGAAGAAAGAATCATCTGATAGGAGAGTAGACCATGGGAGAAAGAGAAGGACAAGCACCAGAGGGTGATGATGGGCAGGTGAGGAGAAGAGAAGGGGGTAAGAGGGGAGCCAGAATGGAGAATGGAAAAAGAGAGAAGGGGAGGGGGCCAAAATTACCAGAAGTTAGAGAAATCAATGTTCAGGTTGGAAGCAACCTGATCAGGATATGGAGTGGGTGTCGAAACCTGTATTTTGTGATGAGCAGGGTGGTAACTGCCTTATTCTAGTTTGAGCCTCATTCAATAGCCTTACTCATCATTTATCCATTCACGCATGCAAAATTGCTGCTGTGCTTAGCTCTGTAATAGGTACGAAGATGCAAAGCACTTTATTGTATGTGACTTGCTTCATAATAAGATGATAAATGCAACCTTTCTAGTCGAAATTTTCAAAATCAATTCAATGAGGAAAGTATGAGTGCTGAATAATTTTCACATACAGATTGTCAAGTGTTTACTGCTGAACCTTGTAGGCACAAAATATCAATGAATGACCCACTTATTTTCTTGCTGTTTCATTTAGCCCACCTTACGAAGAATGTGCTACCTGACAATTAAAGAAATGTCTACCATTGCTGAGGATGTCATCATAGTTACCAGCAGGTCAGTTTCCTGGGGTTAATAAAGACACTTTACCTTTCCTTTGGGTTATTTAAGAATCATTGCAAGGATGTTGCCAGAACTTGAGTTATAGGGAAAGGTTGAATAAATTAGAGCTTTATTCCCTAGAGTGCAAGAGAATGAGGAGAGATTTGATAAGGGTATACAAAATTTTGAGGGATATAGATAGGGTAAATGCAAGCAAGCTTTTTACACTGAGGTTGAGAGTCTAGAACTGGATTAAGGATGGGTTAAGGATGAAAGATGAAATATTTTAACAAGAACATGAGGGGAAACTTCTTCACTCAGAGGGCTGTGGGAGTGTGGAATGAGCTGCTAGCAGATGTGGTAAATGTGGGCTTGATTGCAACACTTAACAGAAATTTGGATAGGTTAATGGATGGGAGGGGATTGGAGGGTTATGTTTCGGGTGGAGGTTGATGGAATTAGGCAGATTAATACCATAGTTCAGCACAGACTAAATAGACTGAAGGGCCTGTTTCTGTGCTGTGGAGTTCTATGCTAGCAGTATTCTGCACACCATGCACCACAGAACTGCTTAGTTTCTGATGCTGCCAAAACATGGATGAAAGCTAAAAATATGATCATAAAACAGGAGCAGAATTAGGCCATTTGGCCTATTGAATCTCCTCCACCATTTGATCATGGCTGATTTATGTTCCCCCTCAACCCCATTTTCCTGATTTCACCTCATAATTTGTGCAACATTGTGCTTCCAATTAAACTTTATTCAGTCTAACTCTACCTGACAAGTTAACCTGTGTTCCATTATAGACTTTGTTTTTTTTAAAGGAGCTGAGTGTCAATGTGATGTTGAGCATCTGAAGTTTCTTTTTCTCCTTTAGAAGTTTTCATTAGCTAAGGGAACTTACTGGTTATATACTGTCAAAGCAAGATTACAGTGATATGCTATCATAAACAAAGGAGAGTCCGCAGATTCTGGAAATCCAAGGGAACACATGCAAAATGCTGGAGGAACTCAGCAAGTCAGGCATCGTCTATGGTGGAAATAAACAAGTCAACCTTTCGGGCTGGCGCTCTTCATCAGATCAGATTTATTGATACTTCGTCAGGGGTTTGACCTGAAATGTCAACTGTTTATCCCCTTCTATAGATGCTGCCCCCTCCAAGAGGACCACTACCTTGTCATAGGGTTTGGGGGCTTGTGTGCTTCAATAACCTGGAAAGCTATGTTGGCTGGAGTCGGGGCTTTAAGCTTTGGCTTTTGGTAGGGTCACTAATGCCTAACAGGTAAAAGGGTAGAGGCCAGACTACGAGTGGTCCACTGGTCCTTCAGATTCAGGAGCTAACAACCCTGACTGGTAAAACAAAATTGTTACGGAAACAGCAATGAAGAATCCTTGTACATCTGAGTGTGATGGTAGTCCTGAGTCTCCAGCTGGGACTTGCATGACTGACAGTAGTGAAAACTGAGCGGAAGCTGCTGACATGATAGAGGAAGCTGTGAACACAGCCAGAGATGAAGGACCTTCATTGCTGCCCTAACCAGTAGCGGCATAATGGGCAGTAAGTAAATGCTGCCTGAGTTCCTGCAGCATTTTTTGTGTGTTATCTTAAAGCTCCTTCACAGTCACTTCACAATGTTTAGTTCTTGAAGTCACACTTTTAATTAAAGCAAACACTTAAGACTCACCTAAAAGCAGAAAGTGTTGGAAAATTCTTCAGGCAGTGTTAAAACATAAAACATAGAACAGTACAGGCCCTACAGCCCACAATGTTGTGCTGGCCTTTTACTCTACTCCAACATCAATCTAGCCCTTCCCTCCTTTTAGTCTAACCCTAATTTGACTTTGTTGGGGAGTAGAACAGAGTTAATCTTGCAGTGGAGCACAGTCTGAATCATCATATATCTCTGAGGTATCTTCAGTTAATTTGCAGCCCAGAACAGTTTCTATGATGTATTAATATAGGATGCCCCGGTTTCCTCCCATGGTCCAAAGACGTAATGGTTGGTAGGTTAATTAGGCGTTGTAAATTGTCCCATGATTAGACTCAGATTAAATCAGGGAATTGCTGGGCAGCACAGCTCAAAGGGCCGGAAGAGTCTATTCTGCACTATATCTCAATAAATAATAAACTTTGCATATTTTATTAATTTTCTTCTGGAAAAGCCACTTGCATGGAAAGTATGTTTTTACCTATTTATCCCCCTCCTTGGGGTGCAGTTTTATTCGTGGCAACGTGGGGTATATTTTAAAATCCATTGGTCCTGATCAGTTTTTTTCCAGATATAGTCAATAATGGTGGTTTGCCTGGTGAGCTTCACTGTGTCGCCGTGGAATCTTATGTAGTGGGCTACCAAGATAAAGCTAGGTATGCTGAAAGCTAGTGAGGTTCATGTCTTCACCCCAGTTTGTGTTGCATTGAACATGAGACAGGAGCAGAATTTGGCCCATCAAGTCTGCTCCACCTATTTGTCAAGGCTGATTTATTTTCCCTCTCAACTCCATATTCCTGCCTTCTCCCCATAGCCTTTGATGCTCTTAATAATCAAGAACCTATCAACCTTCACTTTAAATATACCCATTGGCTTGGCCTGAACAGCCATCTTTTGAGGTAGTGAATCTGTGGTAATGAATTCCACAGCTTCATTACCCTCTGGCTAAATAAATTCCTCCTCATCTAACTGGATGTCCCTCAATTCTGAGGCTGTGCCCTTCGGTCCTAGACTCCCCTACTATATGGAGCATCCTCTCTACATCCATATTATATAGGTATTTTAATATTCGCTAGGTTTCAGTGAGATACCCCCCCCACCACCTCACCCCCATTCATCTAAACCGCAGTTAGTACAGGCCCTGGTGCCATCAAATGTTTCTCATACTTTAGCCCTGTTATTCCCGATATCATTCTTGTGAATCGCCTCTGGAGCTTCTCCAATGCCAGCACATCCTTTCTTAGAAAACAGATCCCAAAACTGCTCACAATACTCTTAAGTTTGGTCTGGGTAATCCTTGTAATGCCTCAGCATTAAATCCTTGCATATATATTCTACTCCTCTCCAGATGAATGCTAACATTGCATAACCACACTAACCCAATGTGACTTTATCCCTAATAGATAAGAACAACAAATCAATTGGTCACAGTTGCTGCAGTTCAGTCACTGACTGAAAGCTGGCAGATAGAGAGTGAGAGCAGGGTTAGACTCTGATGTGTGATGACATTCAGCAGTGAATAGTCTCTCAGCATTTCCTGTTTGTGCAACATGAAGATTGGAAGGTTGGATGAGATATCAGAGTGACGGGTTCCTGCTGTCCTGCCATTCTAGAGCTCTTCTTTTTGCCTCTTCATATTGCAGTTCACTACAGATGCCAGGACAGCAGCTTTAACATGCAGGATTTCAAAGTACAGGCATGGGAGGGATTCCAAACCTATAACATCAGCAATAAAGTTCCACATGTATGGTAATTTTGTCCTGAAGCCGTGTAGTGTAGTTTCAATTACTTTGGGGTTTATGGGGAATAAATTACGCCCAAAGTGCCATATTCCAACTGCAGACAGTATGTTCTTCACCAGCATGAGGTGTTAATAAGATCCACTCTTCATCACAGAGCATACTATCTTTACAGCAACTCTGATTTCGCATCATTTTTCAACAATATTTGTCCCCGGTCCAATATTTTGGAATGCATCAAAGCAAGCCTTCTCATTATTGCCATCCAATGTCTGCAAGCTAAATGAGAAGCAAACCCCCCCTCCTTTTTTTTCGTTTTGACCAAAACGCTCTGCAAAGTGACCTTTTGAGCAGATATTTTGCTTTAAAGTCTCACCCAGTTGTAAATAATGCAGAAGAATAAAGGAGGTTAATTATTTTCTAATCATCTTTAGATTCATTTATCACATGTACATCAAAACATACAGTGAAATGCGCTGTTTATGTTGGCAACAAACTCAAACCAAGAATGTGCCGGCGCAGCCCACAAGTGTCACCACTTATTCCAGTGCCAACCTAGTATGTCCACAGTGTTCAGCAGATGTTGGAGAGTGCCTTTGTGCCAGAAGGTCAAAATATCTGGAGACTTGACCATATCTAGGCTAGTTGTCTTCTGCAGTGCTCAGGAGAGTTATTTACCCCAAAGGGTAGATGAAACTATTCTGAAGAGCAGGATTCCTAGGTGTTATTATTTTGGGTGACCTGTGCAATTACGAAGCAAGCAGGGCAGCGCTTAAACTTCCTTTGGGGATTTGTGGAGATTTGGCATGTCATCTAAAACTTTGACGCACTTCTATAGCTGTAGTGGAGAGTATATTGACTGGGTGCATCACATCTGGCATGGAAACACCAGTGCACTTGGATGAAAAATTCCTCAAAAAGTAGTGGATACGGCCCAGTCTATCACGAGTAAAGCTCCCCCAACCATTGAGCACATCTATATGAAATGCTGTCACAGGAAAGCAGCATCCATCATCAGGAAACCCCACCACCCAGGACATGCTCTCTTCCCAGGGCTGCCATCAAGAAGAAGGAAGGTACATGAGCCTCTGGACTCTCGCCATCAGGTTCAGGAACAGTTACTACTCCTCAACCATCAGGCTCTTGAAGCAAAAGGAATAGCTTCATTCAACTTCACTTGCCCCATCATTGAAATGTTCCCACAACCAATGGACTCGCTTTCAAGGAGAATCTTCATCTCTTGTTCTCAATATCTATTGCTTATTTATTATTATTTCTTTTTATATTTGCAGTTTGTTGTCTTCTGCACTCTGGTTGAATGTCCTTGTTTGGCAGACTTTCATTCATTCAGTTATGGTTATTCTTTTGATTTGTTGAGTGTGCCCTCAAGAAAATGAATCTCAGTGTTGTATAAGGTGACATATGTACTTTGATAATAAATTTACTTTGAACTTTGAGGTTTCCCATTGTTATTAGCTAATTATGATTAAAATCATTGCAATCTGTCCATTTATGTCAGTGTTATAGCAACTTCATTGGCTACCATGTTTCTTTGTTATAGACAAGTCTACAAAAAATATTGACTGTGGTGGGCTGTACATCGTCCTGATGTTGTAGAGATGCTACTTGAATCTTGATTTAAAGACTAGAGTAAAGAATCTCTTGGGCAATGGCAAAATGATATGGTAGTATAATGGGTGTATGCTGTCTTGGAAATGTTCTCTTTATCGACAAAATAAAAGAATTGTTTCATGTCATGTGGCCAAATTCTTGCTGCAATTATTAGACAGTTCTTTTTCTCCCTTCAGTTTGACAAAAGACATGACGGGCAAAGAAGACAATTATCGTGGACCTGCTGTGAGAGCACTGTGTAAAATTACCGATGTAAGTAATGCTCTCAAAATAGTGCCTTGCATAGCTTGCATTGAAGTGCATCGACATGATTTAAAAGAAGTTCCCCTCTAATATAAAAATCAGAACTTGGTGCAATCAGTATCTTTTAGTTTTGAATCTCTCTGCTGGTAATAATAATCCTTTATTGGTGGTGCCAAACTTTTTTCCAGTGATGATGTGCAAAATGTTCAAAGATTGCTGCTGTTTAAACTGTCACTCAGAACGTGTGAGCAAAGTTGATAAGAGCTTCGCTCCATATCTTGCAGCAACACACACAATATGCTGGAGGAACTCAGCAGATTCAGGGAGTACCTATGGAGGGGAATAAACAGTTGATGTTTCAGGCCGAGACCCTTGATCAGGACTGGGAAGGAAGGGGAAGAAATCAGAATAAGAAGGGGGGGTGCGGGGAGGGGCAGGAACATAAGCTGGAAGGTGATGGGTGAGACCAGGCGAGGGGATGGGAATGAAGTAAGCAGGGAGGTGATAGCTGGAAGTGGTGAAAGACTGGAGGGAGGAATCTGATTGGAGAGGAGAGTGGACCATGGGAGAAAGGGAAAGAGGAGGGGAACAAGAAGGAGGTGATGGGCAGGTGAGGAGAAGAGAAGGGGGGCGAGTGGAGGACCAGAATGGGGAATGCAGAAAGAGGGAAGGGGGACGGGTGAAATTAGCCTGTATTTTGTCGGGAGGACTTGATGATGAAGCTTAATTCCAAAAGTATTTGTATCCCTCAACATGGTTGAAAGTAAAATTGCCAGTAATAGACTGTTTCCTTCAGGATAAATTTTAATTCATTTTCATGGATTTGTGAATCATGCCTTTGCTCAAAGTCCTGACTCTGGAATTTATTACCTAAATTTCTCCTCCCTTGTACCTTGCTTACCTTAAAATCTTCTAGGTTGACTAAAATATGCATTTTGCTAAGCTTCAACTGACTGATTATCATCTCTGTGGAAGTATAAATATTACCACTGCTATTTCTGTGTTATTTCCATCGATAGCCATTGGTTTAACTGTGTGCTGCTAAGTGAGCTCGAGAGTATAGCACAGGAAGAAGTCCTTTGGCGTAAAATATCTTTAGCCAGAGTATGGTGAATCATTGGAATTCATTGCCACAGGTGGCTGTGGAGGCCAAGTCATTGAGTATATTTAAAGCAGAAGTTGGTAAGTTCTTGATTAGTCAGGGTACGGGAAGAAGGTGGGGATTTGGGGTTGAGAGGGATAATCAGCCACGATGGAATGGTGGAGCAGACTCGGTGGGTCAAGTGGCCTAATTCTGCTCCTATCTCTCATGGTGTTATAACGAGAAAGTCTTAGGCCAAGATTGCATCTTATCATACAAGTTGGCCAGTTAATAAGTGTCTGATAACAGCAGGATAGAAGTTCTTTCAAGTTTTTCTGTCATCTGCTGAATAGGAGATGGGGAAAGAGAGAATGTCCGGGGTGGGTGGTGTATTTGATGATGTAGCCTGCTTTACTGAGGCACTGAAAAATGTAGACAGAGTCCATAGAGGAGAAGCTGGTTCCTGTGATGTGCTGAGCACTAATTTAGGAAGTTTATATCGCAGGCTAGCATTAGCACTAGAGGTATTGGCTGGAATTCTGCCAACATTTAAATCAAATCTGCCTTTAGTTAAATTGTACCTCCGCAAAGCTGGGCATAATTGAAGCAGATGTTTCTTAGTGATGGCAGTCAGAAGAATCTTCAATGTAGTATTAGCTTCTAGAGGTCAGACTCTTTACAAACCCAGTGGGAGACTGTATTTTTTTTTTACATTTAATGTTGAAAATTCCATTTGACTTGGCTTTAAACAGCAAAAAACATGAGGCTGCATTAAATAGAAAAATCTGCACTTGAAGTAATTAAGTGGTTGCCTGCCTCTTGGATTGGTGGAGATGTGTACAGTCCATGGCTGAAGCTGACTAGTAATACCAGCAGTGCATGGAGGGTTCATATTAATATTGGCCTTGTGCTAATCTACTTTTTTTTTTTTGAATGGTTAGATATTTCAAGATAAATTGTTTTCTGCATTGTCATCATTTTGTTGGGTTTTTTTCATTCTCAATATTTATTAGCGAAGTTTGATTTGCAATATCTGTATATCTTTTAGTAGAAGTGCCAATTATAGTTAAATGCCTGTCAGAAGAAAAAGAGTTTGATTTTCACCTGGTTATTCTTTCCTTTGATGCTATTCAGTCTGGAATACCAACACTTCATGTTTTGATTTGTGATTTGCTGTCTTCATAAGCCTTCCCTCTCCCCACTTCCAGCAAGTGTGAGATGATTTTTTTTTCCCTGCTGCAAGTATTGTGCATATTTAAATCTGCTGTCCTCCCCCGTGTTGAGCACAAATCAACCTTTGTTCCGTCCTTGCAAACTACACCGACTCTTTCCCCCACTTCAATTCACAAATTCCTTTTCCTATCATCACTTATCACCCTCAACATTGGTATCCATCTTTCCTCAGTCAAGAATCCTTTTAGTCAGTTATCGTCTCTGCTAGAGCACTAAAATGACACTTAAGGTAATCACAGTATGTCTTCAGTGACTCAGTTGTCAATTTGTTCAATTTCTTTTCCATTCTCTTATTTCCCGTTATAATTCTTCTTCCTGTAAAAGATCCCCATTTGTTTCTGGCTGAAATCAACATACAGCGGTGCTAGAAAGTTTGTGAACCTTGTAGAATTTTCTCTATTCCTGCATAAATATCTTAAAATGCGATCAAAGCTTCACACGTCCTAAAACTAGATAAAGAGAAACCCAGTTAAATAAATAACACAAAAACCTTGTACTTGTTTATATATTTATTGAGAAAAATGATCCAATATTATATGTATTTATTGGAAAAAGTATGTGAACCTTTGCCTTCAGTAACTGGTGTGAGCCCCTTGTACAGCAATAACTTGAGAATCGGGTTTATGTGACGTGAAATTTATTAACTTAGCAGCAGCAGTTCAATACATAATCTTGCAGAGAGAAAAAATTAAAATATAACATAATAAATAAAGTAAATCAATTACGTACATCGAATAGATTTTAAAAATGTGCAAAAACAGAAAAACTGTATATTTAAAAAAAAAAGTGAAGTAGTGTCCAAAGCTTCAATGTCCATTTAGGAATCGGATGGCAGAGGGGAAGAAGCTGTTCCTGAATCACTGAGTGTGTGCCTTCAGGCTTCTGTACTTCCTACCTGATGGTAACAGTGAGAAAAGGGCATGCCCTGGGTGCTGGAGGTCCTTAATAATGGATGCTGCCTTTCTGAGACACCGCTCCCTAAAGATATCCTGGGAACTTTGTAAACTAGTACCCAAGATGGAGCTGACTAGATTTACAACCACCTGCAGCTTCTTTCGGTCCTGTGTAGTAGCCCCTCCATACCAGACAGTGATGCAGCCTGTCAGAATGCTCTCCACGGTACAACTATAGAAGTTTTTGAGTGTATTTGTTGACATGCCAAATCTCTTCAAACTCCTAATAAAGTATAGCCGCTGTCTTGCCTTCTTTATAACTACATCGATATGTTGGGACCAGGTTAGATCCTCAGAGATCTTGACACCCAGGAACATGAAACTGCTCACTCTCTCCACTTCTGATCCTTCTATGAGGATTGGTATGTGTTCCTAAAGTCCACAATCAGCTCTTTCGTCTTACTGACGTTGAATGGCAGGTTGTTGCTGCGGCACCATTTCACTAGTTGGCATATCTCACTCCTGTACGCCCTCTGAGATTCTACCAACAATGGTTGTATCGTCAGCAAATTTAAAGATGGTATTTGAGCTATGCCTAGCTACACAGTCGTGTGTATATAGAGTGTAGAGCAGTGGGCTAAGCACACACCCCTGAGGTGCACCAGTTTTGATCGTCAGCGAGGAGGATATGTTATCACCAATCCGCACAGACTGTGGTCTTCCAGTTAGGAAGTTGAAGATCCAATTGCAGAGGGAGGTACAGAGGCCCAGGTTCTGCAACTTCTCAATCAGGATTGTGGGAATGATGCTGTTAAACGCTGAGCTATAGTCGATGAACAGCAACCTGATGAGGTGGTCTAAAGCTGTGTGGAGAGCCATTGAGATTGCATCTGCTGTTGACCTGTTGTGGTGATAGACAAATTGCAATGGGTCCAGGTCCTTGCTAAGGCAGGAGTTCAGTCTAGTCATAACCAACCTCTCAAAGCATTTCATCACTGCCAATGGGAGTGCTGCTGGGCGATAGTCATTAAGGCAGCCCACTATTCTCCATCAGGACCTTCTGCCTTGCGAGGGTACGCTCTCTTTAAATACAGTCTAACATCGGCCTCTGAGGTGGAGATCACAGGGTCAGCAGGTGCAGCAGGGATCTTCACAGCTGTAGTTGTGTTCTCCCTTTCAAAGCGTGCATAGAGGCGTTGAGTTCATCTGGTAGTGAATCATCGCTACCATTCATACTATTGGGTTTCGCTTTGTAGGAAGTAATGTCTTGCAGACCCTGCCAGAGTTGCCGTGCGCCTGATATCACCTCCAACCTTGTTCGAAATTGTCCCTTTGCCCTTGAAGTAGCCTTCCGCAAATCATACCTGATCTTCTGGTATAGGCCTGAGTTGCCAGACTTGAATGCCACAGATCTAGCCTTCAGCAGACGACGTATCTCCTGGTTCATCCACGGCTTTTGGTTTGGGAATGTACAGTAAGTCTTTGTAGGCACACACTCATCCACACAGGTTTTAATGAAGTCAGTATAAACTGCAACATACCCAGATTCAAAGATGAATCCATGAATACACTCCAGACTACCAATTCAAAGCAGTACTGTAGGACCTTCTTGGTCCTTACCGTTGGTGCTGCAGTCTTCAGTTTCTGCTTGTATTCAGGGAGTAGAAGTACAGCCAGGTGATCAGACTTCCCGAAGTGAGGGCGTGGAATAGCATGGTAGGCATTCTTGATGGTGGTGTAGCAATGCTCCAGTGTGTTGTTTCCTCTGGTATTGCAAGTGATCTGTTGATGATAGTTGCTTAGTGATTTTTTTTTTTCCAGACTGGCTTGGTTAAAATCTCCCAAAATTATAGTGAAGGCGTTAGGGTGCGTTGTTTCGTGCATGTTGATCCCGTTACTCAGATCATCTAAAGCCTGCTTGACACTGGCCTGAGGTGGAATGTAAACAGCTACCAAAATGACCCCAGAGAACTCCCGTGGTAGTTAAAAAGGACAACACTTTACTGCTAGATATTCCAGGTCTGGTGAGCAGAATTGGGACAGCATTGATATATTTATGCACCAAGAAGAGTTGATCATGAGGCATACTCCTCCACCTCAGCTTTTCAGAGACTCTATAGATCTATCCCGATGGTGTATAGTAAACCCGTCGATCTGGATTGCTGCATCTGGTACAGAAGGGGTTAACCAGGATTCTGTAAAACAAAGGACACACGCAGTCCTAATGTCCCTCTGATTCAGTACCCTGGCTCTGAGATCATCGGTTATATTCACCAGAGACTGCACGTTCACCAGCAAGATAGTCGGTATAGGGAGTTTAAAACCACTTTTCCTTAAACGCACTTGTAATCCTGATTTACGCCCGCGCTTCCTCCGAAGTGTCCTCTGTGAGCACCTCCGACCACAAATGGTGTTGTTTCCATCGGTTTTAAGTAGCAATAGTTCGTTTAAACACATTAAGACATCTTTGTTGACTATACTGACCTTGGAAGCAGTTGTGCTTTTTCGCTGTAACAGGCTGAAATGAGAATATTTAATCGTATCCATTGAGAGTACTGCTGCTACTTGAGTCTTGCCTAGGCGCCCCATGTTTTCAACCACGTTTCCAATAACTGTTGATCAGTCCTGCACTTCGGCTTGGAGGAATTTTAGGCCATTCCTCCTTACAAAACTGCTTCAATTCTGGGATGTTGGTGGGGTTCCTTGCATGAGCTGCTTGCTTCAGGTCCTTCCACAACATTTCTATAGGTTTAAGGACAGAACTTTGACCTGGCCATTCCAGAACATGAATTTTCTTCTTTTTAAACAATTCTGTTGATTTACTCTTGGCTTTTGGATTATCGTCTTGTTGCATTATCCAACTTCTATTAAGCTTCAGGTGCTGGACTGCTACCCTGACATTCTCCTGGAAAATATCTTGATGCAATTTTAAATTAATTGCCCCTCAACAAGTACAAGCTGCCCAGGCCCTAAGGCAGCAAAGCAGCCCCAAACCATAATGCTCCTTCCACCATGCTTCACAGTTGGGATGAGGTTTTGGTGTAGGTGTGTAGTGCACTTTTCCTCCTAGCGTAGCAATGTACACTTTTGCCAAGAAGTTCACCTTTTGCCTCATCTGTCTGCAAAACATTGTCTCGGAAGAGTTGTAGAACATCCAGGTGACCTTTTGCAGACTTGAGATGTGCAGCAGTTTTTTTTTTGGGAGCAGTTGTTTCCCACGTGCTGCCCTTCCATGGACACCATTCTTGTTCACTGTTTTTCTTATAGTGGACATGTGAACAGAGACTTTAGCAAGTTCTAGAGATTTCTGCAGATCTTTTGCTGTTACCCGTGGGTTCTTTTTCACCTCCTCCAGTGATCGTTGCAGAATGCCCACTCCGAGGGAGAGTAGCAACAGTACTGAGTTTCCATCATTTGTAGACAATTTCTCTAACTGTGACTGATGAACACTCAGCTCTTTAGAAATGCTTTTGTAGCTTTTTCCATCTTCATGCATCTCTACAATTCTTCCAAGGTTCTCTGAATTTTTTTTTTTGATTGAGGCATGGTGCACGTAAACAGATCTTTCTTGAGAAGAGCAGGCTCTGACAGTAATCTGACTTTGTGTGCCTTTTTTTTATAGGGCAGGACACCTACAACCCACACCTCCAAACTCATGTCATTGTTTGGAACACCTGACTTAATATAGCTTTTGTAGAAGGCATTACCTCAGAGGTTCACATACTTTTTCCAACAAATACATGTTTATTAATTAAGAAAAATGATCCAATATTACAAGTATCATGTTTTTGTGTTATTTCATTGGGTTCTCTTTATCTAGTTTTAGGACTTGCGTGACAATCTGTTCACATTTTAGGTCATATTTATGCAGAAATAGAGAAAATTCTACAGGGTCCACAAACTATCTAGCACTACTGTAAATGGTAGAGATTTGGGATCGAATTTCTCCCCCATAATCCCACGCCTGGTGCCAGACCTGAACTGGTAACTCTTGTTTCTATCTCTTCAGAGGCTACCTGTCCTGATTTGCATTTGGTGTTTTAACTTAATATTTTCCAGCATCCACAAAGCGATGGCACAGCGGTGCAACAAGTGAGGTTGCTGCCTCACAGCTTCAGTCACCCACCTCTAGCGCTGTCTGTGGAAGTTTGCATGTTCTCACTGTAAATGCATGGGTTCCCCATGTGGTCCTCCAGTTTGCTTCCATGTCCCCAAGACTTGCAAGCTGATTTGTTAACTGTCAACTCAAAATTGCCCCGAGATGTGTGGTTGAATATGGGGGAATGTAAGAAAGAATAAAAATGTGATTAGTGTGAATTGGTGCTTGTTGGCCAGTGTTACTCGGCTGATCAGCTTGTTTTTCCACTTCATGGTTCTGTTGTAGCATAGCTTTAAGGAAGGACATTAAGTATCTCTTTGCAGAACCCAATAGGTTTTCTGAGAGATAGATGAGGAAGGAAGCTGCCAAGTCCATTAACCTTTGCTTTCTTTATACAAGTTTAAAAACCAATGAGTTGTAAACAGTCATAACTTTATGAAACTGGTGAGCCAATCCAATTAGATGTGAATTAACAAGCATTCCTATGATACTGAAACTGACTGGTGGTTATTGCCATCTCATTTCAGTGAAATTCTCATTTTTGTTTGCCATTTCTAATTAAGAAATATGGTGCTGTGTGCCACGGTTTGAAGACAGCTTCGGAAATGGGCTCTTTCCCCTTTCCTTCTCTTTTGCTGCATGGTTCTGTTAGCAATGCCCAGTGCAAATTTAAGGAAAGAACGGTGTGAAATAGGTGTTGACAAGATCTCTGTATTGTGTTCTGAATACCAGTGATATCAAACAGTTATTGAGTCAGAGTGATAAGTACAGCACAGAAATAGGTCCTTCTGTGCATCTAGTCTGTACCAAACCATTTAAACTGCCTACTCCCATCGACCTGCACCATCCAAAGCCCTCCATATCCCTACCATCCATGTACCGTCCAAACTTCTCTTAAACATTGAAATCAAGCTTGCATGCACACTTGTATCTCTCCTGCTCCAAGCCTTTCTCTTTACAATTTTTAATATATATATATATATATATATATATATATATATGTCTCTCTGTCTCTCTGTCTCTGTCTCGCGCTCTCGCTCTCTCTCGCTCTCTGTCACACACTCTCACATCTCACATATCTGCAATTCTAAACTTTTATTTCCTAGTGGTGATTGTACTTCAGCTGCTTTGGAGTCTAAAATTTTCTGCCTTAACATTTCCCTTTCTATATAGTTATCCTTAAGGGCTACCACATTGACCAAGCTTTTATTCATCTTTTTCTAATACTTCACTGAATTGTTGTCAGATTTTGAGTATTAGCAGTAACATCACATCTTCAGATATTTAGTTGCATCATGGGTGTTGCATAAATAAATGTTATCAATCAGTTCACAATTTCACTATTTATTTATTGCGATACAGTGCAGAATAGGCCCCCAACCCTTCAAGCCATGCCACTCAGCAACTCCTGATTTAATCTATCCTAATCATGGGACAATTCACACTGACCACTTAACCTACATCTTTGGGGTTTGGGAGCAAATTGGAGTACCCGAAGGAAACCCACGTGGTCACGGGGAGAATGTACAAACTCCCTACTGACATCAGTGGGAAATAAACCCGGGTCACTGGTACTATAACCAGAACGCTACCGTGCCACTTCTGGTTAGCTTGTTCTTCATGCAGACTCCAGTATGTTTTTCTTTTATCTAGGTTTTGGCTTGTGCAGTCTTAACACTGTGCACTCACTGTGTTCATGATGTATTTTTACAAAGCTGATAGCTCTCTCCATGAGGTGTAGAAATATCTGGTGTACAAAAGCAATTCAACTGCATATTGACTTTTTCAGCATCATTGCCTTATTGCTCTTCTGAGCTGTAAACTTGTCTGTCCAGCTGATTAAAATGGTGGCTTTTCTGAATATCATATTTCAGGTCTGTTTCATCCATTCTCTTGTTTCTTCCCTGACAGAGCACCATGCTGCAAGCAATTGAACGTTACATGAAGCAGGCGATAGTAGACAAAGTTCCCAGTGTCTCCAGTTCGGCTTTGCTTTCTTCCCTGGTGAGTAGCGCCGCGAAATACGCCACTGCATTCTGTTACAGGAAGAATGCCGCTCACCCTGAGCGTACTAAGGCATCCTACGGAACACTGACTAATTGCATAAAATTATGTACCAAAGTGCACTAGTGTGGTTGCTATTGGATTGCTAAACAGAAATCTTGTGTCCGGTGCTCCTGATGCGGCCTTCTCTACATTGGTGAGACCCATCGTAAATTGGGGGACAGCTTCGTTGAGTAGCTTTACAGCATTTGCCACAAGTGGGACTTCCCGGTGGCCAAATACGTTAATTCCAATTCCCATTCCGACGTGTCTCTACGGTTGCAATGAGGCCACCCTCGGGGTGGAAGAGCAACAACTGGGTACCCTCCATCCTGATGCCATGAATATCGATTTCTCCTTCCAATAAACAAGTTTTCACCTCCTTCCCCCCCCCCATCTGTTCCCTACTCTGACCTTTACCACTCACCTGTCTTTTATGTTCCCCTTGGTTCTCCTTCCCCAACCCTTTATCCTATGGCCCACTCTCCTCTCTTATCAGATTCTTTCTTTTTCAGGCCTTGACCTTTTCCACCCACTTGGCTTCACCTATCACTTTCCAGCGGGCTTCTTTCCTCTTCCCCACACTCCCTCCCCCTTCTTTTCCAGTCCTGAAGAAGAGTCACAGCCCAAAATGTGAACTGTTTATTCTTTTCCATAGAGGCTGTCTGGCCTGCTGTGTTCCTCCAGTATTTTGTGTGTTGATCGCGATGATTGAGCAGGAGAGGTCTTCCCAAATGGCATTTGGGAAACTTGGTTTTGAGTAAATAAATTAATCTGAATTAAAGATCTGAAGTTAGTAATAGTGACTGCGAAACCAATAGTTGTAAAAGCCCTCCTTATTCATTAAAACCATATGGTATAGGAGCAGTATTAGGCCTTTTGGACCTTCGAGTCTGCTGTGCCTTTTCATCATGGCTGTCTCTTTTTCCCTCTCAACTCCAGTCTCCTGTCTTCTCCTTCTATCCCTTCATGCTTGACTAATCAAGAACCTATCAACCTTTGCCTTAAATGATTTGGCCTCCGCAGCCGCCTGTGGTAACAAATTCCACGGATTCACCACTGTCTGGCTAAAGAAATTCCTCCTCAATTCGGTTCTTTAAGAACATCCCTCTTTTCTGAGGTCGTGTCCTCTAGTTTTAGATGTTTTAATATCCTTAATTAGGGCTGTTCTACTATCCTTGCTCTTCTTTGCTTGCAGGTGACTCCAGAGCTATTTAGAAGTGTTGTTGTCTCCTAATTGCCCTGTGAAATGTCTGAGCAAGTTTACATAGTTCAAGACCGAGAGAAGAGAGATAAAAAATGCTGGTTTTGTCAATCTTGGCCTGTAGCATGCTGGGCGAACTCAGCCTGTGAGGCATTATCTGTGGAAAGTAATAACAGTTACACACTTTGGGCTGAGCCTTTCATCAGGACCGGGACAGAAAGGGGAGCAGCCAGAAATAAGGTGGCGGGTAGGTGATGGGTGAAAGCCAGAGTAGGGGAAACTTCAAAGTAGATTTATTATCGAAGAGCATATATAATATCATGTACTACCCTGAGATTCATTTTCCTGCAGGTACTTAACAATAGATACAAAGAAACACGATAGAATCTATTGAAAACTACACATACTGTCCAGAAGCAAGGCTGGAAAAACAACCAATGTGCTACAGAAGACAAGCCATGCAAATAAATTAAAAAATAATAATATTGTGACCATAAGTTGATGGGTGGAGGAGGTAAAGCATTGAAGATGAAGGATCCTGATAGGAGAGGACAGTGGATCTTGATAGAAAGGGAAGGAAGGGGGCATCAGAAATAGGTGATGGGCAGATAGCATTTCTGGTATATAAGACCATAAGACATGGGAGCAGAATTAGGCCATTCAGCCCATTTGAATCTGCTCTGCTATTAAATCCTCGGTGATCCTGGATCCCACTCAAACCCATACACCTGCATTCTCGCCATATCCTTTTATGCCTTAAATATACACACAGGCATGGTCTCCACTGCAGTCTGTGACAGAGCATTCCACAGATTTACTACTCTCTGGCTAAAAAAATCCTCCTTGCCTCTGTGCTAAAGGGTCGCTCCTCAATTTTGAGACTGTGTCCTCCAGTTCTGGATACACCCACCATAGGAAACATCCTCTGCACATCCATTCTATCTAGTCCTTTAAACATTAAATTCAGATTTCACCTTTTAGGATACAGTACAATTCCAATAACTTGCGCTCCGATGATTCAGAAATCGTAAGGATTTTGGCCAATGTTCCCTCTGATTTGTAATGACTAGTATGCGCAAAATCTTGCGCTGTGTAATTTTTTGAACAGTGACAAAAACGTGTGCACTGAATTTTTTTCTTCAATGAAAACAGTATAAATAAGCCAATCCTAAAATCTGCAGACAAATCATCACTCCACGTTGTCAATGCCATCTGCATCAGAAACCGGAAAAGGAATTGTGATTGTTTATGATCATGAAATCCACTTTACATTCCAATGAGGTAGAGGGTGACGACCTTTTGTGCGCAGTTTAAATTCCTTTGTGCACTAGCAGCAACAGGTACGTGGGTGCACCTTGGAGTGCACATTGGTTTTGGAATTTGGCTTACCAGGTTGTGTTTGCTATGCTCCCTTCTGACTCACCAAGGTCCTGCAGTAGGTAGACCCTGTAAACTTGTAGGCTCCCTGGAAAATGTATAATACTGTGACGTAACTTTAATGTGCTGGGATATAAATATGAATAACATTCTGAGTATGCTGGAATAATTAGAAATACTGGTTGAGAGAGCAGTAGGTTATTAATCAGTGTCTTTTCATTTGTCTCCCTCAGCACTTACTCAAGACTGGTTTTGATGTGGTTAAACGCTGGGTGAATGAAGCTCAAGAAGCAGCCTCCAGCGATAACATAATGGTGCAGGTAAACTAACTGGGAGTACAATGGAAAGCAACGAAGCAATGTAAATGTTCCAAGGTAGCTTGTCAGGTATCCCAGACCTTCCCGTGTTCTACTGAGATGGGGGCTTGAACCTTCTCTCACTGCTGAGGTGGATTTTTCAGTTGGCATTGGGGCACTAAAGAAAGAAGTTTGTAAAACACTGTAAATTGGCTTCTTTAAAACTTGTGTTCAGTTCAGGTCACCAGTTAGCGAGGGCACAGAGAGATTTGCAGTCACTTGAGAATGGAGGACTGCCTGTGTAGGTGAGTGGGAGGGGGAAAGGGGCTTGCTTTGCTGTTGTTTTGTTGCTTGTTTAGTTGTATTCTGCTGAGCATTGTGGGTGTGCTATGTTGGCAATGCAAAGTGTGGTGACATCCTTGGGTGTGTTGGTTATTAATGCAAATGACACATTTCACTTGTTTGTTTCGATGTAGAGTACTGGGCAAATGTGTCTAGCTAGGGTGTCTAAGACTTTTACACAGTGCTGTGGTAATTTTATGTATTGTATTGTACTGCTGCTGCAAAAGAAACAAACAAATTTCATGATATATGTGAGTGATGATAAACCTGATTCTGATATGGATTTCTATTGTGGATGAAAGTGGGAAGAGGGCAGGGAGAGGGGAATCATGGTTGAGAAAAGGGAAAGGGAGAGGGTGGAGAGGGTGAAGGAGTGGGAAGCACTGGAGAGGCATTCTGTAATGATCAATAGACCAATTGTTTGGAATCAAATGACCTTGCCTGGTGTCTCCTGCACCTGCACCACTCCCAGTCACTGGCACTCCTCTGCCATGTGCCTCTCGCCCCTCCTGCAGCACTCCACCTTCACTATTCCCAACATTCTTTGTTTCTGCCAGATTTACGAACCACAAAGTTGTGAATGCTTTCAACATGTTCCATTATGATTGCATTGCACAGTCAGAAATGCCAATTTTTGGTTATGGATCTTGTTTGAGGAAGAATTCCAATGGTACCATCAGAAGACGAGCAGGGAACTTTCACCGGTTACGAGAGAATATTTCCTTGGAAACATAGAAAACCTACAGCACAATACAGGCCCTTTGGCCCACATAGTTGTGCCGAACATGTCCCTACCGTAGAAATTACTAGGCTTACCCATAGCCCTCTACTTTTCTTCGTCAGCCTCTACTCAAAGCAGTAACTTGTAGGAGAAATCATTCTGTGCTGAATTGGGCTGCTGTATTTGCCAATTAAAGGAAACTTGTAATGCCTCTTGTCATGTCTGAGAGGATGAGAGAAAAAATGAGAAGTCCAAGTTCTTCCTTTTTTTCCTTTCAGTACCATGCTCTAGGTCTGCTGTACCACATCCGCAAAAACGACCGACTGGCAGTCAACAAGATGGTGACCAAGTTCTCACGCCAGGGCCTGAAGTCCCCATTTGCCTATTGTATGATGATTCGTGTTGCGACCAAACTGCTGGAGGAGGATGACAGCAGGTGAGAACTCAGTAGAGTCACTTTCTTTATAAAGAAAATATATATTCTTTTACTGTCTACCTTTATGGTGAGCAATTGAAGATGGCAAGAATACAGTCTAAGGTTTGCCTTACCAAACCTTAGTTTCAAAATTAACTTCCATTTCATGAGTAAAGGAGTCTTTTGACTCCTCAACCTGCAGTGTTTTGTAATATTTGCTAAGTATGTTCAGGACATAGATTGAGAGATTTTTAAGTATTGGGACGGTGGGGTAAGTGTTGGAAGGTGATCGTGAGGTAAGATTAGCCTTGATCTTAATGCTGGAAAACTGTGTGAGGGGTTGACTGATCTGTCCCTATTAATAGGTATCTGAGACTTGTCCTCTTAATAGGTATCAAGAACTGTGAAGGGCAGGTCATTGCGTGTGTTTAAAACAAAAATTGGTAGGTTCTTGATTACTCAGGGTGATAAAGGTTGCATGGAGAAAACAGGAGAATGGGGTTGAGAGGGATAATAAATCAGCCATAATGGAATGGCAGAACAGACTTAATGAGCTGAATGGTCAAATTCTGATCCTGTGTCTTATGGTTCTATGGTCTATATTCATTTAAATTAAAAACAGTGTTTAGGCCAATGTCTATAGATAAAATGTACAGCCCTAGAGCAGGTCATACAACATAATTATAACAGAGTCTTAAGACCAGAAGACATAAAAACAGAATTAGGCCATTTTGGCCCATTGAGTCTGCGCCATCATTACATGGCGGACTTACTTTCCCTCTTGAACCCATTCTCCCACCTTCTCCCCATAACCTTTGATGCCCTTACTAATCAAGAACCTATCAACCTTTTTAAATATACCAAATAACATGGCCTTCGCAGCGGGTCTGTGGCAATGAGTTCCACAGATTTACAACCCTCTGGCTTAAGAAATTCCTCCTTATTGCTGTTCTAGAGGGGCATCCTTCTATTGTGAGGCTGTGTCCTCTGGTCCTAGAATCTCCCACTATTGGAAACATCCTCTGCACTTCCATTACATCTGGGTATTTTAATATTTGATACATTTCAATGAAATCCTCCTAGCCCTCATATTTCTAAACTCAAGTGAGTACATGCACAAGGTCATCAAATGATCCTCATATGTTAACCCTTCCATTCCTGTGGTCATTCTTGTGAACTTCCTCTGGAGCTACCCCATTGACAACATGTCCTTCCTCTGATAAGAACGCAATAAACATCTGCCACTCCTCCTCATCTCATCCTATCATATCTTTTTTTTTGTTTTGTTTTTACCTAATTATGCCTAAATACGTCCATGCCATTTGTTTCAACTGCGTGTAGTAGAAGTTCCCCATTCTTAATATTCCTCTCATCAAGAACAAGGTGTTCAGTGTTAGACAAAACTACCTACAATTCAGCAATGAATTGGCAGGCTCATTCCAATATGCCTCTTGAATGACAGTTTGAAAATCACAATCTTTTTTTTTTCCCCAGAAGGATAATTCTGGTGGTCTGGCCCTCACTTACAAATCTAGCATTCATTGCCTAGGTGTCCTTCAGGATTAAGTAGAGGGTTATCTTCTTTAAAATGTTGGCTCATGTCTTCAATTGTTGCGGTTCTTTGGAAGTATAAACAAGCGCTATGGAGGGGGTGCTTCTCTGTACATCCTCATGTTTACCTTGTGAAGGAGTGAGAGTTAAAAGCAGCAGTCTGAAGTTCAAAGCACCCTTGTTCCTTGTAAATACTCCATGTTTCATATAAATGCAAAATGATCATGAATGTCCTGTAGTGTAGTCAGGTGACTCTTGTTTCTTATTTTTATTATTATTGCATTTATCTACTATTTGCATATTTTGTCATCTTCTGCACATTGGATATTTGACAGTCTTTGTTTTGTGCATAGTTTTTCTTAATTTCCATTCTATTTCTTTATTTTCCTGAAAATGCCTGCAAGAAAATGAATATCAAGTTAGTACTATATATGGTGACGTATGTACTTTAATAATTTACTTTGAGCATGGGTGGAGATGACAAATGTAAATGGTGGTACATTAAAATCATAAATTGGCATTCTTCCCTCTTAAGTGTGTTCTGGGAGGCATTGAGGCATGCATGCAAGTTAACTAGTTGCATCTTTCTTGGCACTGTGTCATTTTGTGTACACAAATACTCTTAAAATGATTGACTAAGCTAACATCTCACTGCTTTTAATCGGAGAATGTTTCATACTTCCATTCTCTTTCATCTGTGCACTGGCTCAGGACGTTAGGGTTGCACCCCTTTGTCTAAGGCATCCTTCCTGCCCCATCCTTTCTCCCCAAAAGATCCTCATCATCAACGTTTGCTTTATTTGTTTCAGTACATCAGACATGAATTTAAGTGTAAGCAGCATTGAGAATAAGGTGGACAAACTTGGCACAATTAACGATTGGTGGGTATGACTTTGTGGGCATCATTGAGTTGTGGCTGAAAGAAAGTCATTGTTGGGAGTTTGACATCAAAGGATATACTTTGTAGCAAAAGGGCAAACAGGAAGGCACAGTCAGTGGTGTAGCTCTGTTGGTAAGAGATGGAATTGCATCTTTAGGTCAGAGTCTTTGTGGATGGAGTTAAAAAAACTACAAGGGCTTAAAAAAAACATTATGGGAATCATATATAGGCCTCCAAATAGTAGCCAAGAGGTGAGGTTGAGATGCAAAGGGAGCTGGAAACAGCATGCAATGAGAGTAATGTCTTGAATGCCCATGAGATAGCTTTTTAGAGCAGTTTGTGCTTGAACCTACTAGGGGAAAGACTATCTTAGAGTGGGTGTTGTGTAATAACCCAGATCTATTAGTCAGCTTAACTGTAGGAACCCTTAGAAGGCAGTGGTCATAATATGATTGAATGCATACTGCAATTTGAGAGGAAGAAGCAGAAGTCATATGTATCAGTATCGCAATGAAATAAAGGGAGTTGCAGAGGCATGAAAGAGGAGCTTGCCTACGTGGATCGGAAGGGGATACCGGCGGGGATTACGGCCAAACAGAGGTGGCTGAAGTTTTTGGGAATAGTTCACAAGGTGCAGGATAGCTATGTCTCACAGAAGAAGTTGTTCTCAAATGGCAGGAGTAGGCAACCGTGGCTGACAAAGGAAGTTAAGAACTGCATAAAAGCTAAGGAAAGGGCATATTAGGTAGCAAAAGTGAGTGGGAAGTTGGATGATTGGGAAGCTTTTAAAAAATCCAACAAAAAACAACTTTAAAAAGCTTTAAGAAGGGAAAAAATAAAATATGAGGGCAAAGTAGACAATAATATAAAGTAGGATAGCAAGATTTTATTCTTTATATAACTCAGAAAGGGAGGTTGTAGTTGATATTGGACCACAGAAAAATGATGCTGATGAGGTAGTAATGGGGGACAAAGAAATGGCAGATGAACTTAATAAGTACTTTGCATCTGTCTTCACTGTGGAAGACACTAGCAGTGTGACAGAGGTCAGTGAGTGTTGGAGCAGGAGTGAGTGCCATTGCTATTACAAAGGAAAAAACATTAGGCAAACTCGAAGTCTTAAGGTGAATAAGTCACCTAGACCAGATGGTTTGTATCCCAGTCTTGAAAGAGGTTGTTGAAGAGATAAAAGATGTATTGGTCATGATCTTTCAAGAATCACTTTATTTTTGGCAGGGTCATGGAGGACTGGAATGTTGCAAATGTCACTCCACTCTTTAAGAAGGAAGGAAGGCAAAAGAGAGGAATTTATAGGCCTGTTAGCCTAACCTCAGTGGTTGGGAAAGTGTTGGAGTCTGTTATTAAGGATGAGATTTCTGGGTACACGGAGGCCAATGATTTAAAAAAAAGTCAAAGTCAGCATGGTTTCTGTCAAGGAAAACCTTGACTGACAAATCTGTTGGCATTCTTCGAGGAAGAAACAAGCAGGGTGGACAAAGGAAGATACGAAGATAGGTGGAGAGGTAGGTAGTGCTGAGGAAGCAACGTGTTTGCAGCAGGGCTTAAACAAGTTGGAAGAATGGGCAAAGAAAGTGGCAGATGGAATACAGTGGGAAAAGTATGATAATATATTTTGATAAAAGGAACAACAGGACAGACTGTTATCTAAATGGGGAGAAGGTACAAACATCAGAGGTGCAGAGGGACTTGAGAGGCCTCATGCAAACTTCCCAGAAGGTTAATTCACAGGTTGAGTCTGTGGTTAAAAAAGGGAAATGCAATGTTGGCATTTATTTCAAGGGGAATAGAATATAAAAGCGAAGAGATAATGCTGAGGCTTTATAAGACACTAGTCATGCCACACTTGGAGTATTGTCAACTGTTTTGGGCCCCTTATCTCAGAAAGGTTGTATTGTTATTGGAGAGAATCCAGAGGAGGTTCACGAGGATAATTCTGGGAATGAAGGGGTTAACATGTGAGGAGTATTTGGCAGCTTTGGGCCTTTACTGACTGGAATTTAGAAGAATGCATGGGGACATCATTGAAACCTACCGAATGTTGAAAGGACTAGATGAGGTGGATGTGGAGAGCATGTTTCCTGTGATGGGGTATCCAGAACTAGAAGGCACAGCCTCAAAACTGAGGGGTGACCTTTCAGAACAGAAGTAAGGAGAAACCTTTTTAGCCAGAGAGTGGTGAATCTGTGAAATGCTCTGCCACAAATTGTGGTGGAGGCAAAGTCTGTGGGTATATTCAAAGCCAAAGTTGATAGATTCCTGATTGGTTGGGGCATCGAAGGGTATGGTGAGAGGGCAGGCGTATGGGGTTGAATGTGATCTGGGATAAGCCATGGTAAAATGGCAGAGCATACACAATGGGCTGAATGGCCTAATTCTACTCTATGTCCTTTGGTCTTAGGGAAATGTGTTTTTTCTCTAAAATCAATCAGCAGAGAAAGTAGTGGGGACAGCATCTAAGTGTAGGAACAGTATCTGCACTACATTTATTCATAGTGTTTGAACCTGGAGCCAAGATGGACCTTGGGTTGGATGTTTGTCAGTTGTTAAAAATCCCACTGCACTCCAACTCAGTGCCTCAGTGAAAATCCAGCCGGTCTTCCCACACCTGATTTCTATTCAGGAATAACTTCTGGTTAGTGTGGCAATGAAGCCACTCCGCATTTAAATATCTTCCACTGACTGTCAAGGTTCACACATGCTGTGTTCCGTTAAGGCACAAGAGGGGGGCCTGGCAACCGTGGGAACATATGTCAGCAAAGAGTTGGTGCCTTTGAGGAGGTGAGAAAGAAAATTAAGAAAAGGAGAAAAACATTTTTTTTGTGGAGAAATTGTGGTGTTTGCGATCGTGAGAGTGACACAAAGTGAAGAAATAGTTATCTTGGGCTAGGTCCTTGTTTAACATGAATCAAGCTTCTGACTGCTGTGTGGAAGCTAAATGACTTAATGATGTGACCACAGCTTCCAAAGGGAGTAGTTGGATCCTGTACAAAATTTATAGCTCTGAATTCCTCATCCAACCTGTTATCCAAGATCCCTTAGGATGCACAGCAAGTGTCCTCAGCAATCTGTTTTCCCCTCATTATTCAATGATTTATCTTTTCAAAACAGACTTGATCATTTATAAAGATACTTGGAAGAGCAGATTTGCTGTGAATCCAACTAGCATTTTTCCAATCTATGTTGTGACCTACGGGCAGAAAAGGTTCTAATGTTCTCAGAGGGCAATGCCATGGTGACTTCATTGTTAAGGGTGGTACAATAGTGTAGCCGTTAGTACAACACTTTACAGTACAGACAACCAGGGTTCAATTCCCACTGCTGCCTGTAGGAGCTGATGCATTCTCCCCGTGGCCACGTGGGCTTGCTCCGGTTTCCTCCCACAGTCCAAATACGTACCGGTTGGTAAGTAAATTGGTTATTGTAAATTGTCCCGTGGTTAGGCTATGATTAAATCGGGGGTTGCTGGATAGCATGTCTGGAAGGGCCTATTTCACGCTGTATCTCAATAAATAAAATAAATAAAAAGTATGCCCCTTCCTCCCCCCTCCATTTTAAACCTGTGTCTGTATGTACCTCAGCCATTAAATATACCATTTAAGAGGCATATGTAGAACACTGGTTCACGGTTTGATATCTGGCCTACTGCCATGATAGAGTACAGTGCAGGGAGCTTCAAACCTGTCAGATTTTGAGAAAACAGAAAATGATAAATTATTTTGAGTATGTGTTATGAAGCCAATTCTTGTTTGAACATTAACCAAAGAACTAATGAGTTAGTTTAGCTATTTTGCCAGGTAGAACTGAGATTTGTTTAGTGTTTACGTCAGTGTTAAATTCAGCATCATCATAACCAATGTGTAAACTGGAAAATATTTTAGTTGCTGTCTGTGTTTATTGAAGTAGTACGTATTTGTTCCATTGGCAAAGGATGAATCAGAGATCGTATGCTCAGCCAGCTCCATCGTGGGCACTAGCCTCACCACCATTGAGGACATCTTCAAAAGGCAAACATGTGGCACTGGTCGTTAAGCATCTCCAACGCACACGGTACTGGAGTCCGAATATACACACACTCAACATTTTTGGACTGCTCCTTCCCCTCCCCCTTCAGATTTCTGAACGGGGAATTAATCCGTGAACACTGCCTCACTATTTTTTTGCTCTCTTTTTGCACTATTCATTTGTTTCTTTATATAAATATGTATTTTTGTAATTTGTAATACATTTGACGTACTGCACTGTACTGCTGCAAAACAACAAATATCACAACATATGTCACATTCATAATTCAGAGTCAGATTTATTAGCACTGACTTGGATAACGTGAAAGTGTTGTTTTGCGGCAGTAGTACAGTGTAAAGATATAGAATTACTATAGACTAGAAGAATAGTGCCAAAGATAGAGGTCAGGTGAAGGGCCGTTCGGTAATCTGATGGCAAAAGGCAAGAAGCTGCTCCTGTATCATTGAGTGTGGGTGTTTAGGATGTCCGTTTAGATGGAGGAATATTTTTAGCCAGAGAGTGGTGAATCTGTAGAATTTAGCTGCCACAGAGGGCTGAGGAGATTGTGTGTGTGTTTAAAGCAGAGGTTGATAGGCTCTTGATAGGTTGAGATGCAACACAGAGCATCATAGGAAGTCATTCCTGCCTGTGGCCATCAAACTGTACAACTCCTCCCTTGGAGGGTCAGACACCCTGAGCCAATAGGCTGGTCTTGGACTTATTTCCTGGCATAATTTACATATTACTATTTAATTATTTATGGTGCAACTGTAACGAAAACCAATTTCCCCCAGGATCAATAAAGTATGACTATAATTATGACTATTTTTATTTGGAGATGTCGCACGGAACAGGCCCTTCTAGCCCAATGAGCCATGCCGCCCAGCAACCCACCTATTTAACCCTACCCTAATCACAGGACAATTTACAGTGACCAATTGATCTACTAACTGGTATGTCTTTGGAATGTGGGAGGAAACGAGCACCCGGCGGAAACCCATGTGCTCACGGGAAGAACGTAAAACTTTCTTATAGAGGACGTTGAAATTAACTCCGAATTCTGACGCACCAAGCTGTAATAGTGTCATACAAGCTGCTATGCTACCTTAGTGCGGACATGGTAGCGTAGCAATTAATAAGGGTGTCAAAGGTTACGGAGAGAAGACAGGGAAATGGAGTTGAACATAAATCAGCTATGATAGAAAGGCAGAGCAGATTTATTGGACCAAATGGTCTAATTCTGCTCCTACATTTTACGGGGGATTCCCTGGATTGTGACATCGTTCTGGTTAACTCTGATCACAGCTTTGCACTTGTTCTATCTGTGAGGAAGCACACTGCCATTTCCAGTTTAGAAACAGAGGGTTCAGTAAATCTTCAACTGGAGTACAAGTGGGACACGCCAGTGCTGCATGTTCATTTTGAGGCTTTTTTTTAAAAATGCTCGGTCATGTTCAGTGTTCCACTTTGTACTGCACAGAAGAGTTTCGATCCCAAACTCCAAACATGCCTTTTAGAAGGCTTGACTAGTGACTGACAAGTTTGCAAAAGCTGCAGGGTGGTAATAGGTTTTTCTGTTGTTCTCTCAGCCGTGACAGCCCTCTGTTTGACTTCATTGAAAACTGCATGAGGAACAAACACGAGATGGTGGTTTATGAAGCAGCCTCTGCCATTGTCAATCTGCCAAACTGTACAGCCAAAGAACTGGCACCTGCTGTCTCTGGTAAGTGTGTGAAAGCAAAGAGAAATGACTTGAATAAATAATATGTAAAGGGATGAATCATATTTAAAGAATTTTCTCTTACTCAGGTTGATGTGTTCTTATCAGTTTTAATTAATGAGCTCACAATCCAGAGGCTTGTGCTTACGATTCAGACACAGGAGGACAAATCCCAACATGGCATCTGGAGAAGTTTAATTTGGTCGATTTAAATAAACCGGAATAAAAATAGCTCAATAATAGCAACTGGAACACTTATTGTAATGACTCATGTGGTTCTTTAATGGCCTTTAGGGGGAGAAAATCTGTGCCTTTGCCCATTCTGATCTATATACAACGCCAGCACTCTTAGCTCTCTCAAATAAATTCACAAGGTAGTTGGTTCAAGGGCAATTAACCTTAATTAAATATTAAATCATCATTAAATATTGGCCTATGTGAAAGAATAATTAAAAAGAAGATTCACTGTTATGAGATGAAGCACCAGATCAGATCTCACTAAAAGCAGCCCACCTTCCCCACTTCGCCACCATTTCAAATTCCAGGGCTTGGACCTCTCTATCATCTCCTAAATCAGGGATTCACAACCATTTTAGTGCCATGGACCAATATTAAGCCCTGGTTGGAATCCCTGTCTTAGAGCCAGGCTCTCTGAAAGAAGTGTAATTGCTCATATTGACATTTGTAGTAGAATTCCTAATGATATTTATAGGTCAAGTGCCCCAAGCTGGTGAGGGAGTCCTGATGTCTGAGGCCGTGGTTTGGAGGTTGGAGGCCTGGAGGCAGTTGCTCCTTGGGGTTGTAGTGGGTGGGGGCTTCGGAGGGAAGTTGGAAATGGTTTGATCTGTGTAGACTGCTGAATATTATAGGCAAGCTGTTGGTGCTGGAATGTGTGGCGAGACTTGCAGACTGTCCCCAGCACATCCTCAGATTGTGTCAAGTTGATAATGCAAATGGCACATTTCTCTGTATGTTTGGACATGCATGTTATAAATTAAATCTAATTAATCTATTTTGCAGGATATAATTTAAGGAATTAATGCTAGAGGTGATGTTGGATAATTGCTTGGGAGAAATTGGATGAGATTTTGGGAAGGGATTCTGAGGTAAAAATGTAGGAACAAAAGGTGTGGAGGGTATGTCGAGTTTGGGAGGTGAGTTGGCAGGCAAAGGTTTTTCAGGCTTGTGAATGGGCTGCAGGAATGTGGCCCAGGTGTCACGGACGAGA
Organism: Mobula birostris; assembly: GCF_030028105.1. Taxonomy (NCBI): domain Eukaryota; kingdom Metazoa; phylum Chordata; class Chondrichthyes; order Myliobatiformes; family Myliobatidae; genus Mobula; species Mobula birostris. The sequence goes on along the minus strand of NC_092385.1, from coordinate 8,228,054 downwards.
ATGATCCATTACTTATAAATGAATAGCTCAATCCAATGAACTGCAGACTAACCTGGTTTTATAACTTGCATGAAGATGATGTAGCAGTGAGGAAGCCCCCAAGGAGCGGGCTCTCTGTCTAGCTGTAGCTGATGTGAGGAAGACCCCAGCTAGGGTCAATCTATGTAAAGCTGCAGGGCCTGAAAGCATACCTCGTTGGGTGCTGAGGGGCTGAACTGAGGCTTTAACTGGCATCCACTGTACCCTCAAGCTCCAAGGTGTTCACTATCATTCCAGTGCCCAAGAGGGTGACAGTAGCCTGTCTCAATGACTACCATCCAGTGGCACTGACCTCAACAATAATGAAGTGCTTGGAGCAGCTGTTTATAGATTACATTAAATCCCATCTTCCTGCTACATCGGACCTTTCCAGTTTGCTCATCGCTGAAATCAGATCCACTGATGATGCCATAGCCTATGCACTCCACTCTGTCCTGTCCCATGTGGAAAATGGTGCCTCATATGCCATGATACTGCTTTTATTGACTTCAGCTCAGTATTTAATATAATCGTCCCTCAGAAGCTTGAGGGTAAACTGTCTTCACTGGGCCTCAACACCTCTCTCTGTAACTGGATCCCTGGACATCTTGACAGAAAGGCCCCAATTAGTCCATTGGGGAAACATCTCTAATTCTATCACGCTGAGCACACTGCCAATTCCCAGGCCTGTGCTCAGCCCACTGCTGTTCACACTGCTGATGTATGACTGAACTGCTAGCTTCTGTTCAAACCAAATCATCAAATTCACCAGTGACACCATTGTGGTTGACCTCCTCAACGACGTCAATGTGACTGCATACAGAGAGGAGTTGGAGCAGTGTGAGCACAGCAACTTGAGTCACAATGTGGACAAGACCAAAGAGATGATTGTGACTTTAGGAAGGTGCAGGCTGACCACTCCTCTGTAGACCAGCTGCTCCGTGTAAAGAGTTAGCAGTACAAAGTTTCTGGGAGTGCATGTAACTGACGATCTCGCCCGGTTCCTCAACACCATCTCTTTGGTTAAGAAAGCGCTGCAGTATCTCCACTTACTGAAGAGATGTGGCGAGTGAGTCTCTCTTCCCCCCCCCCCCCCCAACACACATTTTAACCAATTTGTACCAGAGCCTCATCGAGAGTGTTCTGACTAGCTGCATTGCCGTCTGGTACGGGAATTACAAAATATTTGACTGCAAGTCCATACAAAGGATTGTGAGGGCTGTTGAGAGGATTATTGGCAACACCCTTCCATCCATTAGAGATATCTGTGAGAAATGCTGCATACGCAGGGCCCTTGGAATTGTCACATTTGTCCAACCATCTCTTTCACCCCCTACCATCAGGCAGAAAGTACCGTGGCATTAGGACAAGAACTGTCACGATGGGAAACTGCTTTATTTCCTCAGGTCATAAGACTACTGAACTCCGTGCCACAACCCAGGTGGGACTAGCTCGGATAGTCTTGTCAGCATTGGAAGAGTTGGACCAAATACCTCTGATTTCAGATTCAAATTATTTATCATACGTACATTGAAACGAACAGTGAAAGGTGTCATTTGTGTTAACAACCAACACACCCGAGGATGTGCTGCTAGCAGCCCGCAAGTGTTGCCACATTCCAGTGCCAAAATAGCATGCTCGCAATACTTGGCAGAACACAACAAGTAACAAGCAACAGCAAAACAAGCAACACACATAAAAGTTGCTGGTGAATGCAGCAGGCCAGGCAGCATCTCTAGGAACAGGTGCAGTCGAAGTTTCAGGCCGAGACCCTTCGACTGCACCTCTTCCTAGAGATGCTGTCTGGCCTGCTGCGTTCACCAGCAACTTTTATGTGTGTTGCTTGAATTTCCAGCATCTGCAGAATTCCTGTTAACAGCAAAGCAAGCCCTGTTCCCCTCTCCCACCCACACACATACAGACCCATCCATGCACATACATAGCCCTCTAACCCAAGACTTCAGCCTCTGCCAGACTTGTGGATTCGCTGATTTGACATGGATTGGTAATCTAAATGAATCAGAATCAGGTTTGTTATCCCTGTCTTGTTATATGACATGAAATTTGATGTTTTGTGGCATTGACTCTAAATTTACATTTTCTTTATGAATCATCTGTCTTCATTAGGAGAATGGGATAATTATGAACTCTGCACCCCACCAAGCATTACAGGATAAAGTTAAAGTTAATCTGATCAATATATGAAGACTTCTATTTTGGGTGGGGGGACAGGGAACAATAGCTGGCCATTGGTGTAGTGCCGTTCGCACTGGTCTTCAAGGCGAGTGGTACTGGGTTCGAATCTGGCCGGTTCCTTGCATACTATCCATCCCATGCTGGGTTGAGCATCGAGTTAGCAACTCAGCCTTGTAAAAAATCAGACAAAATGCTAAAGGAACGGCAAAGTTGCTGCCCGATGCAGCACCAGGTGTGGAAAGGAGCAACAACGGGGAGGGATGAAAATGTGGGATTGTTGTCAATTTTATGACTTTTGCCACTATTTCTCCCTGCAGTCCTCCAGTTGTTCTGTAGTTCACCCAAGGCAGCCCTGCGATATGCCGCAGTGAGGACGCTCAACAAGGTAAGAGGAAGGTCAAAGCGTGATGCTAGAGTTTAGTATTTTTCCAATAAAACTTTGACTGATGATACCAGGGATTGAAAGCTCCAGTTGTAGAGCACAGGTGACTTAACAAGAGATTTCAGATACAGAGTGTGATAAATTATTTCTTTAGCTTTGGAATCAGTGGTGTTTGAAAACTTATCGCAGCCTGGTACATACGCTCAGTACAAATTCCGTACAGATTGTTGGAGCACTGAATGGTTTCCCACAGAGAATAATTGAAGCAGAAAGTATTGCATCTTTTATGAGAAGAGTATATAAACATTTGATGATGCAGGGAAAGAGCGTGACCATGAGATTAGTTCTGGATTGCTGTAGCAATGAAGTACACTGTGGCGACTGTCCTCCTACATTGTAACCCTTTGCAGGTGCTCAATGCAGAATGCTGAATAGCATAAAATGATATTCTGAAGCCTGATTGCTCTGCACTGCACCCTTTTCAAGCAAAGAATCTGGATTTAAATAGCTCTTATTTGCAAACTTATGAAATTCTAAAGAACTCTGCAACAATGAATGAGTTTTTGAAGTACGGAGATAGTTCTAACGTTGACCAAGATGCATGCAGAAAGGTGCAGCAGATATAATTAAAGATGAATCCAGCTTTAGGAGCAGCACATTCAACCTGTTTTGTGTGTTCATTGAGGTATTGCTGACTGTGGCCAAATTCCGTTCAATCACCTCTGTTAAGTGAGAAACTTGTCCATTCTATGTTTAAAATTAGCAGTTAAATACACTAATTTGTACTAAGCAAAACATTAAATAGCAACTGCTTCAACTTAGTTCTGGCAACTGCAGGTTTCAGGTGACGAGTGATGATGTCCATCTTCCCTGTATCAGGTTCACAAACTGACTAAATTCTCAACTTCTGATCTGTCTAAGACCGTAAGACTTAGGAGCAGTATTCAGCCATTCAGCCCATCGTGACTGCTCCACAATTAAATTATAGCTGATTTTATTTTACTTCTCAACACCATTCTCCTACCTTCTTGTAATCTTTGACACTCTTACTAATCAAAAATTTATCAACCTCTGCTTTAAATATACCCAATGACTTTGCCTCCATAGCTGTCTGTGGCATTGAATTCTACACATTCATCATCCTCTAGCTAAAGAAGTAAAGCACTCCATTTAAAGCTGTTGTTAAAGAGGCCAAGTAGAATAGGCCTTTATTCTCAAGTGCCTAAAAGAATGAGGAGTGATTTCATTTCTTCGGTGAATCTGACATGTAGACCCAAAAAAACTTTAATTCTCCAGTCAGAAGAAATGTCTTGAGACTCATCTCATACTCTTGCAACCAACATTAATAAATTTATATAGTAGATGCACCAAATTCATAAAACATAAGATTTGGCAGATACTGGAAACCTTGAGCAACACATATAAAATGCTGGAGAAACACAGCAAGTTAGGCGGTATCTAATAAAGAGGAATAAACAGTCAAAGTTTTGGGCCCAGACCATTTATCAGGTTTGAAGCATGGAAATGCCTTCCGTCAGCAGCTTCGCCTCCAAAGTTGCACACCGACTTGCCTTGGATATGTAGCACCAGTCGTTCGTTATTACAAGGGTGAAATCTCGGAGCTCCCATATCGATGGCTCTGAACGTATATGTACCAAATGCACTACAGCAATTCATGGAAGTCACTCACCATTTCACCTTGAGAGGTCAGTTAAATAAATACAGACTTTGTCAGCACCATTCAGATCCCAGAAGTGATTCAGCTTTTGCCTTTTCAATGTTCAAAATACACTTATTATCAAAGTATGTATACGTTATACAACCTTCGGGTTCGACTCCTTACAGGCATCCACAAAACAAAGAAACCCCAAAACAACAACCCTTTTTTTTAAAAAAAAAGACCGTCAAGCACCTACTGCACATAGAAAATAAACCGTGCAGACAATGAAAGTAAGCAAGTGGCACTCAGAACTGAAGTTTTACACAAGGCACAAAGCCATGCATCACTGCAGCTGGAGCAGGCCATAACCTCATCTTATCGCAGAGTCGAGTTAACACTGCAGGTCCACAGACACGAAGCCGGAGCTGGCCATATCTTCAGTTCAGCACAGCTGAGTAAATGTTGCAGAGCAGTGAGCGGAACCAGGCAGAATCAAGCTGTTACAAGAAGTGCTTTGATTTGAAGCATTGTGAATGTTTAAGATTTCCCTCCATCCTTAAGATCTGTGGATTCTCAGATTTTGGGATTATTCAAGATGGGGACAGATTTTGGGTCAGTAAGGGATAAGATATAAGATCAAAGGGGGAATATGAATGTAATCTAGAAGTTCAGTCAAAATGTTAAATGGTGCTGTTTCCAGTGGCTGTATACCTTTGTAGTCTTTTAAGTATGTGGATGACTTCTCATCTCGGAGAAGAAAATTTACGGTACTGTAAACTTGGAAGTGAAGTGAATGAACATAGAACACAGAATAGGCCCTTCGGCCCATGATCTTATTAACCTAGTCTAAGAACAATCCAGCCCTTTCCTTCTACGTAGTCCTCCATTTTTCATTCATTCATGTCCTCTAAGAGTTTCATGTCTCCAAGAGAGCCTGCAGAGAGACTTAAGTAGTTTAGGGGAATGGGCAAAGAAGTGGCAAATGAAATACAATGTTGGAAAGTGTATGGTCATGCACTCTAATGGAAGAAATAAACAGGCAGACTATTATTTAGATGAGGAGAGAATTCCAAATGCAGAGATGCAAAGGGACTTGGGAGTCCTTGTGCAGGATACCCTAAAAGTTAACCTCCAGGTTGAGTCAGTGCTGAAGAAGGTGAATGGCATTCATTCCTAGAGGTATAGAATATAAGAGCAGGGATGTGATGTTGAGGCTCTGTAACGCACTCGTGAGACCGCACTTGGAGTATTGTGTGCAGTTTTGGGCTCCTTATTTTTAGAAAGGATATACTGACATTGGAGAGGGTTCAGAGAAGATACATGAGAATGATTCCAGGAATGAAAGGGTTACCATATGAGGAATGTCTGGTTGCTCTTGGGCTGTATTCCCTGAAGTTCAGGAGAATGAGGGGGAATCTCATAGAAATATACTAAATGTTAAAAGGCCTGAACAGATTAGATATGGCAAAGTTATTTCCATGGTAGGGGATTCTAGGACAAGAGGGCACGGCTTCAGGATTGAAGGATGATGATTTAGAACAGAGACGCAGAGAAATTACTTTAGTCAGAGGGTGGTAAATCTGTTGAATTTGTTGCCACGATCAGCGGAGGAGGCCAAGTCATTGGGTGCATTTATGGCAGAGTCAGATGGATTCTTGATTAGCCAGGGCATCAAAAGGTATGGGGTGAAAGCAGGGGAGTGGGGATGACAGGGAGAACTGGATCAGCCCATGATTGAATGGTGGAGCAGACTCGATGTGCTGAATGGTCTACTTCTGCTCCTATATCTTACTGTCTTATGGTTTTGTATGTTCCTAATGTATCTGCCTCAACTGCCGTCATTGGCTGCAATCTGTGTTTTAAACAAACTTAGATCTGGCCACCTTTCCACCAACCACCTTAAAATTATGCCCCCTTGTGTTAACCTTTTCTGCCCTGGGAGAAAATCTCTGGCTATCCACTCAGATCTATGTCTCTTATCATGTACACCTCTATCAAGTCAAATGATTTTAACAGGTCCAGGACACTTATTTTCAGGTGGCAATGAAGCACCCTTCAGCTGTGACCGCATGCAATCTGGACCTGGAAAACCTGGTGACCGACTCGAACCGCAGCATTGCCACACTTGCCATCACCACCTTGCTGAAAACGGGAAGTGAGAGCAGCATCGACCGTCTCATGAAGCAGATCTCCTCTTTCATGTCGGAAATTTCAGATGAGTTCAAGGTAAGCAAGCCCATTTCTTCTTTGATGCACATTCATGAAATAGTGTGGTGCCTTTTCCCTGTTTTTGTTGTTCCTTGTGTAATGTTCACATACCATTTAGTATACAAGTGGCACACCTACAGTGCTGGAAGAGTTCAGCAAGTCAAGCAAACTCTATGGAGAGAATAAGCACTTGACATTTCAGTACATCATACCAGTATAAAGTTTTGTTGTGGGCAGTTGAATCTTGATTAGCACAACACAGAATACAACGCAGGTAGAGAACAGATATATGGCTCCTAAAGGCACTTTCTATTTTTAATCACCTGTTTCTTGCATTATTGTATTTTGTGCTTGTGCTGTTTCTAATTGTTTTAATTTTAAAATTCTAATTGAAAGGAAATAGCGACGTTTGAATTTAGTCTTCCCTAATCCAGTGTTTGCTGTTTTCTTGATTCTTGTGTAGGTGGTGGTGGTCCAGGCCATCAGCGCTCTGTGTCAGAAATACCCACGGAAGCACTCTGTGATGATGAACTTCCTGTTCACCATGCTGCGAGAAGAGGTACATTAATGTGAAACATCCCACCTTTTGAGTTAAAGCACTTTAACAGCTATAAGTTTTAACTTGCAGTTTGAGATGAGGAGTCTTTATTTTTGGGAGAGTTTGTGCTTCTTCCTACATGTCCAATAAAAGTCACCTTCCTTGACATTACACAGCTTCTTCCCCTCCGCTATCAGGTTTCTGAATGGTCTGTGAACACTAGCTCACAATTTTGTTTTCATTTCATACTTAGTTATTTTGGTATTTCTTATTGCATAGTATTTTTAATTTATTGTACTGTACTACTTCTATAAAACAAAACACTTCACAATTTATTGTGTCAGTGATAGTAAACTGGATTCTGGAGAAACACAGACAAAATGCTGGAGGAACTCAGCAGGTCAGGCAGCATCTGAAGGAAGGGTAAACGTTATCCTTGTGTTTCATTACCATTGCCTGGTCCCTAACTGCCAATATCTTGGAGTCACCAGTAATCAGAAGCTTAACTGTAGCAACACGCAAACACTGACTACAAGAGAAGTTAGAACATAGACAAGGAAGATTTTGTTTGGGCAAGAGTTTGGTGAATCTGTGGAATTCATTGCTACAGGAGGCCAAGTCTTTGGGTATATTTAAAGTGGAGATTAATAGGTTCTTGATTAGTTAAGGGCATCATTAATAGGCAGAAGAATGGGGCTGAGAGAGATAATAAATCAGCTATAATGGAATGGCAGAGCAGACTCAATGGGCTGAATGGCCTAATTCTCCTATATATAATGGTCTGATGGTCAAGGGTTTTGTATCTTTTGAGTGGTACTAGCTAACTCTAACCCCATCACTTACGAGGCACTAATCAAGGGGATGATGAATACCTCTTACTAGCTTGGTTGAGTGCAGCTCATAGAATGCTCTGTGAGGTGAATGCCCCGTAAATTACTGCAGCCCATCTGTGAATTTATTTAAAAAATCAAAGGCAAAGTAAAATTATCATCAAAGTGCGTATATGTTACCATATACTAGCTTGAGATTCATTTTCTTGCAGGCATTTACAGCAAAATACTGAAATGCAATCAGATTTATGAAAAATTATACATAAATGTACTGACAAACAGCCAGTGTCCAAAAGAAGACAAATTGGTGCAAATAAGAAAAATAAGTCTGAGAACATGAGTTGTAAAGAGTCCTTGAAAGTGAGTCTGTAGGTTGTAGAATTAGTTCTGAGTTGAGGTGAGTGAAGTTATCCATTCTGGTTCAGGAGCCTGTTGGTTGTAGGATAACAACTGTTCCTGAACTTGGTAGTGTGGGATCTTAAAGCTCCTGTACCTCCTGTCCAATGGAACAGTAGTAGTGAAAAGAAGGCGTATTCTGGATGACGGGACCTTGATGATGGATGCTGCTTTTTTGTGGCAGCACTCCTTGTAAATATACTGAATGGTACTTGCCACCATAAGCATTCATTCTTTGCACAGTCGGTGCGTTGTAGACATAGTGTATGCCATTAACAAAATGCAGTGTAGTGACCTGTCAGCTGTTGGGCACAATGGTAGTACAGCCGTTAGCACAGTATTACATATCATGGCTCAGGGCATCGGAGTTCGGACTTCAATTCTGACATTGTATGTCCTCTCCATGGAATGCGTGGGTTTTCCCCAGCTACTCTAATTTCCTCCCACAGTCCACAGTAGGTTAATTGATCATTATAATTTGTCCTGTGATTAAGCTAGGGTTAAATTGTGGGTTGCTGGTGGTGCAGCTTGAAAGGCTGGAAAGCCCTGTGCTGCACTATATCGCAATAAAAAAATAAACTTATAAATAAATTCTTTGCTACCTAACACATCTGACAACCTCTACAGTTTAGTCTTTTGCCATTACTAGCAAGTCCCCTTCCAAGTCGTGCACCACTGCGACTTGGAAATAATTCACTGCTGCCTCATTATCCATTGGGAGGCCCAGCAATGATGAAGCAGCATTATGAAAATACCTCCACCAGAAGGACTCCAATCTCAAGGTGACTTGTCATCACCTTTTCAAAGGCAACCAACGGTGTTACTCTCGCCAGCAGCACCCTCATTCTGAGGTGAATTTATTAAAAAATATATCTAATTGCTTAGATAAGAGCCCAGCTAAATGTGTTGTTTATTTAGTCCATGTATTGTTTGGCAAAAGTGACCCAACCTTGTCCTGCACTGGGTCCGTGGCCCGGCAAGTCGACATCCAGGTACTGTTTAAACGTGATGAGGTTTCTCCCTTCCACCACCTGTTAAAGGCAGTGAGTTGCAGATGCTCACCATCCTCTAGGTGAAAGATATTTCCTCATTCTGTTCTTCTATCATTTATTTTAAATCTGTGCCCTCTGTTTTTTTTAAGGGAGTTAGATGCTTCGTATATGTTCTCTTTGGGCCCCTCTGTTCCGTGAATTTCAGTGACGTCTCCCCTGAGCTTCTTCGACAATGCTGGAAGAACTCAGTTGGTCAGGCAGCACCTGTGGAGGGGAATAATCAGTCAATGTTTCGGTTTGAAACCCTTCATCGGCACTTCCCTGAACCTTCTTTAATCTAAAGAAAATAAGTATACGCAGAATTCAAGCTGGTACCTAACTGGTATTGTGTACTGTTAGAACTGCAGCAGGTCAGGCAGCATCCAGAGGGGGGAGCCAGGGTTGAGGTTTCGGATCATTGACCCTTCATCAGAATGGGTAAAGTAAACAAACGAGTTTTTAAATTGCAGTAAAGTGAACAGAGGGAATATCTGTGAATGGGTGCAGACCAAGTTCAGGCAGACAGGGAGAAGAAGCAACTGAAGCAGAAATTTTTACATCTGTAAGAACTGCACAGATGAAAGCTTCAACTTAGCTTCATTTGTCATATGTACATTGAAATATACAGTAAAATGTGTTATTTGCATCAAATTAAATCGTGAGGATTATGCTGGGGACAGACTTCAAGTGTTGCTAAGCCACCGGCCCACAATTTGCTATCCCTAATCTTAATTGTACAAAAAGAGAAGCATATTTGGTTATCTGAAAAGCTCAAAGCTGGTATTTAAATCTGAGATGTTGGATTTTGTTGGTATGGTATGGGAGGTTGCGAGGTGAAGATTGAGAGATCAAGTGGGATAAAGAATTAAAGTGACAGACCATTCCAAGACTGAAGAGAGATGCTCTATGAAGCAGTCACCCAATCCATGTTTGGTACTTCAGGGAAGACGTTGTGAGCACAAAGTTAAATGAAAGGAATAGCTGAAGGTAGGGCCAAGTGAGTCGAGGATGTTGGTGTGACTTGAGGACCTGAGTTATGGGGCAAGATTGAATAGAGCCTTTGTTCTCTGGAGCATAGGAGAATGAAGAGAGATTTGATAGAGATCTACCAAATTATGAGGGGTATGGATAGTGATAATAACCTGATTGTGTTTACTCTGAGGCTGGAACTAGATAGGTTAGGAACTTCACTCAAAAGATGATACAAATGCGGAGCGAGCTGCCAGTGGAAATGGATGTGACTTTGACTGCAACACTTAACTGAAGTTTGGATAGGTACATGGGTGGGAGAGGTATAGAGGACTATGGACTAGGTGTGGGACGATGGGTCCAGGGAGAATAACAGTTCAGCACATACCAGATGGGCCGAAGAGCCTGTTTCTACTCTGTAGTGCTCTATGACCATAAGTGCAGGAAAGTGGGATTAATGTTTATCGGCAAATTGATAGGTACGGGCAAGACGTTGAATGGGTGCCTTCCATGCTGCGTCTGTCTGACCCTACAACTTCTTTTCTTGTAACAGTGTTTTCTAGATTACAGCAGCACACTGTCAGTAAAAATTGGTCTTGCCCATCTTGCATTGCAGCCCCAGGATCCTTTACATTAATCATTGCCAGGATTATATAAGTGGAGGAGTAGGTTCATCTGTGACACTTGCATTAATATTAACCTTTGTCTTTTGGTATCTCTTGAGTGCCAATGGTCCTACTAATGTAAAGTTTCTCTCCTTTTCTCATCAAATTTGATATCATTCTATTTAACATTAATGTGAGATTTAAGATTTTTGTACAACTTGCATATTGGTTTTTATGGAATTTCTATCAGAAAAGTCATGCTTACCCACTCAAGTCCTTGTTGCTTTCTGTAGACATCTTTATCCCTTGTTAGTTATACAAATTTTGCCTACTTCTAGAAGGCTACATTGGAAACTATTCTTGCAGCACTCTCAGGCAGAGTTCTTAATCATTGCTGTCTGCTATGTGCAGGTACATTGGCTATGTTTTTTTTGCCAGTTACCTTTGATCTGTGCTCTTTTGACTCTTCTGATTGAAACCATTTCTCTTTATTTGGGGATGTCATCCTGAACGCACCAGCTGGCAATCATCTCTGCTGCTGGGGCCTAAACCTAACTTTCATCTGTAATGCAACCAAAGAGAATTGTATCTAGGAACATTGTAGTATTTTTTTTTTGCATCACCTTTTACAGATTTGGCATTTTTTTATAACTTGGGTGGTGGGGCACTATACACTCTATAGCCAGTAAAGTGTACCTATTAAAGTAACCACTGAGTGTAAATTCTCCTGGGCTGTTGCAGGATTCAAACATGTGCCTTTACTTCAGGCCTCATTACAAGCCCAGGAACATCATTTGCCCTATATTACACTCAGTGGCTACTTCAATTCCATTTGTTTGTCAGTCAACCATGTATGGATACCCATGAATACAGCCAAATGAGACAGCGTTACTCCTGGGCCAAGGTGTAAAACACAGTACCAAATATCACACAGAGCACAAAGCACATATACTACATACAAGATAGCAAGCACATGTAAGACATCAGTAAAATACAGCTATGCAAAAAATAGTTTGGACTCTTTAGTCCATGAATGCCACAGAAGTCGGCAGTCGATCACAATATAACTTGTCTTCTGCTGAGTGAACACTGGAGGGCAGCACCGACTCCAGCCTGGATACAGTGCCACATCGCCCTGTACCTAATTAATTGGCCACTGAGTATATTCACGGTCTTCTGCTACAGTACCCCTCCATCGTTTGTGTATTCAGAGATACTCTTTTACACACTACTGGCGTTAACAAGGTGTTTTCCCTCACAGAACTGCCCCACACTGTTTTTGACACCATTCCCTATACACTCTAGAGACTGTTGTGTGTGAAAATCTTAGATCAACTATCTCTGAGATACTTATACCAACAATCATTCCAGTCAAAGTCACTTGGATCATATTTCTTCCCCATTCAGATGTTTGCTCTGAAAAACAGCTGAACTTCTTGACCATGCCTGCATGTTTTAAAGCATTGAGTTGCTGCCACATGCTTGGCTGATTAGATATTTGCATTAGGTGTGCCTAATAAAGTGACCACTCAGTGCATACTCCAGTTGAACCATTACTTTATAGAGATGAAGTGGGTTTTTTTTGGGTGGGTGGGGGACATCTTTCACAAAAACATTTTGTTGTAATGTCATTGTGGGAAAAGGTAAGGCTGTTGTGCATTGGGAATGTAGCCCCAGCCATTTATATGATTTTTGTTCTTTAAAGTTCCTGATCTCAATCTAGCTATCTCTAGCTTGTGTGGAAAGTGTTGCCAAAATTGGAGAATCTTGCAGATGAGGGAAGAAATTGGAATATATCAGTTCATTGCTTTTGCATCCTGTGCCTTGAGCAAAGCAATGTTGGCAGAAGGCTGCTGATATGCTGGTGTTTGGCCTATTTTCAAGGAACTTGAGGGAAAAATGGTTGAAGGAAGTAAATACGAGTGAAAAATATTTGCAGTTCTGGATTTCCAGCATCTGCAGAATCTCTTGTGTTTATAAGAAGTTAATAAGTCTTTCAAGATGAAAATTGCCTCATCTAATGGCGGGCACTGTTAGTATTAAATGGAATTTTTCTCTTTTCTGGTTTAAAAGGAATTTAAAATTATTTAAAATAGTCACTGAGGAATTTAATATACACCCTCATGAGGCTGAGAAAGAATCATAATGGGTAAATGAGATTAGGATGAATATCTTCAATTGAAAGGATGGCACTGTCATGATGGGCCAAGTGAATCTTTTATGTTCTTAACTATATTGATTCCAGTATTTTAAACAACATTTCAGTTTATTTCTTATTTTGCACATATGGTTTAGCAATGTTGAAGCAGTCTTACAAATTCGAAATCTGTCTCCCTGTGCAGCCCTGCCTAAATTAGATTCAGATTCATTTATTTATCTCAAATTAGCTCAACTAAGTAAATTAACTGAGAATGTAACTAGATGAGGCAGTATCCACGAAGCTCCCAGCTGCTGTGACTTCCTTTTAGACTCGTGAGCAGTGGGAATCCCAGACTGCATGTGTGTTCTAACCTGTTTCTTCCTCCCCCTTCACTCAGGGTGGGTTTGAGTACAAGCGTGCCATTGTGGAATGCATCATCTGCATCATCGAGGACAACCCCGAGAGCAAGGAGACAGGCCTGGCGCATCTCTGTGAATTCATTGAGGACTGTGAGTTCACTGTGCTTGCCACTCGAATCCTTCACCTGCTTGGGAGAGAAGGAGCTCGGACTCCTAATCCCTCCAAGTACATTCGCTTCATCTACAACCGGGTCATCTTGGAGAATGAAGAGGTCCGAGCGGGTGAGTCCCTCCTGTGTCTGTCCCAATCCCTGTTGCATGTATAAATGTTCTCGCTGAATTCCTGAATAACAAGCGGCCAAGAAGATGGGGAAAGAAACTTTAGAGCTGTCCCCTTAGAACAGGGATAAGGAGGAATTTCTTTTAGCTAGAAGATGCTGAATCTGGAATTCATTGCCACAGACAGCTGTAGAAGCTAAATCATTGGGTGTAGTTGAAGGAGAGGTTGATAGGTTCTTGATTACTAAGAGTGTCAAATGTTACGGGAGAAGGCAGGAGAATGTGGTTGAGAGGGGAAATAAATCAGTCGTGATCGAATGTAGAGCAGACTCAGTGGGCGGAATGTCTTACGAGTTTATAATGCTTTCATTCTGACCTGGTAGTTGTCCACTGAGACTGCTCTACTGTGAGGCCTAATCCAACCAGGTTTGCAGACAGGCTGCACGGCATCAGATGAATATTGAATATCCACAGTCATCAAGTAGGAATTTAAAGGAGCAGGTCTGAACAGCCAGCAGCCCCGGGCCTTAATACATTTACAACACAGAGCAGGAGGAGGTCTTGCTGGTGTAAACCTGTATCTGGTTATGTAAAACCAACTTGGAAGTGACATTTGAGAGCAGTTACACTGCTCGGGATGGGGGGGGGTGGGGGGGAGGGGGTGGAAGGGAAAGGGCAGCTTCCCTGCTCGGAGGCGGGGGGCCAGCTTCCCCACCGGGGGAGGGGTGGGGTTTGGGGGGAAGAGGGCAGATTCAACAGGGGGGGTGGGAGGATTGGGGGAGAGGGCAGATTCCCTGCTTGGGGGTGGGGGGAGGGGAGGAGGGCAGATTCCCTGCTCAGGGTGAAGGGAGGGGGGTGGGGAAGAGAGGGCAAATGCCCTGCTCAGATGGAGGGGGGCTATTGGGGGAAGAGGACAGATTCCACACCGGGGGGGGGGGGGTTACATTTTGGGGAGAGGGCAGATTACTTTCTCGTTTGGGGGGGTGGATGGTGGGTGGAGTGGGAAGAGGGGGCAGATCCGCTGCTCAGGCTTGGGAGATGGCAGATTCCCTGCTCGGGGAGAGGGGAAGAGAGGGCAGATTCCCTGCTCGGGTGGGGGGGGGGGGATGTGTTGGGGGAGAGGGAGAAAATTCCCTGCTCAGGGGGTGGGGGGGGCTTGTTGGGGGAGAGCAAGCAGATTCCCTGCTCGGGGGCTGGGGGGGGTGTTGGGGGAGAGTGAGCAGATTCTCTGCTCAGAGGGTGGGGGGCTTGTTGGGGGAGAGTGAGCAGATTCCCTGCTTGGGGGGGGCTTGTTGTGGGGGAGTGAGTGGATTCCCTGCGCGGGGGCTGGGGAGTGGTGAAGACGGAGAGCAGACTTCCTGCTCGGGGTGGGGGTGGGGGCTAGAGCAGACTCCCAGCTCGGGGCTGGGAGGGTGGTGTTGGAGGAAGAGAGTGAGCAGATTCCCTATGACAGAAACTGAAGCTGGAGCATTTTGCTTTCTCTACAACCTCATCCCATTGAAACTCAGTTGTTTTCAAACTGCACAACAGTTAACATTAATAGTTATCACCTTGTCTCTTTCTATATTGTTACAGCTGCTGTGAGTGCATTGGCGAAGTTTGGAGCCCAGAATGATGACATGTTCCCCAGTGTGAGCGTGTTACTGAAGAGGTAAGGTGTACAATGGAAATTATCCTCCCAGTGTAATGTTACCTGCTCATTGTCGGTCTGGTATCACAGAGAGCAGGTACGTGGTTCAGATAATCCTCTCATTTCAATGTTACTTAGTGTCAAAGTAAATTTATTACCAACGTATCATTTTCTACCTTGGGATTCATTTTCTTGCGGACATTTACAAGAAAAATAAAGTAATACAATAGAATTCACAAAAAACTATACATAAATTAACGCACAATGTTCTTTTTAAAAAAAAAAGGGTTGAAGGTGATATAATTTGTGGAATTGGCTGTCCTGTTCCAGTCCCTATATTTAGTTTATTGTCTTTCTAATTCCACCCCCAGTATAATTTTTATCCTCTGCATAAGTATTTGGATGCAGAGCCCAGATATACTTTCCAATGCAATTTACTTTCCCTGAAGATACAGTTTGCATCGTGTTCAGAAATACAGCGTCAGCTTCACAGATATTTAAGCTGATGAAAGTGTTCCTCTTTAACTGTGACTTACTTAGCATATTCCCTCAGTGCTCTCCTCTTCTTATATAGTTTGTCATGTGGCTGACTGTTCAGAATGAAATGTGTGGGGCTCAGCTGGTGTGTTTTTAGGTAAGCGTTTGGGGGGGTGGGGGGAGATGGGGCAGAAAGGATATCAACAATTGTTCTTCACAGTATTTCTGTCTGATGGAGAACAATGTAACAGGAAGGAAGGGAAAATAGTCGATGTGCCTGGTTCATTCACAAGCAAGTATGTTGATTGAAAGGAAGCTTTAGTAAAAGTGGGTATTAGTAGTTCTATAGAATCTTTATTGGCCAAACGATGTTCAAAGTGTTTCTCAGCCAGCTGTGTATTTTTAAAATGAAATCACTTTGGACATAAAGGAGTCAGGGCATCCAAACTGGACGAGGCAGGAATAAATTGTATAAAATAGCTAGATCCCCCTCTTTTAAGGGACTTGTTGAAAATGAATGCAAGCTGACATTCAGGAGACTGTGCTGCTCCTTGGAAAGTGCTATAGGATCTTTTAAATTTGCACAAAAAAGGTGTTAACATTTAATTTATTCCCCTCCATGAAAGCTGTCTCACTTGCTGAATTCCTCCAGCATGCTGTGTGTGTTTGTATTTAATATTTCATCCATAAACAATCACTCACAACAGTATAACTAAACCTCAGCACTAGCACCAGTGGATCAGCCCACATTATGTACTTGAGTCAAGAGTAAGACTTGAACCAGGCAGGAACATCTTGCCCTCGGTGTATTTGCATTGCACCCCAGGCTCATAACACGTTTGACATTTGCCGCCTGGTTTTCACATGGAAAATGTTCAGTCAGGTAAATGCCTCATTGAAGGAAGGTCCAGTTGAATAGTCTGCCAGCAAGGAAGGGAAAGAAGTAGAGGGCAGATTGTTTTTTTTACCTTCGGAGAACGATTCATTTAGAATATGCGTGAAGAGGTGCAAGGTGTGGGAGCAGATCATAGGAATAATTTTACTGATTGATAGAGAACTAATTTGATTCCATCATTAAAGATCCCCATCACTCAGGACATGCCCTCTTCTCATTGCTGCCATCAAGGAGGTACAGGAGCCTAAAGAGACACATGCAACTTTTCAAGAGCAACCCTTCCCCTCTGCCATCAGATTTCTGAATGGATGATGAACCCCTGGACACTTCCTCAGTATTATTTCCCTCTCTTTTTGCACTACTTAATCTATATTTTGTACATACTGTAATTTACAGTTTTTATTAGTAAGTATTGCAATGTACTGCTGCTGCAAAGCAACAAATTTCACACCATATGCCGGTGGTATTAAATCTGATTCTGGTAAAGTAAGATGGTGAATAGCAGAGATCTCTATTATGGCTGTAGAGCAATTGGCTGTAAAATCTTCCATCTGGAGCTAAGGTCTGCTGTCAGGCACCTTTCCAAGTGAATTCCTTGCACATTGGTGTGCTTTGAGAAGTCATATAGCACCAAGCATCTGGGATCACTATTTAATGTGTTGGGAAATACTGATGTTGCCCATTAGTGATAGTGCGATCATTCGAGTCGAGTACGATGTTCTCCTAAGGGGCTGTCAATTGGTGGGCCCTCACAGAACAGGAGAGGCCCATCCATGATTCACATATTCTAATTCAATGTGGGTAAGAGTAAGTGGTGTCTGTGGTTAGGTCTTTAACTTCAGTCTCGCTTGTTCTCTGCAGCACAATGGAGGTCATTCTCATAGCACAGTGCCCTCTTGAACAGATCTACCTTTTGAGTGTGATGTCTTTCAATGTTTAGATTTCTCCAGGCTGATTTTAAAGGTTATCTTTGAAACATTTCCTTTGCCCACCAGGGACTCGCTGATCTTCCTCCCATTAGACCACTTAGGTTGTCAATTTTTGTTCCTCCAAATATATTCAGCTTAATATCTTAATGAATTGTTTAAAGAAATGATGTTGGTGATAATGAGAATCTGAGCAGACCCTCATGCAGTTGTGAGGGAGTACTGCACTGTCAGAAATGCTCTCTTTAGTTGCAATGCTTTGAAAAGGCCCCAAAAGTGACATCAAAGCTCATCACCCTTCTATTTTGTGGGTATCGTAATGTAGATGGTGGGTTATGAACCACTTAAAAACAGTAGGCAACATAAGATGTAGAAAATAAATGTTTTGGGCATTCAGGATTTGTAACGTCAGAAGTTAAGTGCAAGATACATCATTGACATGTTGAACGGACAAGTGAGCATTCTGTCCATTACGTGGTGATTTCAGATGTGCGGTGCTTGCAGTGAACTGGCTGGCAGGATTAATTATGCAAACGAGTTTCTGCAGACACCCGAAACCCAGAGTAACACACTCAAAATGCTGGAGGAATTCAGCATTTAGGCAGCATCTAAGGAAAGGAATCTTGATGAAGCGTCTTAGTCCAAAATGTTGTCTGCTGTTAGTTCCTCTCCATGGATGCTGCTTGACCTGCTGAGTTCCTCCAGTGTTTTGTGTGTGTTGCTTGGGTGCTAGAACTAGGGCTTGAACCTTTTTTAACAAGTAGAAAGGTTTGGCAATACTTATGGATTGCCAAAATAATAATACATTTTATGAAGCTATTTCTGTGAACAGGCCATTATATAATCTCCCTCAACCCATCTCTTGTATATTTAAAAAAAACAAATAGTTTGGCTGTTTATGTCTTTCTGTTAGTGCAATCTTCTGATGCCGGATTTAGTTGCAGCCTTTTCTATTTTACACCAGTGACCATCTTTCAATGTATTTAATTGGCTGCAGAGCACTTTGGGACATCCGGAAATCGAGAAAGCTGATATTTAAAATGCTAGCCGCCTTCACTTGGGTTCATTGAGACCTGCCATATTTGGTCTCTTGGTTATTTGTTGCCATGCCAACAGCTGTGGAATGGTGCCATCAGATTTATTGGAAGGAACAACCTTGCATCAGCCAGTGGGTTATCTAACTCTGGGGGAAACTTAAGAGAGTCAGCTGCATACTCTGAGCCAATAGTGCTACCCAGTGCTTCCAGTAAAGTTGTGAAAAGGCTTTGCAAGCAATGCTTTTATGTGAAGCATGGCAGCCTTCTTTATTCTGTAGGCTTAAATACATTTTTTATTAGAAATTCTTTGTTATATTTTTATACTGTGGGGAATTTGCCTATGTACAAAACTTCACTACATTTCAAAGCAGTTCACTGGCTATAAAGTGCTTAGGGATGGTCCCAGAGGCTCATAAATGCAAGTCCGATTGTTCTCTCTATCAAACCTCAATGCTGTATGAGTTACTGATTGATATCAAATCTTTTGAGGTTAAAATTCAGTCTGTTTATATCAAGGATTCTACGTGATTCGTTGGTGCTAAATTTCACCAGGTGCCACTTTAATGAAGTGTTTTCAACTCAGTGTCAGAAATCATTTTCAAAAGGCTTGATGTCTGTGTCAAACCACTGCTGATGGCAATATTGTTGCATTAACTGGTGTGCAATAATACTTTCTGGCATAATTTTAATCCTGTAGGCCAGACTTGGGATTTAAAATCATGAAAAAAAGATTACAAGTTTTACAATATATCTGCCTTGGGCAATAATAGAACATAGTACAGCATAGTACAGACCTTTCAGCACATGATATGCTGACCTTGTAATCTACTCTAATATCAATCTAACCCAGGGATTCCTAACCTGGGTTTTACAGGCCCCTTGCTTAATGGTATTGGTCAATGGCATTAAAAAGTTTGGGAAGCCCTGATCTAAGCCTTCCCTCTACATAGCCCTCCATTGTTCTACCGTCCATCTGCCTATCTAAGAATTTCTTAAATGTGCCTAACATATCTGCCTCTACCCCCACCCATGGCAGTGTTTCACACACTCACCACTCTATGTGTTTAAAGTAAAAATTTATCTCTCAGGTTTTCCCTATACTTTCCTCCATTCGCCTTAAAATTGTGCCCCCTGGTGTTAATCCTAAGGAAAACCAGTCTCTGGCTATCCACTTGATCTACGACTTCTACTATCAAGTACATCTCTATCGTCACCTCTTATCCTTCGCTCTAAAGAGAAAAGCCCTAGCTCACTCAACCTGCCTTAATAAAGCATGTACTCTAATCCCCAGTCAGGGTCACATGAAGCCATGGGAGCAGGCGGTAGATGGTCGTATGAGCAGCTGCTGCACATCACGAGTCCTGGTTATGCGACCGCCGACACCAGGCGGACAGTTTTTGAATAGTATAGATGATGGCTGGGGTTACCTGCCTTGTAAAGACACTGCCCAGAAGAAGGCAATGGCAAAACCACTTCTGTAGAAAAATTTGCCAAGAACAATCATGGTCAAGAACATGATCACCCACGTCATATGATACAGCACATAATGAATGAATGAACTCTAATCCCGAAAACATCCTTGCAAATCTCATCTGCATCCTCTCTAGGCTCCCACTTCCTTCCTATAATGAGACTACCAGGACTGAAACTTACTATGAACATGGGATTAGCTACAGTTTACCTCTGCTGTGAGCAGCTGGCATTTGGATTCCGTATGGTGTTTCTCACCTAGGAGTTTGGTTCTGATCTCTGTTACTTTACCAAGAGAAGTTACGTGTAGAGACTGGCAGAAGGAATCATTGCAGGAAAAGGGTTGATTCTTTTTCAGTTAACAGTGAGACTAGATCTTAAGCACTGAGAAGGTTAAGAATTGCTTTGATCTTGGTGTTCAAAATCATGGAGAGCTTTTACAATCCGTAACAAATGAATCAGTAACACCAGACATAGATTTAAGGTAGCGGTTCCCAACCTGGGGTCCATGAACCCCTTGGCTAATGGTAGGGCTCCATGGCATGAGAAAGGTTGGGAACCCCTGATTTCAGGTCATCATCAAAATAATCAGAGGTGGCATGAAAATAAGTATTTCAATGCAATCAGTTATAGTCATCTGGACCACACTACTTGGAAAAGGTAGTGAACATACACTCACACACTCTATCCGTTTTATTAGTACCTCCTGCACCTCATAGGGTGGCCACTGAGTGTATATTCATAGACCATCCACTTCAAGGTTGGATGTGTGTTCAGAGATGCTGTTCTGCACAACACTATTATAATGTGAGGTTATTAGAGTTACTCCCTCCTTCCTGTCAGCTTGAACCGGTCTGGCCATGCTCTTCTTTCATTAACAAGGTGTTTTCACCCACAGAACTTCCACTCACTACACTGTTCTCTGTAAACTCGAGACTGTTGTGTGTGAAAATCCCAGATCAGTTTCTGAGATATTCAAACCATTCCAAGTCATTCCATGGTCAAAGTGAGTTGGATCACAGTTCTTCCCCATTCTGATGTTTGGTCTGAGCTGATCTCTTGACCATGTCGGCATGGATTGGGTTACTGCCACGTGATTGATTGATCAGGTAGTTGCATTAGTAAGCAGCTGTACAGACTCACCTAAAAAGTGACTACTGAGTGTGGATTCAAGAATACACTTCAACAGGAAATTGGATAAATGGTGAAGGAACAGTGGGAAAAGTGACTGTGACTAATTCAGAGCTCTTCTTGTGAAGTGGCACAGGTAAAGACACAGATACGGGTGAATAAACAATGTGCTTTAGTAAATGGGAATCTAATCCGACAGCATTTTAGCAGATTCATGATGTACCACAGCTGTAAAGTTACGGAAGGGTTAATGATACCAGCCAGTTGAAAAATAAGAATTTCGATGCAGGGATTGATTGCAACCTTCTCCAGAGAATAGAACTGCTGTAGCTGTCTTGATTGGCATTTCAGTTTGGGTGAAGTTTGCTTAATTGAGTAAGCCAGTGCAGAAACATGCAGATTCATGTACAGGCAGAGAGAAGGCTTAAAGTTGAAGTTAGTTTTTTGGAATTTCACTCTACTTGATCACCATTCATGTTTCATCACTTATAAAGCGCCTGTAGCATTATACTGTTTACTTTTTAACTTGAACTCACCTCCGTGTCAATCTTCAAGATTTAAAGATTTCTAACAGACCATTTATAGACCCCCAGACACGGGGTTCTGTATTCAATCTCCCATTTATTTGAATTACTTTCATGTGCTGCTTTGATATGGTTGTAATGTTTATTAAGAAGGACATATTGCTAGGGGGTACTAGATGTAATTTTTGTAATAAAAATCTTCGTATGGTATTTATTTTTATTTGGGGGAGGGTATTATTTCGTTAACAGACTCAGCACAAAAGGTCATTTAGTCCATTTTCCCAGTGCTGACCCAGTGAAGGGTGTATATTCAGTTTGATTCTCTGTTATCCTTCAAATTGTTCCTCTTATGTTTGTAAGTTACTGAAAGTGCTTCCACTTTCTGCCCAGCTCCTAAAACCTTGCTGAGGTGGGAAAGTAAATCTGATCTCTTCCTACCTAAGCCCTGAAAATATCTTAACTCTGCGTGCACTGGGTGCGAAGGTCTTGCCACCGCTGACAGATTGCTGATGCAGCTCTGTACTCTCGGCAGGTGTATGATGGACGATGACAACGAGGTGCGAGATAGGGCCACCTTCTATCTGCATGTTTTGGAACAGAAACAGAAAGCTCTAAACTCTGCCTACATCCTCAATGGTAAGAGAATTATGTTGTCTATTTTCTTAACATCAACGTACAGTGCAACACATACAATTAGTGAAGTCACAGGCACCCTAGACAGTGAGAGTGCAAATGCCACGACAAGGTACACTGGGAGATCCAGACTTCATTTCTCAGTATACGAAAGGTCTGTTCAAGAGTCTGGTAACTGGAGTAGAAGCTGTCCTTGAGCCTGCAAAGCCAATAGTGCAAAAGAGGAACTTGGAAGTTTGCACAGATTGGCATGTCACCTAAAACTTCGGCAAACTTCTATGGCTGTGTAGTCAAGAATATCTTGACTGGTTACATCACAGCCTGGTATGGAAACATCAATACAAGGAACAGAATTGCCTACAGAGGTTCAAAAACCTACTCGGAGAATGGTGTGTGTGTGGTAGGAACATTGAGAAATTTGGATAGGTAACATGAATGGGAGGCTATAGTCTGGGTGCTGGTTGGTTGGACCAGGGAGGTTAATAGTTTGGCATAGACTAGATAGACTGAAGAACCTGTTTCTGTGCTGTAGTGTTCTGACTCTAATCACGTTCTAGCTGATGCCAGGCGCTTCAATGCCCACAGACCTCAGGGAAAAATGGGATTTCATCTTCAATCTCTGCCACTTTGTATAAATTATTTTCAACATCTGCGTTGTCTTGGTCATTACTACCATCAGGGAGGAAGTACAGGAGCCTGAAGACAGGTTTAGGAACAGTTTCTTCCCTTCGGCCATCAGATTCCTGAATGGATCATGAACACTAACTCACTATTCTGCTCTTTTTTTTTGCACTGCTTAATTTTATATTTCTTACTGTAACTTATATATTTTATGTTTTGAACTGTACTGCTGCAAAACAACTAATTTCTTGACATATGTCAGTGATAATAAACCTGATTCTGTTGTAATAGAACCATATAAAATCTGAGCAGGAGATAAAAGGGATGAGCTTTATTTGACTTATGTACATCGAAAAAACACAGTGAAATGCTTTGTTTGTGTGAACAATGAACACAGTTAGGATTGTGCTGGAACAGCCCGCAAGCGTCGCCATGCTTCTGGTGCCAACATAACAACCCTAACCTGTACGTCTTCGGAATGTGGGAATAAATTGGAGGAACCCATCGTAGTCATGGATAAAACATACAAGCTCTTTACAGGCAGTGGCAAGAATTGAACCCTGATCTTCGGGCACTGTAATAGTGTTATGCTAACCGCTACACTATTGTGCCACCCCAGGATTAGGCCATTTGGCCCATCAATACTGTTAGGGCTTGCCTTCCACTTTGATACCCATATTCTGTCATCTCCATAGCATTTAAGATACTTTCTCCTCCTCAAAGATATTTTATGGTTTGGCTCCACTGTCTTCTGTGGTAGATAAATTCTGCAGGTTTACCATCCTCTGGGTGAATAAATTTCCATAAACTCTGTTGTAAACAGCATAACCTGTCCTGTAACCAGTGGGGGAACCCATTCCCACACAACCCCAGAACTTGCCTGGTTCACTGGAAAACTTATTATAGTATCTTGAAACATCTTAAGAATAGTGGATTTAAATTGTGATGTGGTGTTAACAGGAGTAACATCAGTAGTCTGGGAAATCTGCCAGTCCTAAGAATGCTGAATTATTGGGGTTTTACTGTATGTAAGCCATGACGAGCAATGTAATTTCTTGTTCAGGCCTGCAAGTGTCCATTCCAGGCCTGGAGCGAGCTCTGCACCACTACACTCTGGAGCCGTCTGAAAAACCCTTCGACCTGAAATCAGTTCCATTATCTATGGCCCCCATCTCTGAACAGAAGTCTGGTAGGTAGACTTTCTGCAGCACAGTGCTCCCTGCTGATTGGTGCCATTGTATGTGTTTTATTGGTTCCTAGTTCCCAATTGACTGGTCCTTACCCAAGTAGTGTGGAATTGGAATTATACCTGATACCTTTTGATAATCGAACATGAAAAGGCAGGGTAAGAATGCAAACTGTTTCTTTCTAGATGAGTCAGTGAAGTTACATTGGATGACTTTTAGTCATCCTCATCTGCCTTAAATTTCTATTTTCATAATTGGGGTTTAACGTCAAAACACCCAGCTGCCCTAGAGTGAAGCAATGGCATTAAAGGCTTTTCATCAATGTTGTTTTAATTATTCTCTACCCCGAGGCTACACTTTGGAAAGTTAAGTGATTGGAAAAAGCCTTGAAATCTGGTCCTCATTCTCCGCTCCTCATTCCCCTCCCAGCTGCATTCCACACATCCTTCAAACTAATCAAATAAACGCCACCTCTACCCACATAAAAACCTGTGTTAAATGCAGCTGCCACTCGAGCCCCATGGAAAGCCCCGTGGAAAACAGGGTGGAATGCTTTGGGAGTATATGGGAGGTACTTTTCCTACTCTTTTCTGTCTCGCTTCCCTTTCCCCCTCCATATCTTCCCCACCCCTCCCCCTCCCGGCATCTCACTCCTTTGTTCCATTGAATTTGATCTGGTTTTTTCTGTTTGTTTTCTTATCACACCAGAAATCACACCGGCATCTTCAGTGAAGGTGCCAGAAAAGGTGGCCTCAAGCAGACAGGACATTTTCCAAGGTAGGGACAGTTTAACCCAGCAATAATTGAAACTTCCCTTGTAGAAGTCGTTTCAGAATTTCCACCGTCAGTGCAAGTGATAGTCTTATTCCATTTCAGAGCAACTCTCTGCTGTCCCAGAGTTCAAGGATTTGGGTGCACTTTTCAAGTCCTCATCCAACCCCATCCCTCTCACAGAATCTGAGACAGAGTATGTCGTCCGGTGTACCAAGCACACTTTCGTCAGTCACATTGTGTTTCAGGTGAGTTACCTCGATGCCTTCTGGGGCCTGGACCCCGCCACCTCGTTTCGGCTTGTTCCCGACCTTTCCGATTCAGCATGCCGCACAAGTCAATTCAACCTTGGGTCTTCCTCGCTCTAAGCAACGGGTTTACCGCCTCACCTTGCCTCGGTTCTGTCACACTGAATTGCCTCCAAGTCCACAGGGAAGTTACAGATGATTACTTGTGATGATTGTTTGCCAGAAAAAGTGAGATTAAGAAAGTATTTAGTGTTTTCCTTGTTTCATTGGCCACCAGCCAGAAGTCACCAGTGTGAGCTTATAGGTAAACAGGCACAAGAATGATAGAAAAATGGAGGGTTTTGTAGGAGGGAGGGGTATCTTAGAGTAAATTAATGGATCAGCACAATATTGTGGGCTGAAGGGCCTGTACTATGCAGTAATGTTCTGTGTTCCATATAACCTGTAATATAGAAAACGCAGCAGCCTGTTTGGCACAACACAAAACCACAAGCACAAAGACTCTGTGTCTGTTGGGATAAACAACTGTTCTTTGAAATAATGCCATTAGATACTTAGTGCCATCTGAGGTTGCAGTCAGGAACCCAGCTTCATATCTCAATCTTAAATGAGCAACTCTTGATAGTATTGGCACTGGCCAGTGCAGCTTGGATTGTGCCCAACGTGATCCACGTCCCTTTGTTCCAGTAATGGGATTGCTGCCCGCTGATCCATGGATGATGCACAAACATGCAGACGCAAGACTGTGAATGCCATTGGCCACAAGGCAGCTTGCTGACTCGCATTAAAGGGTACAAAATCCTCAGAGGTCTTGTCAAGGTGGTAATGGAAAGGATGCTTCCTCCTGTGGAAGAATCTAGAACAAAGGGTCTCAAAGGCAAGGGGAATGTTGTTTAAAGCAGAAACAAGACGAATTGGCGTTTTCTGATGATTATGAGTCCTTGACTCTCTTTTCCCCAAAACACAACGGAAGCAGAGATTTCAGGTATTTTTTAAGGCAGAGTGAGGTATCATCTAGTGCTCTTGGTGAAATAGTTCAATCTCTAGCATCTTGTATAGATAGTTCTATGGGTGGGCCTGGTTCAAGATAAGATAATAAGGTTTAGTATTGTCACAAGTACTGAGGTACAGGAAGAAGCTGTAAGGTTTTCAAAGGTTACAGTGAGAAGGCAGAATGGGGTTGAGAAGGAAAATAAATCAGCCATGATTGAATGTCAGAACAACCTCAATGGCTGAATAGCCTAATTCAGCTCCTGTGTCTTATGTTATTGTTCATACAAATCTACACATTTATTGAGATGCAGTGCGGAATGAGCCCTTCCTGCCTTTTGAGCTGCATCGTCCAGCAATCCCTTAAACTAATGCTAGCCTAATCAGGAGACAATTTACAATGACCAATTAACCAACCAGCCGGTACACCTTTCAACTGTGGGAAGAGACCAGAGCACCTGGAGGAAACCCACTTGGTCACGGGGAGAACATGGAGACTCAGTGGGAATTGAACCTGGGTCACCTGCACTGTGGGTGTTGTGCTGACTACTATACTAACACAGTGTGTTAAGCTAGCACAAGGTAACTAGCAATGGAGAATAAACTATTGATCACAGTGAAAGTGCATTGCAGGTAGACAATAAGACATCAGGTCAAGAATTCATCTCGGTGTACAAGGTGACTATTCAGTTGTCTTGTAGCAGAGGGGTAGAAGCTGTCCTTAAAGCCTGGTGCTTTCAGGCTTTTGTATCTTCTGCCCAGTGGGAGGTGGAGAAGAAAGTATGTCCAGGGTGGATGGGGTCTTTGATTCTGTCGGCTGCTTTTCCGAGACAGCAAGAAGTGTAGACAGAGACCATAGAGGGGAGGCTGGTTTCTGCGATGTGCTGAGCTGTGTTCACAACTCCCTGCAGTTTCTTGTGGTCATGGGCAGAGCAGTGAGTGTCAGGTTACTGAGGGTAGAGAGGTATGCAGAGTTCCATACTCCCACTAGCAGAATTCAGCCATTCAGCCCAGTGAGTCTGCTCCACCATTCTATCATGTCTCAACCCCATTCTCCCGCCATTGAATAGCAGGGATCTACATTCATCTGCTCATTGGTCCTAATTACTTCGGTAGTGAATCAGTGGAGGTGAGTTTTATTTTCCCTAGACAAGAAATGGTAAAATATTGTAGTGTTTTGCATTGTATGTGGGGCCTTTCACCGTGGAGAGTTCAGGCTAATATGATCTGCTTTGACTCTGTTGCTGGAAACAAGAATTTAAGAAAAGAGCATCTCATTCAAAATACCCTTACCATACAGAGCTGAGGACCATATTGAAAGGGGTGTGGACTGTAAATCTCTAACACCGTTCCTGTAGCTGTGCCATGAGGTGACAATTTTACAGTGTTTTTAAAACAATTTTTTTCTGGTTTCAGTTTGACTGTACAAATACTCTAAATGATCAGATCCTGGAGAATGTCACAGTGCAGATGGAGCCCACAGAAGGTTATGAAGTAGTGTGTTGTATTCCAGCAGCTAGCCTACCTTATAACCAGGCAGGCATCTGTTACACATTGGTGGTGTTGCCTGAAGATGATCCAACAGCAGGTGAGCAAAGTCTTACAGCTACGTGGTAGGTTGTGTGTCACGGCGGCTGCTGCATCCTTTTGAGCTGGTTTCTGCACTTGGCACCAAAAATCTAATCAAAATTCAGCTGGTTCAGTATGGTTTTGAGTTTTTCCAAAAATTCCTTGGCATAATCCAATATGTAAAAATTTTCCATGAACTGGAGCAATCAGATATTAGCAATCTGGACCACAAACATTTTCCATTGCAACACATTTCTTGATGATGCATTGAAAGAACATAGACCCTCGCTGTGTTGAAAGTGGGCTCTCCATAACAAAAAAAAATAGCACTAGGATGTCTTTAGCTGAGAAACTGTTTCAGAGAAATTAATTCAAATACAAAACTAAACCTTTTATTGTATTTGTCGGTGTGTGCACTAGTCAATTTCTTGGCAAGTTGTTTTTTTTTACATGAGAGCAGTTTTAAAGCTTGCCTAACTTGTGTGTGTATGTACCCATATCCCCACCTCTATGCCAATTTGAGGATCAGCAATTTCTGTGGATGGAGTCTGATTTAGGGTTTTTGGAACTAGTGAGATATATAGCTGATGCCATGAACCAAGGTGGTTTTGTGTGCAAAGCACTTGTGTTCAAAATAACCTTTTCTGTTGCATTTTCCTAGGGTTGCTCAGAAATTATCTTTGAATACAAACAGAAATCCAATCTCTAAGAATTTAACTGTCTTCCCCCCCACCCCATAACTTACCAAGATGCTGCCTGGATTAGATTGTAGGTCATATGAGGATGGCCTTTTCTCGGCCTTGCCGAGCGAAGGGGGATGAGAGGTGTACAAGATGATAAGAGGCATAGTGACAGGCACTTTCTTCCCCCGGATAGATAACGGCTAGTACAAGATGAGGCAATAGGAGGAAAGTGTAGGAGGAATGTCAGAGGTAAATATTTTACACAGAGAGTGGTGGGTGCGTGGAACATGCTGCCTGGGTGGTGATACGTTTGGGAAATCTAAGAGACTCGTGGATAGGCACATGGAAGGAAAAAAATGGAGGTTTATGTGGGAGGGAAGGGTTAGATTGATCTTGGAGTAGGTTAAAAGGACGGCACAACATCGTGGGCCAAAGGAGTTGTGTAGAGTTGTCCTGTTCTAAGACTTGAATAAAGCAACACACAGAAAATGCTGCCTGGCCTGCCCAATTCCTCCAGCATCTATGGAAAAGAATACAGTCAACGTTTCAGGCTGAGATGTCCTCTGTACTCTTTTCCATAGATGCTGCCTGGCCTGCTGAGTTCAGCCAGCATTTTGTGTATGTTGCTTGGATTTCCAGCGTCTGCAGATTTTCTCTTGTTTGTGATCTGAATAAAGCTCTCTTGCCTGATCATTTCCCACCCTGCCTCTCTCCTTTTACCCTACCTCAATGGCTGCCTCCTGTGTTTCTGATTTCTGTTTATCACAATAATGTTCATGAAATCATTATTGTGAGACTCAAATTCCCATAACACCCTTTTCTGTATTAAGTGAAATCTCTGGGCTTTGAAACTGAGTGTCAACATGAATCATTATGGCTTTGCAATGGGGCCCGCCATTATTTACTGAGTTTCCCACCATTCATTATTTCCAGCAGGCTTCACTTACTGCGAATTCATGACTGGAGATCGAGGCAGCATTTGGTCCTTTGATCCCAGTGAAAGATTGCTGAGGCCTATTCAAGCTAGTGGCTTAACCTGAGATCTATCAGAAAGCGTGGGCCTGATACCGGGTGGCTTCCTGCATCGTGAGACAGCCTGTCCATTTGAATCGGCCAGAATTGTCCTGTAACTTGATTCTATTGATCTGCCTCTAACTTTTATCTTTGATACAACAGCAAAGATCTCCATTTGACAGTGTATGAGGTCAAAGGTCCCTTATGTCCAGGGCCATCGAGCAAATGCCACTCACCATCTTCCTGATAGGTTAATGGTGGACATGACAAACTGCTGACATTTGAAGATTTTTACGTTTAGTGCTTGCATTTCCTATGCTCTGGATTTTGGAGGTCATTTTTCCCTTCTTTTTGTACTTACCCTTTATTCTCCCTTCTCCTTCAGTGGCCTGTACGTTTAGCTGTACTCTAAAGTTCACCGTTAAAGACTGTGACCCCAACACTGGAGAAGCTGATGAGGATGGGTATGAAGATGAGTATGTGGTAAGTGCAGCTGACCCAATACTGATTGTGATCAGACTTAATGTAATAGTCCCAGAATAGTCTGCAGCCGTCTAATACACAGCAAGCACCCACACACAGCAGAAGAAAATGAATTGTCCAGATTTGTCTTAGTGATATTAATAATTGACAGGACACTTTGAGAATGTTCCCACTCATTAAAACAATATTGCTTTTTTTTGTCCATCTGTGAGAGGAGATATGTTCAACGTCTCATTTGACGATGGTATCTCAGATAGTGCAAGCTCCCTGGAATATCAGCCTAGTTAGTGAGTGAAGTCTGTTTAATGCAGGGGTTCCCAGCCTGGGGTCTACGGACCCCTTGCTTAATGGTATTGGTCCATGGCATAAAAAAAAGTTGTGAACCCCTGGGTTAATATCTCTTAAACGATGCAAGCTCCCTGGAATATCAGCCTAGGTAATGAAGTCTGTTTGATGTCTTTGAAACAATGCAAGTTCCCTGGAATATTAAACTAGTTTATAATTGACAGGAAGGGTGGTAGTGCAGTGGAATCTCATTGAAATGTATTGAATGTTGAAAGGTATAGATAAAAATAGATGCGGAGAGGATGTTTTCTATCATGGGGGAGTCTACGACCAGAGGACGCAACCTCAGAATAGAGAATGTCGGTTTAGAGTGGAGATGAGGAATTTCTTTAGCTAGAGAGTGGCGAATCTGAAAATAGCTTAATGTCTTTTGTTCTCTAGTGCAAACAAGCCAGCCCTAGTTACTACTTGTCATTCTTCAGTGAATGACACTGGAAAAGTAGGTTTAATGGAACATTAGTGTATCCTCAAAAATCTATAGGAAGTCATTTTTATGGAAATTATACTTTGGGACATGGTTTTACTGGATGTATTTACATATGAAGCTCTAGGAGCTTTATACTGTTTACTTTTTAAACTTGTGCTGTAAATGCACCATATTTGCTAATTTATTTGGGATAATATTACTTTGTGCTGTGTTTGAATTATATGTACTGTGTTGGGCACCTTGGTCCGGAAGAACTTTGTTTTATTTGACGGTATACATGCATATGGTTGAATGACAATAAACTTGAACTTACTAATTGATAGATTAATTCTGTGTTCATAGGGACACTTCACAATACAAATTAGTTACCAATATTGCTGCTCTGTAGTGGTCCCCGTTCAATAGACCAACAACCATAGGACTTAAATCATTGCCTAAAAGGCATCAGAGAAGATCTTTTTGAACATACTAATTAATGTGTAATTTGCATGAACCTAGTTCAAGTTTATTGTCATCTGACTGTACACTGTACAACCAAACAAAATAATGTTCCTCCAGACCACGGCGCACCCACCATACGTGTATCACACACAGCACATAAAACAAAATATTACCACAAGTAAGTTAATAAAATATAATTTGAAGTGCATGCAGTGCACAGCACAGGTAAACGGTAAACAACTAGCTGTCCTAGTGACGAGATCTCGGTGGTGGCAGGGTTTTCATTCATCCCATGGCCTGAGGGAAGAAGCTGTTACCCAGTCTGGCAGTCCTGGTCCTGATCCCTCAGTATCTCCTTTTTGACTGTAGTGGGTCAAATAGATTGTGGGATGGGTGGTAGGGATCCTCAACAATGCTTTGGGCCCTTTGCCTACAACACTTCCAGTAAATGTCACAAATAGGGTGGGGGGGAGGGGAAAGGAGACCCCAGTGATCCTCTCAGCAGTTTTCATTACCCTCTGCAGGGCCTTTGCCGTCCGATGCCTTGCAGCTTTCATATCACACAATGATGCAGCCACACGGGGAACTCTCGATGGCGCTCCTGTACAAAGTTGTTAGTTAATCAAAACTTGTGAGACTTGAATATCTAGTTTGGTTGGCGTAAAGGACTGATAGATAGGAGACTGCTGTCTCATTGTACATACGAGTAGTCAGATTGTCAGGCGGGTTTCTCAGCACCTCACACTTGGAAAGGCCACCTTCTTTTAAACTAAGCTCAGCTCCATCACAGTTCAAATGCAATCTCCCATTTTTTTTTCTGAACACAGGTGTGTAAATTCTATGGAGAACTTTTGTAGAGTGTGTAATTTACAATAAGCATTTAGAGTTACACTGGAGCAATTGGCCCATACTGCAAACTCCAAATATGTTCAGTGCTCTAGAGTTGGTGCAGAAGTAGAGGTTACACTGTAAGTTGCAAGTTCAAGTTTAATTGTCATTCAGCTATACATGAATACAGCCAAGTGAAAGTGTTACTTTGGCGCCAAGGTGCAAAACACAGTACAGTCACGCAGCACAAGGTGCATATAGCAGATAAAAGATATCGGTAAAATACAGTCACACAAAAAAATATACTCTTAAGACCCTGAGTCTATGAGTGTTGCAGCAGTCTGTAGTTGAACACATTATGGCAGAGAGATGGGAACATATGATAGAACTGAGGATGAGCCAGCAGGTTTACATGTAAATGATGGGTGTAACGTGAATGTAAGGAAGGACAAGCCAGTGATTGAGTACAAGTACAGACAGAGCAAAGAGTTAAATTGTACACAGACAAAATTCAAAAGGGTGAAGAATGCAGGAGAGAAGGTCCTGCATTTAAATACACATAGCACTTGGAATAAGGTGGGCAAATCGTTGCTCATTTAGAGAATGATTGATATGACGCTGTGGGCATCAATGAGTCGTGGCTGAAAGAGGGCCATAGTTGGGAGCTTAACAGGAAGGCATAGGCGGTGGTGTGATTCTGTTGGTAAGAGATGAAATTACATCTTTAGAAAGAGGTGACAGAGGGTCAGAGAATGTTGAATCTTTGGGTGGAGTTAATCTGCAAGGGTGAAAAAAGACATTATGGGAATCATATATAGGCCTCCAAATAGTTGCCAAGATGTAGGGTTGAGATTGCAAAGGGAGCTGGAAAAGGCATGTAGTAAGGGTAATGTCGCTATTGTAATGGAGAACATCAATATGCAAGGGGATTGGGAAAATCAGGTTGGTGTCAGATTGCAAGAGAGGGAATTTGTTGAATGCCTACGAGATGGCTTATTAGAGCAGCTTGTGCTTGTAATACACACCCAGATCTTATCTGGGAGCCTAACACAAAGGAACCCTTAGGAGACAGTGATCATAATATGATTGAATTCACACTGCAATTTGTGAGGGAGAATCAGTATCACAATGGAATAAAGGGAATTACAGGGGCATGAGAGAGGAGCTTGCTTAGGTGAACTGAAGGAGGATTCTAACAGGGATGACAGCCGAGCAGAGATGGCTGAAGTTTCTGGGAATAGTTCACAAGGCATAGGATAGATAAGTCCCACAGGAAAAAGCTGTTCTCAAATGGTGGGGTAGGCAACCCTGGCTGACAAGAGAAGTTAAGGACTGCATAAAAGCCAAGGAAAAGGCATATAAGGTAGCAAAAGTGAGTGGGGTTGGATGACTGGGAAGCTTTTAAAATCCAACAAAGTGCAGCTAAAAAAAGCTATAAGAAGGGAAAAGATGAAATTTGAGGGCAAACCAGCCAATTATTTAAAGCAGGATGCTAAAAATTTATTCAGTTGTTTAAAGAGTAAAAAGGAGGTGAGAGTTGATATTGGACCACTGAAAAATTACGCTGGTGAGGTAGTAATGGGGGACAAAGAAATGACAGATGAGCTTAATGAGTACTTTGTATCACTCTTCACTGTGGAAGACACTAGCAGTGTGCCAGAGGTCCATGAGTGTCAGGGAGCTGGAATGAATGCCATTGCTATTACAAAGGAAAAAGTGCTAGGCAAACTCAAAGGTCTTAAGGTGGTTAAGTCACCTGGACCAGATGATCTACATCCCAAAATCCTGAGAGTGGTTGCTGAGAAGATAAGGGATTCATTGGTCATGATCTTTCACGAATCACTTGATTCTGGCAAGGTCCCGGGGGACTGGAAGATTGCAAATGTCACTCCACTCTTTAAGAAGAGAGGGAGGCAAAAGAAAGCAAATTATAGGCCAGTTTTCCTGAGCTCAGTGGTTGAGAAAGTGTTGGAGTCTATTATTAAGGATGAGGTTTTGGGCTATTTGGAGACTAATGATAAAGTAAGTCAAAGTCAGCATGGTTTCTGTACAGGGAAATCTTGCCTGATATATCTGTCAAGAGTTCTTTGAGGAAGTAACAAGCAGGGTGCACAAAGGAGAGGCAGTAGATGTCATTTACTTGGATTTTGAGAAGGCATTTTATAAGGTGTCATACATGAGGTTGCTTAACAAGATAAAATCCTAGGGTTTTACAGGAAAGTACTGGCGAGAGAGGAGTGACTGACAGGCAGGAGGCAGCAAGTGGGAATAAAGGGGGTCTCTTCTGGTTGGCCGTCAGTGACTTGTGTTCCTCGGGGTCAGTATTGGAACCGCTACTTTTTACATTGTTTGTCAGTGATTTGGATAGTGGAATTGATGGCTTTGTGGCAAAGTTTGTGGATGATACGAAGATGGGTGGAGGGGTAGGTAGTGCTAAGGAAGCAATGCGATTGCAGCAGGACTCAAATTGGAAGAATGAGCAAAAAAAAAAGTGGCAGATGAAATACAGTGTTGGGAAATATATGGTAATGCATTTTGGAAAAAGGAACAATAGTGTGGACTATTATTTAAATGGGGAGAAGGTTCAAAAATCAGAGGTAAGAGGGACTTTGGAGTCCTCGTGCAAGATTCTCAAAAGGTTAATTTACAGGTTGAGTCTATGGTAAAGAAGGCAATTGCAATGTTGGCATTTATTTCAAGAGGAATAGAATATAAAAGCAAGGAGATAATGCTGAGCCTTTACAAGACACTAGTCAGGTTACACTTGGAGTATTGTCAACAGTTTTGGGCCCCTTATCTCAGAAATGATGTGTGTCATTGGAGAGAGTCCACAGGAGGCTCACGAGGATGATTCTGGGAATGAAGGGGTTAACATGTGAGGAGCATTTGGCAGCCTTGGGCCTGTACTCACTGGAATTTAAAAGAATGCACAGGAATCTCATTGAAACCTACCAAATGTTGCAAGGGCTAGATGGGTGGATGTGGAGAGGATGTTTCCTATGGTGGCGACATCCAGAACTAGAGGGCACAGCCTCCGGATTGAGGGGTGACCTTTTAGACCAGTGGAAAAGAAGAATTTCTTTAGCCAGAGTAGTGAACCTGTGGAATGCACTGCAACAGACAGCTATTGAGGCCAAGTCCAAGGGTATATTTAAGGTGGAAGTTGATAGTTTTCTGATTAGTCAGGGCATCAAAGGTTATGATGAGAAGGCAGGTGTATGGGGTTGAGTGGGATCCGGGATCAGCCGCGATGGAATGGTGGCACAGACTCGATGGGTGAATGGCCTAATTCTGCTCCT
Organism: Mobula birostris; assembly: GCF_030028105.1. NCBI lineage: Eukaryota > Metazoa > Chordata > Chondrichthyes > Myliobatiformes > Myliobatidae > Mobula > Mobula birostris. The sequence goes on along the minus strand of NC_092385.1, from coordinate 8,192,814 downwards.
GTGTCCTATGGTCTTAATATGTCTTGGTGCTGTCTCCGGTGTTCGCTTGGACGCCGCGCCGTGCTGCCACCAGTGGAGTCCACCGCTAGTGACACTTCCATTATTAACGTATTGAGTGAGGTTGATGGTCCTTGTGCACAATGCGCAAACTTTGAGAGACTTTTCCAGGTCTCTTCAGCAGTTAATCACATCTTATTTCCTAATTCCTTCTCGTTACTGGGACATCGTTTTGAAGTTTGAACGTGACAAGTGAGTATCCAGACGGTGGTCATTGGCCAATGTGTTCCTTTTGTTTCTCAGCTGGAAGATGTGGAGGTCACTGTGGCTGACCACATCCAGAAAGTCCTGAAGCCCAACTTCGGCGCTGCCTGGGACGAGGTGGGAGACACCTTTGAGAAAGAAGAGACTTTCGCCCTGTCAAGCATGAAAACACTTGACGGTTAGTACTGATCATAGCCAGCGGGTAATTGGTATTGATCTGCAGATGGTGCAAATAACATTGATCTCAGCTCTACACACAGAGTTGATACATATTGTACAAAGGGCCGTGTCACTCAGAATGCCAGGTGTCAATCTGGCTCAGCTTTCTCAGCTTTTCCATTCTCTGTAAATTGTCTCAGATTGTACATAGGATGTGGTCTGGCTGTCAGCCATCTCCTGTCTCTCCTTGTTATGTCAAATACAACATTGTCAGATTGAGCAGGAACTGAGTGAAGGTGTGGGGTGGGGGGGAGTGAATTGATAGTAACATTTTCATCATTTTGTGTGTGTGATATTTATCCAATATGTCACTTCGATGTCGTCCTTCTTGAGGGGCAGGAAAGTTGCATTGTGTATTTGTGCTTGTGTGGATGTGGGTGTGCCTTCTGAATTACTCCAGTTCCTGATCTGAGGTGCACACAGCACTGTGAAATATGATGAATCGTATTCATTTAGATCAGTGGTACACGCATGCGCGCTGGTGCCCATGCAAGGGTTCATGGTCATTGTAGTCTTTCTCGGGGTAAACCCAACATATTTGACTGCTACTCTTGTTCGTTGGCAACCCGATCTCCTCCCCCCCACCAGCCGGTCCACAAAAATATTGTTAATATGAAACCGGTCCGCAGTGCGAGAAAGGTTGGGGACCCCTGATTTAGATCAGTGGTTCCCGTCCCTTTTTTGTTCTATACCATGGACAAATGCAATTAAGCATGGGTTCTGTGGATCCCAGGTTCGAAACTCCTGCTTTAAATGCTCGTTTATAATCTTTAACATCAGCTGCTAAGTAAGGTTAAGCTTTATTTGTCACGTGTGCATTGAAGCATGCAGTGAAATGCGTCGTTTTTGTCAACAACTAACACAGTCTGAGGATATGTTGGGGGCAGCCCCCCAGTGTCGCCATGCTTCTGCTGTCAATGTAATGTGCCCACAACTTACTAACCCTAACCCGTTTGTCTTTGGAGTGTGGGAAGAAGCCAGAGCACCCAGAGGAAACCCACACAGTCAAGGGCAGTACTTACAAACTCCTTGTAAACAGCAGCAGAATTGAACCCAGGCTGCTGATACTTTAAAGTGTTATGCTGTCTGCTATGTTCACGTACTGCCCTTTTGGATTGTGGACAGATGCAGCTCGGTTCAGGCCAGTAACTGTATAGCTGCAGAATATGTGCATATTATAACCTGTGTGTTTCTTGTATTTACAGAGGCCGTGAATAACATTGTTAACTTCCTGGGCATGCAGCCATGTGAAAGATCAGATAAGGTGCCGGAGAATAAGAACTCACACACACTTTACCTAGCAGGTAAGATGACCGATGACTCCTGAACATCCTCCCTAGCACAGACTTGAACTTACTGGGGTGTATCTGTGAACTGGTTTTGACAGCTTTCAGTGATGTTCGAGAGATGTTTCTTGTTACGGGTAGTGGAGAAGGTGTGGGGTGTCCTTTTTTTTCGGTGGTGTGTAGTTTTCAACAAATGATTACCAAGAGGCATTTGCATTTATATAATGCCTTTAACATGGTGGTATTGCTAACGTGGGCATTGTAGTTTGGTTTAAGATGCCCTGGACCCTATACCTTTTCAATTACCATCAAGGGAGCATCCTCTCACACAGCACGAGGCAATGTCGAACAAGTCCTACTCACGATAGTTGTAGGCTGAATGTGGGCTTTGATAATTTTCCATTTACCAAAGAGCCAGAAGCCCATGTTTACACATCTCCAAACACTCTATTACCCTGGAGACAGAGGAGATGTTTCTGCTTGAGGGAAGCCCTAACTGAAGATCATAAGTGTAAGGCAATCAGTTATAAATCCAACAGGGAGTTGTGGAACTGTTTTCTCCAGAGAATATTGAGAATGTATAGCTAATTTCCACAGGGAGCGGCAGAGATGAGCAGTAGGGATAAATTTAGGAAACTGGATAAATACTTGGAGGGGCTGTTGATGTGAGTGAGGGAAGCAGCTGTCTGGTACCACCCCCACCTCAAATAAATGGCTTGGCCTGATTTCTTGCTTTTCTCAATCTTCCCCCATGCCCCCCCCCACTCCAGGTGTTTTTCGTGGGGGTCACGACCTCCTTGTGCGGGCACGGCTGGCGCTGATGGAGAGTGTGACGATGCAGGTCACAGCACGAAGTAAAGACGAAATTCCCGTTGATGTCATCATGGCCTCTGTTGGGTAGTTTCTTCTGTGAAGAAGTCTGGGCAATCTTCTCATGACTTGGGGATGGAAATGATGAGAGATCTTCTGAGCAAACACTGCAAATTTTATTGCCATTTATGTAGGGCGGGGGCTAAAATCAGTTCTTTGTTAGTCTTGCATAGGTTGTGTAAGACCTTTGGAAGCAAAGGTGTTTAATGAATAATTGTTAACATTGATTATGGTCTTATGAAAGCCTGCAAGCGAGGGAATTTAAACACCCTTGGTGTCCACAATGAGACTATTACATTAAATAAAAAGGCATTATATATATAAAAACATATATGAAATGTGGAATTACACATGAGTATTGAGGTTTGATTTCTTTCCTGTAGTCTGCTGCATGTAAACAAGTTTTGCTATTCCACTTTGTGGCTCGTGTGCTGCAGTTTAGTATAGGAAGGAGGTTCAGCAAGAACTCTTTCGATAGACCATGCTGCAGCTTATTCAGTGATCATTCTGGTTTTGATGGTTCACACTCCTGCAAGAGTCCCTATACACTGTACAGAAAGAGAAATGAACAACACTAGAACTCCACCCTCCTTCTCCCTCCCGTGACGTGGATTGGGCACTGAAAATAATCATGCCTATGCAAGATCCTCTTTACCCAGCACCAGTGCCTCAGACATCAATAGTTTGTTGCTTGTGGTTAAACCAGAAACTGACCAAAACATTCTTAATCTGCTCGCACAATAGTGCAAAAGGGAACCCAAAATGATAGCGTGGTAGTGTAGTGGTCAGCACGTATTACAGTACAGGCAATCCAGGTTCAGTTCCTGCAGCTGCCTGAAAGAAGTTTGTACGTTCTCCACGTGGGTTTCCTCCCAGTCCAAAGATGTACCAGTTGGTAGGTTAATTAGTCTTTATAATTATTAGGATAGGATTTAATTGGATTAGTGGGTGGTGTGGTTCAAAGAGCCAGTTCTGTGCTGTATCTCAATAAATAAAATAAACTTTAAAATGATGGTCTTTATCTACCTGCACCACCCCTCCTCCTCAATTCCTGCAGAATGCATTACATTTAAACTTCTCAATGGGAGTCTGCTGCTGAGTTTTGTAATTTCTACTTTTCAGAAAAGCAATTTGCCTTCTAAATTACAAATCAGTTCTGAGGATGAACTGTTTCAATGAAATTACCACTTCGCCATCCGAGCTGAATTGGAAATAATTCTCACAGTTCAAAAGTGTTTACAGGAATGTTTTATACTAGAATTCTAAAGGTGGGAATAGGTTGTGAAAAGAAACCTTGCAATGCTGCTGAAGTGACGAGAAGGATAAATGTAGGTGTTTATTCAATTCTTTCAGAGGATGTTTAGTTATTAATTCAACCCAAGTCTCTGCTAGCTTCCAGCATACTTTCTCTCTCTCATTACCTGTCACCCATCTCTACTATAGGTAAATTACAATCACTAATCAACCTACCAGCATGTAAGAGAAATCTAGAGCATATGCTCACAGGACGAATGTTCGCATAGACGGACAGATCAGGATTAACTCTGGGTTGCTGCAGGTAGTTAACAGTGGTTGGTCAGCCCCTGTACAAGTGTTTCCACACTTGCACTATACTCATCCATATCTCTCCCGTGAATGAACTTATCCTGACTTCTCTTCAATGTTGTAATTGAACCCGCATCTATCACACCCCCATCGTGCTCTGCGTGAAGAGGTTCCCCATGAGATTTGTCTTAAATATTTTACCCTCACCTTAATCTACGACCTCTGTTTTGCCCAACTTGTGGGGAAAAGAGCCTGCTTGAGTTGACCCTATCTCTATCCCACAATTTTATATACCTCTATCAAATCTCCTACGCTCCTGGGAATGGAGTCCTTACCTGTTTAACCTTCCCCTGTAACTCAGGTCCATGTAAATTTTCTCTGCCCTTTCAATCTTATTTATACATTGGTAAATGAGATATAAATAGAAAGGTGGGCTCGGACCTGCACACCATTCTAGAAAGATCTAGGCCTGTGTAAACTGATAAATACCAAACTGGCTGTTTAGGCAAATGATATCTGGTGCTTTTCCAGCAACAACTGGAAAATGACGCAGGAACGGAGGCGATGTATCTGTTTTTTTCTACTCTCCAAACTGCATGTGTAGTCGGTAACGTTCTCGGCTTCTATTTAGTGACTTTGCCATCTTGGGGCCTTCCACCTCTGTGACAAAACCACCCACTTCTTCACTCCCTGGTAACATTGCCAGAAAATTGTAGGTTCAAGCATAACTCCATGCATTTAACAACTAAGTCCAAGCACTCTCCTCTGCAACACCTAAGGAGTTCTGTATTATCCAAATTTGGCCTCGGCAACATCTTATACAACTTCAACATAACATCCCAGCTGCTGTTCTCAAGCCGCTGATCTGCTTTAACCTCATTTTTATTCTCAGTTTCAGCACCTCACTAAGGACAGTTTACCAGTCAGTTAGCTTGCCAACCCACGTGTCTTAGGACTGAGGGAAGAAAGCAGAGCTCTTGGCAGAAACCCACTTGGTCAGAGGGAGACAAATTCTACACACGCAGCACCCAAATTGAAGTTTGAAGCACCTGTGAGCAGGCTCCCTCCACCATCTTGCCCAGTGCCTTGGAACTAGGTCCTTCAACATAAAATACAGGAGCAGAATTAGGCCATTTGGTCCATGAAGCCTCCTCTGCCATTTCATCACGGCAGATACAATTTTCTTCCCAACCTCAATCTCCAAACATAGAGTTCTACAGCACAATACAGAGGAACACACACAAAATGCAGAGGAACTCCAGTCAGGTGGCATCTATGGAGATGAATAAAAGTCCATGTTTCTCTAACATTGTGTTACTCTGTATTTCCAGCATCTGCAGAATCTCTTGTTTATGATTTACAACACAGTACAGGCCCTTCAGCCCACTCTAAGATCAATCTAACCCTTCCCTTCCTATACATTGCCCTCTATTTTTCTATCATCCATGTGCCTATCCAAGAGTTCCTTAAATGCCCCTAATATATCTGCCTCTACCACCACCCCAGGCATTGCATTCCATGCATTCACCATACTCTGCGTAAAGACCTTACCTCTGACATCACCCTTGTACTTTCCTCCTGTCACCTTAAAACTGGAAACAAATTTTCATATTAGGATTTGCACTGCCACATAAATCAGTACATTAAAAATAAACTTTCAAGAAACCATGTTGCCTTACACTTGAGACATTTCAACTGAGAGGCTAATCTTAGAACTATACAACAGTACAGAGGGCCACTTGGCCCACTGGTTCAATGTTAGCCCTCTTTCAGACTTCACTGGCTGTAGACACTCAGGCAAGCCCGAAGAGCATGAATCTTTGCTGAAAGAAATTATTTAGTACATAAGATTAACAGTAGCTCCTCACCCTGTTAGACTTGCTTAATTCTCTGCCGGTGTCCTATTATTCTACAAGTAATGCAGGGCCTATATGTCAATTTGCTGTGCTTGTCGCTATCAAGTGATCTGGTGATTGCTTGGTTGCTGCAGTATGAGAAGTGTGAAATGATTGCAGGATGGATTGAACAGATGAACATGAAAGGCAATATTACAGAGCTTGCAGTAAAACATAATGAGGGTTGTGTCTCAGACGCTACCGGCTTCCTAGGTTTTAGAAAATTACAGAGTGCTTTGACACGTTTGTATTGCTGCCTTTAATACAAATATAAATCCCAAGTGGCTTCATCGTTTGATTAAAAACAAAGGCACTATTACACTGAAGGGGGGTGAGTGGTGGCAGCTGATGATAGAACCATTGGTGAGGGTGTAGAGCATATGAAACCATAAACACATGAGAATATGCTGATAATTGTCTGAGCTTGAAACATCGACTGTTTATTCCCCTCTATTGACACTGCCTTACCTGCTGAGTTTCTCCTGCATTTTGTATGTGTTGCTCAATATGAAACTACAGATAGAAAACAAAAAAAGATTGTTCTGGCTTCATCAGAATACTTATGTTGAACTCCTCTGAAACACTACTGTTAAAATTAAAAAATTACCAGGTTATCAAAACACACGTACTTAATTGAAGTATACAGAAGTCAAGACGGTGATGTGTCAATAAATACATGGATAATTGGGTTGCTCAGGTAATAGGACAACAAGAGGGCATAGCCTCAGAATAGCAGGGTGCCTTTTTAGAACAGATGAGGAATTTGGGTAAGTTGGATAAGTCACCAGGACCGGACGAGATGTAGCTCAGGCTACTGTGGGAGGCGAGGGAGGAGATACCCGATCCTCTGGCAATGATCTTTGCATCATCAATAGGGACAGGAGAGGTTCCGGAGGATTGGAGGATTGCAGATGTTGTTCCTTTATTCAAGAAAGCGATTAGAGATAACCCAGGAAATTATAGACCACTGAGTCCTACTTCAGTGGTTGATCAGTTGATGGAGAAGATCTTGAGGGGCAGGATTTATGAACATTTGGATAGGCATAATATGATTAGGAATAGTCAGCGTAGCTTTGTCAAAGGCAGGTTGTGCCTTACAAGCCTGATTGAATTTTTGATGATGTGATGAAACACATTGAAGGTAGAGCAGTAGATGTAGTGTATATGGATTTCAGCAAGGCATTTGATAAGGTACCCCATGCAAAGCTTATTGAGAAAGTAAGGAAGCATGGGATCCAAGGGGATATTGCTTTGTGGATCCAGAACTGACTTGCCCATGGAAGGCAAAGAGTGGTTGTAGACAGGTCATATTCTGCATGGAGGTCAGTCACCAGTGGTGTGCCACAGGGATTTGTTCTGGGACAGGTGCAAAACTGGGCTGAGAAGTGGCAGATGGAGTTCAACCCTGATTAATGAGGTGGTTCATTTTGGTAGGTCAAATAGGGCAGAATATAGTATTCATGGTAAGACTCTTGGCAGTGTGGAGGATCTTGGGGTCCAAGTCCATAGGACACTCAAAGCTGCTGCGCAGGTTGACTCTGTGGTTAAGAAGGCATACATTCAATTGGCCTTCATCAATCGCGGGATTGAGTTTAGGAGCTTAGAGGTAATGTTGCAGCTAAATAGGACCCTGGTCAGAACCCACTTGGAATACTGTGCTCAGTTCTGGTCACCTCACCACAGGAAGGATGTGGAAACCATAGGAAGGGTGCAGAGGAGATTTACAAGGATGTTGCCTGGATTGGGGAGCATGCCTTAAGAGAATGGGTTGCGTGAACTTGGCCTTTTCTCCTCAGAGCGATGGAGGATGAGAGGTGACCTGATAGAGGTGTACAACTGATATTGAGTGATAAGGAAATGGCTGAGGCATTGAACGACTATTTTGTGTCGGTCTTCACAGTGGAGGACACGTCTAATATGCCAAAGAAGGATGTTATGGACGAAATGGGAGGTGAGGACCTCAATAAAATCTCTGTCACTAAACAGATAGTGATGAGCAAATTAGAGGGCCTGGCCCTGATGGGATACATCCCAGGGCGCTGAAGGAATTGGCGGAGGTTATAGTAAACACGTTGGTAATCATTTATCAAAACTCTCCAGACTCTGGGCAGGTCCCAGCGGATTGGAAGACAGCAAATGTCACGCCACTTTTTAAAAAAGGATGTAGGCAAAAGATGGGCAACTATAGATTAACGTCTGTAGACAGGAAAGTGCTTGAAGCTGTCATTAAGGAAGAAATAGCAAAACATTTAGAAAGGAGTGGTTCCATTAGACAGACGCAGCATGGATTCAGAAAGGGCAGGTTCTGTTTGACAAACTTACTGGAGTTCTTTGAGGACATAATGAGCGCAGTGGATAGAGGGGAACAGGTGGATGTCATATACTTGGATTTCCAGAAGGCGTTCGATAAGGTGCCGCACAAGAGACTTATAAATAAGATATGGATGCATGGAGTCGGAGGAAGTGTATTGACATGGAGAGTGGATTGGTTAACCAATAGAAGGCAGAGAGTTGGAATAAATGGGTGTTTCTCCAGTTGGCAGTCAGTGGTGAGTGGGGTGTCACAGGGGTCAGTGCTGGGTCCGCAGCTGTTTACCATTTACATTGATGATTTGGAAGAGGGGACTGAGTGACACTGAACTGAATGGAAAAGCAAATTGTACAGAGGATGTGGAGAGTCTGCAGAGGGATATAGATAGGTTAAGTGAGTGAGCCAAGGTCTGGCAGATGGAATACAACGCTGGTAAATGTGAGATCATCCACTTTGGAAGGAATAATAGAAGAGCAGATTATTATTTAAATAGTTAAAGATTGCAGCATGCTGTTGAGCAGAGGGGCTTGGGAGTGTTTGCTCATGAATCGCAAAAAGTTGACTTGCAGGTACAACAGGTTATTCAGAAGGCAAATTGAATATTGGCCTTCATTGCTAGAGGGATTGAATTCAAGAGCAGGGAGGTCATGCTGCAACTATACAGGGTACTGATGAGGCTGCACCTGGAGTACTGTGTGCAGTTGTGGTCTCCATACTTAAGGAAGGATAAACTGGCTTTGGAGGCAGTGCAGATTCACCAGGTTGATTCCAGAGATGAAGGGGTTAACCTATGAGGAGAGATTGAGTTGCCTGGGTCTATACTCTCTGGAATACAGAAGAATGAGAGGGGATCTTATAGAAACATACAAAATTTTGAAAGGGATAGATAAGATAGAAGTAGGAAAGTTGTTTCCATTGGTAGATGAGACTAGAACTAGGGGACATGGCCTCAAGATTCAAGGGAGAAGATTTAGGATGGAAATGAGAAACTGTTTTTCCCAGACAGTGGTGAATCTGTGGGATTCTCTGCCCAGGGAAGCAGTTGAGGCTTCCTCAATAAATATATTTAAGAAACAATTAGATAACTAAGGGAATTAAGGGTTATGGGGAAAAGTCAGATAGATGGAGCTAAGTTTACGGACAGACCAGCCATGCTGTTATTGAATGGTGGGGCAGGCTTGATGGGCTGGATGGCCTTCCCCGCTCCTGTTTCTTATTTTCCTATGTACAAGATGATGAGAGGCGTTGATCGTATGGATGTTCAGAGGCTTTTTCCCAGGGCTGAAATGGCTAGCACGAGAGGGCACAGTTTTAAGGTGCTTGGAAATAGGCACAGAGGAGATGTCAGAGGTAAGTTGTTGTTGTTGTTTTTTTTTTAACGCGGAGAGGGGTGAGTGCATGGAATGGGCTGCCAGTGACCACGGTGGAGGCGGATATGATAGGGTCTTTTAAGAGACTCCTGGTTGGATACGTAGAGGGCTATGGGTAACTCTATGTAGTTGTAAGGTAAGGACATGTTCAGCACAGCTTTGTGGGCCGAAGGGCCTGTATTGTGCTGTAGGTTTTCAATGTTTCTATGAATTGCTTTAGCCAGAGGGTCGTGAATCTGTGGAATTCATTACCACAGACAGGTGAGGAGGCCAAGTCTTTACATATATTTAAGGCAGACGCTGACAGATTCTTGATTAGTCAGGGCACGAAGGGATACAGAGGGACGGCAGAAGATTGGTGCTGAGAGAGAAAATGGATCAGCCATGATAAAACGGGGGAGCAGACTTGATGGGCCAAATGACCTAATTCTGCTCTTATCTCATGGTCTTATTGCTACCAGTGCTCCATTCTGATGCAGTTTTTTACAAAATAAACTTTATTCATAATTTTAAAAAATTACAGAATAAAGCATTTGATGCCTTTTCATTCCTAGTCAATACTTTCAGTACTGTTCTATTACATTCTTCTACATCACAGCACCGTGGTCTCCTGGAGTGGGACATTACAATGATTGAGGGTTTCCTCACCCAAGCCGGTCTCTCCCTATCCAGTAGTGGAAGAACCCTACACCACAGTCCTTCCCCTCTAAGCCCTTGCGGTGGCTGCACCAAGTTTCACTGCATCCCCCCTTCTGATTTTTTTTTAAACCTGCTCTATTAAAGTACCTCAAAAGATCATGAAATGCAGGTGGCTTGTGTTGATATCAACACTAATACTCTAGGATTGATTGTGTGACTGAGGCACTTTTGAGTGCGAGTGGTGTTTTATAATGTAAATGTATTCACTTGCATCGACTGGGTCCCTGCAGTATGTGTACCCAATGCTAGTCTACCAGACTATGGAGGGATTAGACATTGATGGAAAGGAGGGCTGAGGTTACAGGGCAGCAGCAAGTCGAAGTGTGGATGTAAAGCAGAGAAATGTGCAGCAGCCCAATCTAATCATTTCCTCCTTTGTTTGAGAACAAACAGCTAATTAAAGCTTCGCACTAAATCCTTGTTCTGTGTTCATTCTACATCTCCTGCTGGTTGTTAATTTACTAAAGACCAGTACACCCATCAGTTACCATTCCCACAGGGTCCTAATGCTCTGCGTCTGCAGTACAACACAATGCTAATCAAATGCTCTAATGGCAGACTCCAAGATTTGTGTACACATTTAACTCTGTTTTATGCTAGTCATACATTTCTACCAACTTCCAAGTGTTGCCAGAGAAAAGCTGAAGAGAAAAAACTGATGGCCAAGTCCCAGCTATCTTCCAGTTTAAGGTGGCACTGATGAATCTCAATCACTTCTGGCTGGTGGCCAATGAAACAAATAAAACAACTAAATACTTACTTAATCACTTTTTCTGGTAAACAGTCATCGCCAACAAGGGCCTGCATCTTCCCTGGTGAAGGGTCTCAGACCGAAACGTCGACTGTACTCTTTTCCACGGATGCAGAGTTCCTCCAGCATTTAGTGTGTGGGGCTTGGATTTTCAGCATCTGCAGATTCTCTCGTTTGTATCCTCCCTTTGGATTAGGGTGCAATTTGATCTGGCAGAACAGAGGAGAGGCAAGGCAGTGGGACCGTCACCAAGATCAAGGAAGACCAGAGGTTCGACTGATTTAACTGGCAGGCCAAATAGGAAAGGTCAGTGGGGACAAGGCCCCAGAATATATTAAAGTCATGAACCCGATGTTTGGGCGATTTAAGTGCTGGGAGGAATCAAGGCAGCAGGGGAAGTGACTGAATCCGATGTATAGACAATGAGTTAAGCGCTGGGTCAGATTGTAAAGGTCAGGGTGTCGGGGCCTGAGTAGAGGGAAGGGCTGGTTCAGTTCACTGCTCCAGTGAGGTTTATTTGGCTCTGTGCCAAACTGAGGGTCTGTGGACGGGCTCTAACTTCAGAACATTACTTGCCTGAGTTTCTTGTTTGCATGATTTGTTTCTACCCCCCCCCCCCACACCCCGTACATTGGGGGCTCGACGGTCTTTGTTTTCATGGGTTCTTTAGGGTTTCTTTGTTTTGTGGCTGCCTGTAAAAAGATGACTCGAGGTTGTATATTGTACACATACCTTGATAATAAATGTACTTTGAAATAACACTACAGGTAAGGGAAGATGCTTAACTTGAGCCACATGTCTGAAGTACAGAATCAGGGCAGAAATTCCTGATGACTCCCACTTCTCCAAAACATACTCAGTACGTACAAAATAGAAATTCCAGGCCTTTCAGCCCATAATGTTGTGTCAACTTTTTAACCTACTCCAAGATCAATTTAACCCTTCCCTCCTACATAGCCCTCCGTTTTTCTGTCATCCGTGTGCTTAAGAGGCTCTGCGAATGAGATGGGCAAAAGTCCCGTTTTTGAGCGGTACTTCTCTGACTCTAGGAGTCTCTTAAACATCCCGAATATATTTGCTTCCATCACCACCCCCAGCACAGGGTATTCCATGCACTCCCCACTCTCTGTGTCTAAAAAAAAAGAACCTACCTCTGACATAACACCCTATACTTTGCCCCAAGCACCTTAAAATTGTGCCCCATTGTATTAGCTGGGGAAGGTGGTCTGCTCTCCACTCAATCTGTACTTCTTATCATTTTGTACACCTCTATCAAGTCACCTCTCATCCTCCTTTGCTCCAATGGGCAAAGCTCTACCTGGCTCAACTTCTCCTCATAAGACACGCTCTTCAATGCAGACATTATGATTCATGCTCCCCTTCTCTGGCACTGTATTCTGATTAACACACAATTAAAGTACAGGGAGACTTTGATTTAATTATTGCAAAGCAACAGTACATGTTCGAGAATCGTTACATCAACACTTGCACCAATAAAGAATGAAATGAATTCAGTGCTTAAAGCAAAAAAGTTTCAATTTTTAATAAACTAAATCACAGGAACAGCTAATCTTGTCAACGCAGTAGTCTATTAAAACAAGTTAGCCACATTTTTTTCATCAGATGGTGAAAGAACTGCTGGCTATTTACTCGCTTCAGTTCAATTGCATTTTCCCTTCTGGGAATGTACAACGTCATAAAGATCAAAGTGGAGAACAAATAAACTTGCCACAATTAAACAAATCAGCGATTAACTTCTAACTTCCAACGTTCAATGTGCAAACTGCATCCCAGTGGTCTCAGGCTGTGTGGAGCTTCTTGGCCACAGGCTCCTCTGTCTTCTGGAGCCACATTTGCATTAATCCCACTCTCTTCTTTGGAGTCTCCACCTTGACTGGCGTTGATCTTCCTGTATCCGCCACTTCCTTCTTGGGTGAAGAGCTCTGCAGCCAGTTCTTCATCAGCCTGCTGCTGGCATTGGGTTTGGGTTCCTACGGGAGGCAATGGAAGCACAACAATTAGACCCAAACTCAGTGGGCACAGTAGCGTAGGAGATAGCATAACGCTATGACAGCATCAGAAACCTGGGCTCAGTTCCCTCCATCGACCCCAAGGAGCTCGCATGTTCTCCCTGTGGCCGCGTGGGTTTTATCCGGCCACTCTGGTTTCCGCCCACATTCCAAAGATGCACGAGTGAGGGCTAACTAAGTTGTGGGCATGTTGTGTTGGCATGACAACACTTGCGGACTGCCCAGCACAATCCTTGGGCTGTTGTTTTTTTATTGTTTAGCAATACAGCACAAAGCAAGTCCTTCCAGCCCTTCGAGCCACACTGCCCCATCAACCCCTGATGCTATGGTCCGGTGCAGGTAGATGGGTCCAAACAGAGAAACAGATTGGCACAGACTAGATGGGCCAGGAGTGTTACCGTGCTGTTGTATTCTATGATATCGGCCTGTGAAACCACTGACAGAACATCAAACTTGCTTGTACTCAAGGAGAAACCTGGATTTCCTACAGCAGTTCCTTACGATTCAGCACCATTAATAGAACAAAACAGAAAATAACACAATAAAGCTGAAGCCAAGCCACACAAGAACAAAAGCCTGGCTAAAAGTGGTGGCTTTTCACATGCATCACAACAGGGAAAAGGTGGTTGAGAAGCTTTGAGGGGGGAGACCAGGAAGCAAGGTTCAGTTGGCTGGAAGAAAGGACACCAGTTATTGCACTAGAGGAACAAAGAAATTGATTTTTAGAGCTCATTGTCACAGAAAGAAAAAAAAATGAACTGAAAGCAACATTAAAATCAGGCACTACAGTGTCAAAGAACAATTATGGGAGTGATGGTGTCTGGAACTTGATACAAGCTGGGGCAGGAGGAACAGAGGTTACCTACTAATGGAGAGGAGAACGATGAACCTGCACTAAACATTCCAAGGCTAGAGGGAACATGGATGGATGAGCCAGGGTAGAACCAGGCTATGTTACATGGATGAAATTAGGCAGTGACAGTGAAGAGCGCCAAAAGCCAGCGTAGCCTCAGTTATGACAGTAAGGCAATCAGTTTAGTTCTGTTTTGGAGATCTGCTAGGTAGAAAGATAGGTTATAAAGGCGCAAGTTCAGAGTAAATTTATTATAAAGTACATATACATTATACAATCTTGAGGTTTGTCTCCTAAGTCACGAAGCAACCCCAAAAGACCCCATTTTTTAAAAAAAAACATCAATGTGCAGAGAGAGAAAAAAAACAAATTGTGCAAACAATAAACACAAGCAGAGAGTGTTCTGAACTGAAGTCAGCAGAGGATCCATCCCCAGACCCTCAGTTCAGTGCTGAGTGGAGCAGCAAGCAGAACCAGTCCGGCCCTCACCTCTGGCCCCGACATCCCGAACTTTTCAATCTGCTCCAGCGCCTAAATAGTCCAAACATCAGGTTCAGTCACTTTGAGGCTTGGGCCCTGCCTCCTCGATGTGGCCTATACCAGACCATTTCGATTTGGCATCATGTTTAAATCGCTGTCCGAACATTGGGTACAGTCGCTTTAGTACACTGTGGGACCTGGACCACAGAAAGCAAAAGGTTTGCTATTCTGAATATATACAACCAAACGAAACAACGTTCCTCTGGACCAAAATACACTTATCACACACAGCACATGTAGCAGTATATTAACTCACCACCTAACTAGAAAATATTTCAATAACCAAACAGGATGGAATTATAGACACCAGGCGTGAAAATGCTGTAAGAAACAGAAATCCAGAAGACAAAGGAGCAAACTTTGACCATCGAAAAGAGTCTGTCCCATTTCAGATGACTCCCTGACGACAAATTGAACAGAACAAGGCAAGTGTGATGAATGAGAGATGACAGAATATGCAGTCAAGGGGGCAGCGGGTGGGTGAAGATGGATAAGGAGTTTGTCACAATGACATACAACCACATTATTGTCCTTCCACAATCTGACCTCATTAACAAACTAATTCCCCGTGTATTATTATTGCTTAATTTAATTACTTTCCACTAATCAAAATGAAAGTAATCAATTGGAGGTCTTTCCACCACAGCTGAAGGGCAGACGTGGAGTTAAACCATAGGCTGCTCAGCATTTAATAAGAACATGCGTGGTTCATAAAGAGATTTCAAATGAAAAACAGCGGTGAATTTGCCCCCTCCTGGCGTATTGCCCTTCTAGCTCCAAACCAAGCTGGTTAGCTTCCTGCAGCTATCCAAACAGCCCCACGTGTGATCCCTGACAATAAACTTCAATCTGCGATCCACGACAATGAACTTCAGAAGGCACAAGCCCCTCAGGAACGTATAGTGGTGGGAATTGAGCCCAAGTCCTTGCGTGTGGCGACAGCATTTTGCTAGCCTCTCTGTTGATAAAGAGCTTCCTCCAGTACGGCCACAGAAGGGGTGCCGGCTCGAACCCGAGTCTCAAATTTAATGTCACTCAGCCAGGACACACCAGACAGCGCACAGGTGGGATGGAAGCAGGATGATACATGGTGTGCATGCTTCAGCTCTAGAGCAGGCAACAGGCATCGCAAACAGCATGGGACTGAATTACAACGGAATCTGACATCTCTCTCCCCAGTAGCAGAGTGCAAGCAGCTTGTCTGAAGCACACTGGGCTGTGCACTCTCATCTCTCAGCAAGCCAATCCTCGGCTGCGTCGCGTTCTACTCTGACATTACTGCTTAATCGGTCTTCGTTCAGCGCCGGATTACTGCAGCCACAGTGACATCCTAGTCACTGTAGACATCGCACTTGCACTCAACAGGGGCACAAGGAAAAGCATGCATGTAATTGTTATGCAAACACTGAATCCATTTGCTATGCAACTACTGTTCAATAAACCTTAATTATGCTGCCAACTATAATTTAATAAAGCAATTTTAGATTGAAAGCCAATAAATATATACTTATCAAAGTAACACGTTTCAAATTGTGCAAAAATGCTTTTACACCAATTGTTTGTTAAGATTAAATACAAGTTAAAGCCTTTAATTTGGGGCACTGCCGTAGCATAGCAGTTAGTGGGACGCTGTTACAGCTTGGGCCACTGGTGTTCCGAGTTCAATTCTGGCATACTCTGTAGGGAAGTTTGTACTTTCTTCCCGTGTGGGTTTCCTCTGGGTGCTCTGGTTCCCTCCCACAGTCCAAAGACGTACCGGTTAGGAGATCAATTAGTTATTGTAAATTGTCCTGTGATTAGGCAAGAGTTAAGACCATAAGATATAGGAGGAGAAGACGACCATCCAGCCCATCGAGTCTGCTCCGCCATTCAATCATGGGCTGATCCAATTCTTCCAGTCATCCCCACTCCCCTGCTTTTACCCCATACGCCTGATGCCCTGGCTAATCAAGAACCTATCTATCATTGCCTTAAATACACCCAATGACTTGTTAAATCAGTGGGCTGGTGGGCAGCTCAGCTTGGTGAGCCAGAAGGGTCAGTTTTGCATTGTATCTCTAAATAAATAAATAATGAGATGCCGTGATCTGGAAATGTATTCTGATTTGTTAAATTCTTCCACTGCATTGAACTGAATTTATATGCAACAACCTTTTTCACCACTAGATGGTATTGTCGCACCACATTCAAATTGACAGGCGGCACCTCACCACAAAACCAATTCTAATCCGTTCAAATTGTAGAGTTGATGAGGTTTAGTGTTGGTGATCTAATCCATTCTATCTTCTTCCACCTACAATGTAACGAAGCGTACTACAGGAGTCCAATCTTGTAACATCGATCACACTACCAGAGTTTGAACACAAGAGATTCCATAGATGCTGGAAATCTTGAACAACACTCACGTGCTACATTGGCGCCGAAATGTGTGGTGACGAGTGCAGGCTGCCCCCAGCTCACCCTTGGGTGTGTTGGTTGTTAATGCAAACAATGCATTTCACTGTATGTTTTGATGTACCTGTAGTAAACCTGAACCTGAAAATGCTGGAGGAACTCTGTGGGTCAGGCAGAACCTCTGCAGGGGAATAAACAGTCGATGTTTTGGGCCAAGACCCTTCAGCAGGACAAATATGACAAAGCTAATCTTTAAATTCTTTCAATCAAAACTGTATGCAGTCCCTATTCATCCGTTAAAGTTTACTCACAATTTCCCTACTTTTATACTCCTAGCAATACACAGATGTTGGGAGGATTTTATTTCTTTCCAAGAAGATTTGAATTTATTCATAGTACTTGAAATAGGGACAATAACTGAAGATTTTAATTCTTTTGAATTCTCTTTCCCAGAACACGAGATGAGGTTGGGTGGGACTACAACTAGAGGTCATGGGTTAAGGTAAAAGGTGAAAAGTTTAAGGGGAACATGAGGATAAGTTCCTTCGCTCAGAGGGTCGAGCGGGGAACGAGCTGCCAGCACAAGTGGTGCATGCGAACTCTCCTTCAAAGTTTAAGAAAAGTTTGGATAGGTACATGGATAGTAGGGTTATGGAGGGCTATGGTCCCAGTGCAGGTCGATGTGAGTTGACAGTTTAAATGGTTCAGTACGGACTAGATGGGCCAAAAGGCCTGCTTTTGGGTGGTACTTTTCGATGATTAAGAGCATGAGCAAATTTAAAGCAGAATTTTTGTGCAGAAGGGAACATAGGGATAGGGGAATTTGTAAGAAATGGAATGATTTCTAAATCTTACTAAGGAACCAATGTTTTTTTTAAACTCTCACACCTTAAAGGGCCTGGAATTCCTCTTCAGTGCACTGAAGCATGGTTTCTGGGTGAAAGTCATCCACAATACCCAGGAAGGTATCAGACAGAGTCTGAAGTCATGTGGAAGAGGCGAACCTGACAGACAAGCGGACATAGGGGGGTGGCTGCCCCATACAGAGTGATAGGTGAGTGGAACGCACTGCCACGATTGGCGATAGAGGCAAATACATTCGGGACATTTTAAGATCAAAAGACATAGGAACAGAATTAGACCGTTCCACCCATTAAGTCCGCTCTATCATCTGATCATGGCCGTTTAATTATCCCTCTCAACCCCATTGTCCTGCCTTCTCCCCATAAACTATTAAACCATAAGACACAGAAGCAGGGGATCAGCAGCTCGACAGGCACTTGCATGGAAGACTATGTGGGACAGGCGGGTCTGATTGACCTTAGAGTAGGTGAAAGGGCTGGCACAATATCGTGGGCCACAGGGTCTGTACTGTTTGATATTCTAACACACAGTCAAGCTATTCCTGCTCCCAGTTCCCAGGAGCCCGGTGTTTTTATTTTTTGTACTGAGCAAGCAACTCTATTTCTACATTACTGCTCCCCATAGCCATTTTTTGCAGACATACAAACCGCTGCCACGTGTCAGAAGGTTCTCTCCGGATGGGTGAACTTCAAAATTCATTGCGTGATCCATCACCACATTTCAATCTCAGCCTCGCTGTCTCTGTCTATGGCACCGTTGCTCTTAAGAGAACACTGTGTACATGCCGATGTGTCCCTGCCACACGGCAACTCCAGCTTGATGGAAAATTGACATTAGAAAAACTGCTGCAGAAATAAACTTCAAGCAGTGTGTGAGAGACACCCACATAGGGGGTCTGCGGGGAGAGAAGAGGGAGAGAGACAGGCACACACACAGACCTCCACAGGTGGCCTGCAGGGGCGGGGGGGGGGGGAAAGAGACACACAGACCCACACAGGGATTCGAGGAGGAGAGAGACAGAGACACAAAGACCTACGCAGGGGTCCTGCAGGGGAGAGGGGAGAGAATGAGAGACAGACAGAGAGAGACATGCACAAGGGGCAGAGAGGAAAGAAAGAGAACCCAACCCACACAGGGGTCTCACTGGGTGGGGGGGGGAGGAGGAGGGAAGAGGACGGGGGGGGGGAAGAGAAGTGGGGAAGGAGGACACACACACAGACCCACACGGGGAGAAAAAGAGAGAGAGCAGAGACCTACATGGAGGTCCCACGAGGGGGGGGAGTGGAGGTGGAGGGGGAGAGGGAGACAGACAGACAGGTCCATACGGGAGGTCCTGTGAGGGAGAGAGAGACCGAGACCTACACAGGGATCCTGCCAGGGGACAAAGATAGAGACAGAGACACACACACTGGGGGAAACGCTGGGATGATTGGAGGAAAGCATATGGGGGATACCAGAGGGGAGGTTTTTTTCCCTCCTCACAGAGAGTGGCAGGTACATGGAACAACCTGCTCGGGCTGGCCATACAAGCAGATACATTAGGGACATTTAAGACAGCCTGAAGCAGATGCATGAAAGAAAAATGGAAGGCTATGTGGGGGGGAGCACACAAAATACAGAAGAAACAGCGAGTCAGGCAACATCTACACAGAGGAACAAACAGTGAAGAGTCACAGTGAGGGGGAGGGGGGAGGGAGAAAGGAGTACAAAATGGCGGGTGATAGGTAGAACCAGGTGATGGGAAAGATGGTTGGTGGTGTGGAAGGAGGGAAGGGTTAGATTGATCTTAATGCAAGTTGAAAGGTCTGCACAGCATTGTAGGCCCAATAGCCTGCACTGTTCAATGTACTATATTCTCTATCTAATTTTCTGCATATGCCAGGTAGTCAGGCTCCCACATTACTTTAGAAATTTAAATCAAGCATCACCCAAGTGGAGAGAAGAAGCAGAGGAGCTCGACTGAAAGCAGCATCTAGTGAAACATGCCCAAACAGCAGGAGAAGGATCCCACAGTAAGGGCCGGACAGACCGAGATTTACACTGCTGCACAGAGGCACATTCAGAACACAAATCCCAAGAATACCACGCCTGCCTCCGAGGCTATGTGCCCACATGATCAGGCTAGCACTGAATCAGGAGTTGCTGGGCGGTGTGGCTCGAAGGGCCAGAAGAGCTCACTCTACTCCACACTGTATCGCAATAAAAAAAATTTTAAATGCTACAGCATCGTATTTCTTTGTTTTCCTGTACATGCTTGCAAGAAAACGAACCTCAAAGTAGTACATGATAACTCTCACACCTTAAGCAGCCTGGAACCCCTCTTCAATAAATCAAAGCACCGTTTCCTTTTTTTTGTATGTCCGTGCGTGCGTGTGCAATGTTGGCGGGACGATGTCTTTTTCATGCCTTTACAAGGCACGGAGCGAGAGAGAGACTGTGTGGCGCGCCACTCCTCACACAGACATTTTGCAGTATTTTTCCTTTTATTTTACGAGGTCGAGTTGCGATCTCGACACTCAACCCGGCACGGATGGAAAGCGTGCTCAGGAGCAGCCCTGACTGGGTTCGAACCCGGGAACCTCCGTTCCGGAGTCCGGTACTGATGTCATTGCGTCACAGTAGTTCAGACCACTCCAGAAGAGATCAGGCTCAGTGTCTGAGGAGTCACGTGGAAGAAGCCAGCCTAACAGACAAGCAGGCATAGGGGGATGTCCGAGGTAGATTCCCCCCAATACAGAGTGGTAGGTGAGTTGGATGCACTGCCAGGGGTGGTGGTAGGCACAGGCACCTTGGACTTGAGTCCTGTGCCAGGGTGCCTGTGTGCCTAAGGAAGAGAGGTGTGCTCAATCTTTAGGAACGTTGAAGCCCAGCTAAGGAAGTAAAACAAGGTACGTATCCAGATGAGGATGTGTTAAATGTGATCCAGTCCACATCCGAACAGGCTCCATTTACATCTGGAGTCAGGCACGAAGAATGGGCAAGATGTAAAGGATAGGACAGCGAAAATCAACGAGGGGACCATCAGGGTCTCCCTCCCCCTCATTTGTGACAGTTACTGGGTGCACTGTAGATGAAGAGCCCCAAGCATTGTGGAAATCCCTCCCACCCATCCCACAATCTCTGACCCACTACTGTCAGGGAGGGAGGTACAGGAGCATCAGGACAAGGACTGGCAGACTGGGTAACAGCTCCTTCCCCCAGGCTGGGAGACTGATGGATACAGAGAAGGCCAGCGAGCTGGTTACTGTACCGTGTACCTATGCTGTGGACTTCACAGACATTTGATGAGCTTTTTATCTAATTTTTTTCATTGAAATACAGCGCAGCAAATGCCCTTCCAGCCAGCAATCTCCTGATTTAACCCGAGCCTAATTTACAATGACCAATTAGCCGACCAACCGGTATGTCGTTGGACTGCAGAAGGAAGCCTGAGCATCTGGAAAAAACACAGTCGGGGGAGAACGTACAAACTCCTTACAGACAGTGGGAGGGAATTGAACCTGGGTCACTGGTACTGTAAAGCACTGTGCCAACCACTGCGCTACTGTACTGCCCCTTATTTGTGGTAATACTTTGTTACATGTCCTGTGCATGATATATGTATTATGAGTGCACCATAGCCCGGTTTGTGTTGGCGCGTGGCCAAGTGGTTAAGGCGTTTGTCTAGTGATCTGAAGGTCGCTAGTTTGAGCCTCAGCTGTGGCAGCGTGTGTGTCCTTGAGCAAGGCACTTAACCACACATTGCTCTGCGACGACACCAGTACCAAGCAGTATGGGTCCTAATGCCCTTCCCTTGGACAACATCCGTGGTGTGGAGAGGGGAGACTTGCAGCATGGGCAACTGCTGGTCTTCCATACAATCTTGCCTAGGCCTGTACCCTGGAGAGTGAAGACTTT
Organism: Mobula birostris; assembly: GCF_030028105.1. Classification (NCBI taxonomy): domain Eukaryota; kingdom Metazoa; phylum Chordata; class Chondrichthyes; order Myliobatiformes; family Myliobatidae; genus Mobula; species Mobula birostris. Next base: position 8,171,029 of record NC_092385.1, on the reverse strand, counting down.
CCAGGCGCAGATCCATGGTCTCATGAGACTAACGGATGCCTATATAAAAGTCTGGTTCATTTGGCTGTATACATGTACAGCCCGGGTGACGGGGCGGAGATACATCTCTACCAAAGTGTGAGGCACTCCTACCCTCCGAAAGCCTGCAGGTGACCCTTGGGCAAGGTTTAGCACCTGCTTAGCCCCCCCCGCCACTGATCAGGGTCACGTGAAGCCATGGGATGGTCGTATGAGCAGCTGATGCATGTCACTAGTGCTGGTTATGCGACCACTGACGCTAGGCAGACAATCGCTGAAGATATTGATGACATCTGGGGTCACCCGTCTTGTAAAGGCACTGCCCAGAAGGTGGCAATGGCAAAACACTGCTGTAGAAAAATTTGCCAAGAACAATCATGGTTATGGAAAGACCATGATCAACATGACATACAACATGGCACCACAGGAACAATATCTACAGTCAAATGACAACAAACTTAAATGTGAACTTGAGGTGGGGGGAGAACCTGTAACCTACAAATCTGCATCTAAGGAAGCAAAAGTTGTTCTTAAATAAATAACTAAACCTTGCACCATCTTGCCACCAGGTATCTTTGAGTTTAGAAAACACAAAACTCTCACCTTTTTCATTTCCAGTTCTATGGGTCTGATGCACTCAATGTTGTCATTCCTGGAGTTATTCACCAGGGTGGAGACTGGGTAAAGAGCAATACATTCTGTTGGGTGGATCAGTTTGATGGCCTCCATGACGGATATTTCACCATAATCCAGCCATTTGTGCACAGCGTCCTCTCCATCCAGAATAGCAGGCATCCTACACAGAGAGAGCGAGGGAGATTCACATTAAGCCTTGCTGTCTTTCAAGTACTAGTTGATACACCACACCACACATTCTAGGCATAAGGGATATCTAGTGGTTTAAAACTTCCACCTGTTCTGCTCCTTTAATACAGTAAAAGTTACACCGTCCATAAGACATAGGAGCAGAATTAGGCCATTTGGCCCATCAAGTCTGCTCCCCCATTTGATCATGGCTGATCCATTTCCCTCTCAACCCCATTCCCCTGCCTTCTCCCTACAACCTTTGACACCCTGACTAATCAAGAACCTATCAACTCCTGCTTTAAATATACCCAAAGACTTGCGCCCACCCCCCCCCCCGCCAGCTGTCTGTGACAATGACTTACGGAAGGTGCAAAGGAAATTCAGCAGGATTGGAGTGCATGTCTTATGACAACAGGTTGAGCAAGTTAGGCCTTTACTCGCTGGAGTGAAGGAGGACGACAGCTGACTTGATAGAAGTGTACAAGATAAGAGTCATTAATAGATCAACAGTTGGAGACATTTTCCCAGGGTGGAAATGGCTAATACAAGAGTTCAAAACTTCTTTGGTCTTGGGACTCGGGCCAAAATGTTGACAGTTTATTCTCCTTCATGGATGCTGCCCAACCTACTAAGTTCCTCCAGCATTATGTGTTTAGCTCAGATCCTGGTCTGCACAGGTGTCAACTCCACTTCTACGTCTACACACACTTCATAGCCTGCGTCTGCATAGCCACCACCTGCACAGCACGAACATCCACTTCGCTAACTTCCGGTAATTTTTCCACAAGCCTCTTCTCTCCTTTTCCATTCCCCCTTCTGGCTCCCCTCTTACCCAGTCTCCTCAACCGCTCATCACCTCCCTTTGGTGTCCCCTCTGTCCTTTCTCCCATGGTTCACTGTCCTCTCCTATCATATTCCGTCTTCTTCAGCTCTTTACCTCATTCACCCATCGCCTTGTAGCTTCTTAGTTCATCCTTCCTCCTCCACCCACCCATCTTCCCCCTCACTTGGTCTCACCAATCACCTGCCAGCTTGTAGTTCTTCCTCAACATTTTCTAATTTTTCCATTCCTCACTCACGCACCTTCTCACCCTTCCCTTGTCCTCGCCTGACCATCATTTCCCCCTGCATCCCCTCCTCCTTCCCTCTCTCCCATCAGGTTCCTTCTATTTCAGCCCTTGACACTTATCTCACCTCCTAGTTTCTCACATCATCCCCCACCTCACCCTCACCTGGCTTTACCTATCAACTTCCCCTCCGCCCCAACACCACGTTATTCTGGCTTCTGCCCCCTTACTTTGCAGTCCTGTTGAAGGGACTCCGCCCGAAACGCCGACTGCATATTCCTCTCCACACATGCTCCCTGACCCGCTGAGTTCCTGCAGCAAGCACTTTGTGTGTGTTTTGCTCTGGATTTCCAGTATCTGCAGAACCTCGTGTTCACTTCTCCTTACCTCTCGTGTACCCAGCTCATGGCTTTGGAAGCACTCACAGTGATGATGGTGTGCGTATAGAGTTCCTCTCCCCCGCTAGGAGGTCTCCAGCAGTCAAACAGCCCAGCCATTGTGAGCAGGCGCCGGCCCTTCCACTCTTCGCCATCAACCTGAATCATCAATAAACAGTTAATCCACTCCACGGAAAAGTCTAAATCGGACAGAGGAAAAGCATCTGGGAGCAAAAGACACATTTCATAGATATTTATAGAGGCAGACAAGATAAAAACAGGCTCTTTTTAGAGGGCTGAAAAGCCCTCTCTTTAGCGGGCTAGAGACACAGGCTCTTTAGCCCTCTGTGTCCACCCCGCTTACACCATATAGAATGTAGCGATTAGCACAACGCTCTACAGCGCAGGCGATCACCAATGATGGTTCAATTCCCACCAATGTCTGTAAAGAGTTTGTACATTCTCCTGTGACCACGTGGGTTTCCTCCGGGGGCTCCAGCTTCCTCCCGCATTCCAAAAGACACATGGTTACGGGTAGCAGGTTGCGGGCATGCTATTTAAGGTAGAAGTTGATAGATTCTTGATAGTCAGGGCATGAAGGAATACAGGGAGAAGGCAGGAGATTGGGCCTGAGAGGGAAAATGGATCAGCCATGATGAATTGGCAGAGCAGACCCCATTAACCCAATGGGCTAATTCTGGTCCTATACCTTGTGGTGCTTTTGCAGTCGGTTCCCTTTCCTGCCTGGACCTCACCATACTTGTTCGAACAATAATGAACACGACCTGAAATAAACAACTGTTTCTCTCCCTACAGACGCTCCTTGATCTGCGGAGTGCTTCTTGCACTTTCCATTTTCAGGTGTTCAGCAACAGTAGATTTGCTCGAACCCACTGACAATATAAAGACAGGAAATGCTGGAAATACTCAGCAGTCAGGCTGGGTCTGTGGGAAGAGAAACAACTTAATATGTCAGGTCCAGGATACTTTATAATTCTCACATTCTCTTGAGGACATCCCAAAGTGCTTTACAGCCAAAAGTAAACTTCTCAAGTGCAACTTCTCAAATTACTTTATCGTCTTCTTTGGCAGTCCATCAGAGTCAAAGACAATTTGCTTCCACCCCAGTTATGCAGGTTTTGTGATAACACAGAGGTAGATTGAATGAACCGAATATGCCTGGACTCTTTCGATGACTTTGTGCATGGTGTTTTATATTCCCTGTTTTACTTTGTACTTTTTTATTCTTGCTGTTTGCGCAATTTTTTTTTTAAAATCATTGTGTGTGGGGGGGAGAGGGTTAATGTGTTTCTTTGAACCAGCTCCGTGATTTTTTTTGTTTCATGGTTCTCAGTGGAGAAGACAAATCTCGGTTGTATATTGCATATATACTTTGATAATAAATGTACTTTGAATCTTTGATGAGACCAGTGTGGGAGTGGCATTCTCTTCCATTGATGGGGCAGGTCATGTGAGGTGATGGTCCAGGTACATAGGCTAGAGATTCTCAATACCATCCCAAATCTACTTCTCCACTTTGACACAACAAAGAACAGGACCGCACAGTACAGGCCCTTCAGCCCACTGTTAGATGATCAATCTAACACTTCCCTCCAGCAAAGCCGACAACTTTTCTGAATCAATCTAAGAGTCAAAGTTCAAAGTAGGTACACATCATCATATACTACCCTAAAACTCATCTTCTTTCAGGCATTCACGGTAGAACAAAGCAGTACAAAAGAATCAATGAAAAACTATGCACAATGACTGACAAAACTGCATTTACAATAAAAACAAATAAAAATAAATAAGAGTAACATCTATATAATTAATAGAGAATAAAATATAAAAGGAAAATAAGAGGCGCCACACTTATCAAAGTTCAATCTCTTCGTGCACAAACAGTTGGAGCTTGGGACCCTTCTTCTTCACCCTGCAACCCCTCGAACCACCTCGACCGGCCGCCTGGGACCAACAACGGTGGTTGACCAGACGCTCCACACAAGTCCGTCTCTGTCTCCTCTCCTCGCCGAACGCCCCGCTCGGGGTCCGATCCCGTTAGCGGGCTCACAGCACCTGGTCCATCCTCTGTCTCTCCCTCCCGCCTTCTGCCCCAAAACCCCGCGCATACAATATCTTCAGATACACCAAAAACATAACAACTATCCCAATTGGTTCATAACATCTCCTTATTATTCAAAGAAGGAGTCTGAGAGTCTGAGTGGGAGTGCCGAGAAAGACATTTTTGAAATTTTCGTTATTTTTTTTCTCCAACGGCGTTCTGAGAGGCGGGACTGCGCAGGCGTGTGACGTCGGGCAGTGCAGCGCGGCAGATTTAAAAGGGCAGACATCCTGCTTCGGGTTTGATTCGAAGAAGGAGTCTGAGAGTCTGAGTGGGAGTGCCGAGAAAGACATTTTTGAAATTTTCATTATTTTTTTTCTCCAACGGCGTTCTGAGAGGCGGGACTGCGCAGGCGTGTGACGTCGGGCTGTGCAGTGCGGCAGATTTAAAAGGAACAGAGCCTCATAGAGCGGGCAGCGTAGTTTGCGGGCTGCGGAGTGAGCCGGGAGCAGAGTGAAGACTTAAGGGCTTCGGCTCAACGGGCTTAGGCGGAAACAGGCGAGGAAGGTTTGGCATTCATTTTCTGTTGTTATTTGAGGAGAGGGGCAGTATAAGTGTGAGGGCAGTTTGCTGTTCTCGGTGTCGGATGTGGGAGGCCCTGGAGTCTCCAAGCCTCCCAGATGTCTACATCTGCGCCAAGTGCATCGAGATGCAGCTCCTAAGGGACCGTGTTACGGAACTGGAGCTGCAGCTCGATGACCTTCGTCTGATCAGGGAGAGTGAGGAGGTGATAGAGAGGAGTTGCAGGCAGATGGTCACGCCGGGGCCACGGGAGGCAGACAAGTGGGTCACGGTTAGGAGGGGGAAGGGGAAAAGTCAGGTAATAGGGAGTACCCCGGTGGTTGTGCCCCTTAACAACAGGTACTCCTGTCTGAGTACTGTTGGGGGGGGACAGCTTACCCGGGGTAAGCGACAGTGGCCGTGCCTCCGGCACAGAGTCTGGCCCTGTAGCTCAGAAGGGTAGGGCAAGGAAGAGGAGGGCAGTTGTGATAGGGGACTCGATAGTAAGGGGGTCAAAAAGGCGATTCTGTGGACGCAGTCCAGAGACCCGGATGGTAGTTTACCTCCCTGGTGCCAGGGTCCGGGATATTTCTGATCGTGTCCAAGATATCCTGAAGTGGGAGGGTGAGGAGCCAGAGGTCGTGGTGCATATAGGTACCAATGACATAGGTAGAAAAAGGGATGAGGTCCTGAAAGGAGAATATAGGGAGCTAGGAAGGGAGTTGAGAAAAAGGACCGCAAAGGTAGTAATCTCGGGATTACTGCCTGTGCCATGCGACAGTGAGAATAGGAATGCGATGAGGTGGAGGATAAATGAGTGGCTGAGGGATTGGAGCAGGGGTCAGGGATTCAAGTTTTTGGATCATTGGGACCTCTTTTGGCGCAGGCGTGACCTGTACAAAAAGCACGGGTTACACTTGAATCCTAGGGGGACCAATATCCTGGCAGGGAGATTAGCGGGGGCTACTGAGGTGACTTTAAACTAGAATGGTTGGGGGGTGGGAATCAAATTAAAGAGGCTAGGCATGAGGAGGTTAGTTCACAACAGGGGGATGGGAACCAGTGCAGAGAGACAGGGGGGTGTAAAGTGAGGGTAGAAGCAAAAAGTACTAAGGAGAAAAGTAAAAGTGGCAGGCCGACAAATCCAGGGCAAGCATTAAAAAGGGCCACTTTTCAGCATAATTGTATAAGGGCTAAGAGAGTTGTAAAAGAGCTCCTGAAGGCTTTGTGTGTCAATGCAAGGAGCATTCGTAATAAGGTGGATGAATTGAAAGTGCAGATTGTTATTAATGATTATGATATAGTTCGGATCACAGAGACATGGCTCCAGGTGACCAAGGATGGGAGCTCAACGTTCAGGGATATTCAATATTCAGGAGGGATAGACATGAAGGAAGGGGAGGTGGGGTGGCTTTGTTGGTTAAAGAAGAGATTAACGCAATAGAAAGGAAGGACATAAGCCAGGAAGATGTGGAATCGATATGGGTAGAGCTGCGTAACACTAAGGGGCAGAAGACGCTGGTGGGAGTTGTGTACAGGCCACCTAACAGTAGTAGTGAGGTCGGAGATGGTATTAAACAGGAAATTAGAAATGTGTGCAATAAAGGAACAGCAGTTATAATGGGTGACTTCAATCTACATGTAGATTGGGTGAACCAAATTGGTAAAGGTGCTGAGGAAGAGGATTTCTTGGAATGTATGTGGGATGGTTTTTTGAACCAACATGTCGAGGAACCAACTAGAGAGCAGGCTATTCTGGACTGGGTTTTGAGCAATGAGGAAGGGTTAATTAGCAATCTTGTCGTGAGAGGCCCCTTGGGTAAGAGTGACCATAATATGGTGGAATTCTTCATTAAGATGGAGAGTGACATAGTTAATTCAGAAACAAAGGTTCTGAACTTAAAGAGGGGTAACTTTGAAGGTATGAGACGTGAATTAGCTAAGGTAGACTGGCAAATGACACTTAAAGGATTGACGGTGGATATGCAATGGCAAGCATTTAAAGGTTGCATGGATGAACTACAACAATTGTTCATCCCAGTTTGGCAAAAGAATAAATCAAGGAAGGTAGTGCACCCATAGCTGACAAGAGAAATTAGGGATAGTATCAATTCCAAAGAAGAAGCATACAAATTAGCCAGAGAAAGTGGCTCACCTGAGGACTGGGAGAAATTCAGAGTTCAGCAGAGGAGGACAAAGGGCTTAATTAGGAAGGGGAAAAAAAGATTATGAGAGAAAACTGGCAGGGAACATAAAAACTGACTGTAAAAGCTTTTATAGATATGTAAAAAAGAAAAGACTGGTAAAGACAAATGTAGGTCCCCTGCAGACAGAAACAGGTGAATTGATTATGGGGAGCAAGGACATGGCAGACCAATTGAATAATTACTTTGGTTCTGTCTTCACTAAGGAGGACATAAATAATCTTCCAGAAATAGTAGGGGACAGAGGGTCCAGTGAGATGGAGGAACTGAGCGAAATACATGTTAGTAGGGATGTGGTGTTAGGTAAATTGAAGGGATTGAAGGCAGATAAATCCCCAGGGCCAGATGGTCTGCATCCTAGAGTGCTTAAGGAAGTAGCCAAAGAAATAGTGGATGCATTAGTGATAATTTTTCAAAACTCGTTAGATTCTGGACTAGTTCCTGAGGATTGGAGAGTGGCTAATGTAACTCCACTTTTTAAAAAAGGAGGGAGAGAGAATCCGGGGAATTATAGACCGGTTAGCCTAACACCGGTGGTGGGGAAACTGCTGGAGTCAGTTATCAAGGATGTGATAACAGCACATTTGGAAAGCGGTGAAATGATCGGACAAAGTCAGCATGGATCTGTGAAAGGAAAATCATGTCTGACGAATCTCATAGAATTTTTTGAGGATGTAACTAGTAGAGTGGATAGGGAAGAACCAGTGGATGTGGTATATTTGGATTTTCAAAAGGCTTTTGACAAGGTCCCACACAGGAGATTAGTGTGCAAACTTAAAGCACACGGTATTGGGGGTAAGGTATTGGTGTGGGTGGAGAATTGGTTAGCAGACAGGAAGCAAAGAATGGGAATAAACGGGACCTTTTCAGAATGGCAGGCAGTGACTAGTGGAGTACCGCAAGGCTCAGTGCTGGGACCCCAGTTGTTTACAATATATATTAATGACTTGGATGAGGGAATTAAATGCAGCATCTCCAAGTTTGCGGATGACACGAAGCTGGGTGGCAGTGTTAGCTGTGAGGAGGATGCTAAGAGGATGCAGGGTGACTTGGATAGGTTGGGTGAGTGGGCAAGTTCATGGCAGATGCAATTTAATGTGGATAAGTGTGAAGTTATCCACTTTGGTGGCAAAAATAGGAAAACAGATTATTATCTGAATGGTGGCCGATTAGGAAAAGGGGAGGTGCAACGAGACCTGGGTGTCATTATACACCAGTCATTGAAAGTGGGCATGCAGGTACAGCAGGCGGTGAAAAAGGCGAATGGTATGCTGGCATTTATAGCGAGAGGATTCGAGTACAGGAGCAGGGAGGTACTACTGCAGTTGTACAAGGCCTTGGTGAGACCGCACCTGGAGTATTGTGTGCAGTTTTGGTCCCCTAATCTGAGGAAAGACATCCTTGCCATAGAGGGAGTACAAAGAAGGTTCACCAGATTGATTCCTGGGATGGCAGGACTTTCATATGAAGAAAGACTGGATGAACTGGGCTTGTACTCGTTGGAATTTAGAAGATTGAGGGGGGATCTGATTGAAACGTATAAGATCCTAAAGGGATTGGACAGGCTAGATGCAGGAAGATTGTTCCCGATGTTGAGGAAGTCCAGAACGAGGGGCCACAGTTTGAGGATAGAGGGGAAGCCTTTTAGGACCGAGATTAGGAAAAACTTCTTCACACAGAGAGTGGTGAATCTGTGGAATTCTCTGCCACAGGAAACAGTTGAGGCCAGTTCATTGGCTATATTTAAGAGGGAGTTAGATATGGCCCTTGTGGTTACAGGGATCAGGGGGTATGGAGGGAAGGCTTGGGCGGGGTTCTGAGTTGGATGATCAGCCATGATCATAATAAATGGCGGTGCAGGCTCGAAGGGCCGAATGGCCTACTCCTGCACCTATTTTCTATGTTTCTATGTTATCTCAGTCTAACCTAAAACAAGCTGCTAGCGCAAGAACTTTCTCAGCATTTAACATAACAAAGCATTCCCAAGTATAAAATAACAAAGAAGCCATTTTAATTAGCCTACGCAGCAACATAAAAGACGAAACCCCCTTACACAAGTAATATCAAGAAGATACATTTAAATGCTCCTCATGTATCTGCCTCCACGACTATTGTGGCAGTACACTACATGCACCTACCACACTCTGTAAAAAATCCTACCTCTGACATCCTCCTCAGACATTCATCCAATCATCTTAAAGTCATGTCCATTGTATCAGCCACTTCCACACAGGGAAAAACTGCGACTGTCTACACAGTCTGTGCCCCTTATCATCTTGTACACCTCTGTCTAGTTACCTTTTATCCTTCTCCTCTTCAAAGAGGAAAGCCCTAGCTCATTCAACCTAAAACATGCTCTCTAATCCAGGCAGCATCCTGGTAAATCTAAAGCCTTTTCACGTCTCTCCTATGAGATGACAAGAACTGATCACAATACTCCAAGTGTAGTTTAACCAGGGTTTTATACAGCTGCAACATTACCTTACAGTCTCCTGGCTAATGAAGGCCAGCATACCATATGCCTTCTTAACCACCTTATCAACTTATGCAGCAAAACGAAGAGACTTATGGACGTGGACCCCAAGTTTTCTCTATTCCTCCACTGCTAAGAATCATGACGTTAACCCTGTATTCTGCTTTCAAATTCAACCTTCCCAAGTGGATCACTTCATATTTCTCCAGGTTGAACTCCATCTGCCATTTCTCAGCCCAGCTCTGCATCCTGTCAATGTCCTGTTGTAACCTACAGCAACCTTCTACACTCTCCACAACTCCACCAAACTTCGTGACATCTGCAAGCTTACTAACCCACTCTCCCACTTCCTCATCCAAGTCATTTTTAAAAATCAAAAAGACCAGAGGTCCCAGAACAGATCTCTGTGGAACACCACTGGATACTGATCTCCAGGCACAGTATGCTCCATCTAGTACTACCCTCTGCCTTCTATGGGCAAGCCAATTCTGAATTCACACAGCCAAATTTCCCTATCCCATTATAACCTTCTACACTAATCATCACACCAATGTATGATTGAACAATCTGATTTAATAACATTCATTGACATACAGGAAATTAAAGCACCATCATCATTATTACGTGTCGTGTCGTATGACATGAGCGATCATGGCCTTATCATTACCATGATTACTTCTGGCATTTTTTTTCCCTACAGAAGCATTTTACCATTGCCTTCTTCTGGGCAGTGTCTTTACAAGATGGGTGACCCCAGCCATTATCAATATTCTTTCGAGATTGTCTGCCTGGTGTCAGTGGTCGCATAACCAGGACTTGTGATATGCACCAACTGCTCGTACGACCATCCACCACCTCCTGCCATGGCTTCACCTGACCCTAATCGAGTTGTGGGGAGGTGGGGCTAAGCAGGTGTTGCACCTTACACCTCCTTGTACAGACACATCTCTATCCCGCCAGCCATAAATAAATGCATGGGGATTAATTCCCTCACTTTTCCTACACACAAAGCCAATAGGTAGTTTATGAGCACTTGAGGGCACAAGTAGCTAATCAGGCTGACACTGAGTTTGAAAGACCAACTCCCTCAAGTGTAGCACTAGGTGTTGGTCCAGACTTCTTGGAAGCTCTGGCCTGAATACAGCAATACTTCCCTTCCACTTACACAATCACAAGTGTAGACATTTTGGCATCAGAGGCAGAGTTGGGCCATTACTCATACAACACATCCATTTGATCTCTTTGACTGAGGTAATTAATATAAATGGACAGAAATAGCTTTGTTTCTACACAGGGTTGAGGTCTGGTGTGGGGCTCCCTGCTGTCTACACCATCAATATCAGCTCCATCTTCCCATCACTTTAACCTCACCGTATAAACCCACAGGACACTTACAGCGTGCAGTCAGGAACATTTTATCCCTCAAAGTACTTACATTCCGATCAATATCACGTGAAGAGGGGTTACTGCATATCCAAAAATGGAGCAGAAACAATTGTTGATTTCTCTTGCTCCTAGCCAAGGGATACATTTTTCAAAGCACTGATGCATTTTAAAAAGTAGCGCCTGTGTATTACACATAAAAATTGCGGGTGAATGCAGCAGGCCAGGCAGCATCTATAGGAAGAGGTACAGTCGATGTTTCGGGCCCAGACCCTTCTTCCCTTGTTTTGGGTCTCGGCTCGCCTGACCTGCTGCGTTCACCAGCAATTTTTGTGTGCGTTGCTTGAATTTCCAGCATCTGCAGATTTCCTCGTGTTTGCCTGTGTATTATAATTGGTACCTTCTAATTTAAAAAAAAAATCGCCACAATGGATTAGACCACAGGGAAGCAGGCTATCACTTTAAACAATAAACTGCCAGTGTTGTCTATCCAAACCAGATAAATGGGCAGGTAATTGTGGCAACTCTATCTGGTCACTGTTTTCAAACGTCCTCTCTCTCCTCCCCCCCCCCCCCCCAACTAATTAAACAGACTGAGCTAATCACAGCTCTCTCTCTCCTCCTGATTATCCTCCAGGAAAGATGCTGATATGCGAACAATCACCATCGAAACTGAGTCAATCTAATCAAGGAAAATGACCGATTCAGGTAAACGCAGCTGATTGTGGGGAACACACTCAGCAAAATTAAACAATTTATAAAAGGATCAGAGGAGGCCAAATGAGGATCAATTCCACCCGATTTTGAGACCTTTGTTTGGTGCTCATCGATTCAACTACTAATTTTGGCACCAATCTGCTTCCGTCACAATGAGCAGGGAGGTCGGCATAAATACTGGGATCAGTGCCTGTGCTGGTCTCCCTCCACACTGTAAATACCAGCTTCATTACCTACACCCTAGCCTCTCTAAATGGCCTAATTCTGCTCCTATATTTTATGGTCTTAAACCTAAAGGGTGCTAAGGCTGAGGTCAAGAAGACTTTATGTAGTTAAAACTCCAACGTTGTACTGCTGTCACAAATACAATTTTCATAACATATGCCCGCGACATTACATCAGATTCTAATAGAACAGGAGGACTACATTTTTCTGTTTTTCTTCTCTCTCGATCTTGCACTTGTGACATTATGTTCATCTGAGTTATTCTGTGCATGCGATGTTAAGTTTATGTTAAGTTTGTCATCACAGTTTGTACTGTGATACTGCTGCTAAAGCTAGTTTACCTGATAACTATGAACTTGACTAGTATTGCGCAATAGTCCCAGTGTGAAAGTTTTGTAAAGTTGCAACACTACACACTAGTTTTTTTTAATTCTATGCCCTAACCTATGAAGGCAAGCAAAGGATTCAAAGTACACTTATTATCAAAGCATGTATAAATTATGCAACCTTGAGATTCACATGCTTACAGGCAGCCAAAAAGCAAGAATTCCAAAAGAGCCCAATTAAAAAAAGGGACCAACATCAAACGAGCAGAGAAGGAAACACAAATCATGCAAACAATAAAAGCAAGCATTACAAGCCAATTTCAGTCCAAAGACCCAGATTGCAGAGCAGCCAGAGCAGGCCCTTGGCATCAGTCTCAGTTCATCATATAGCCAGGCAAATCACCGACCGCAAAGCTCACAGATACGAAGCACAAAGCAGCCGGAGCTTTCTCACAGTCTCAGTGTCACAGGGAGAGGAGTAAACGTCGTAGAAGAGCAAGCGGAATCCGCCCGACCCTCGCCTCCAGTCCCGACACCCTGTCTTTCTAGTCTATCCCACACTTAAATCGTCCTATATCACGACCCAACCTACCAATGTTACCATTTTTAAGGAACTTGAATCCCAATATCCCTCTCTTCATTAATCTGATTTCTGTTGTGCACGCACACATGTGTGCATAAAGGGGGCTCGTTTTGCTGTTCAATGCACACAAAATGCCAAGGAAACTCAGCAGGTCAGGCAGTGTGGATTTCCCGTGATTAAAGTTTGTTTGCAAATAGAAAGTTGCAACACCCAGAATTAATATTTTTGTTTATTCTGACCATAGCAACAAATAATGATTGAATACAGATTGTGATCAACCTTAGGTTTTCCAAAACTGATGCAAGCAAGTGTAAGGTGTTGCATTTTGGGCGAACGCAGGGTTAAGACTTACACAGTGAATGGTAGGCACTGAGGAGTGTGGAAGAACAAAGAAAGGGTCTTGGGAATATAGATCCACAATGCTCTGAAAGTTGTACCACAGGTAGGTAGGGGAGCACACTTGGCACACTGGCCTTCATAAATCAGAGTATTGAGCGCAGGAGTTGGAAAGTTATGTTGAGATTGTACAGCAGGTTAGTGAGGCAAAATTTGGAATATTGTGTGCAGTTTTGACCAGCTTGAAAGAGTACAGAGAAAATGAACAAGGATGTTGCTGGAGCTTGTGGACATGTTCTAGAGGAGGGTTGAATAGATTAGGATTTTATTCCTTTGAGTGCAGAACGAGGGGTGATCTTACAGAGATATACAAATAATGAGAGAAATCATGCTCTTCCCCTTCAAATTTAGAACACATGGCTTGCTTTGACAGTTCAGAAGTGTTTTTATTTTTAAAACAATCAAGCCTCACAAATTTCACCCCCAAATGTAGAATGGTTCCATTTCAAAATTATGCAGGGTATATAAAATTATATGTAAGGTATACAAAACTTATGAGGGGTACAGATCAGGTGAATGCTTGTGGACTTTCTTTCCCTCAGCTTGGGTGAGATTAGAATGATCTGTTTTGGAAAACTCAAGAATGTTGATCGCAATCTGTATTTAAACCTAATTTGCTGCTATAACCGCAATTAACAAGAAATTCGGTTCTGGGTGTTGCGGCTTCCTACTGCAAACAAACTCTGATCACTGAATATTATCCATATCTCGCTTTGATTCATGCCACTAAGTTAAATTTAGAACCAGCTTGCCATGTTGGATCCCATGAAGATGTACTATAATGACCTGGCCAAGGGGCATACAAAATTCCACACAGACACCAAACCTCCTCTTCTGACTCTCCTGATTAGCTCCTTAAAAGACTCTCAAGGAGTTTCAAGGACTGGCTCACTTATTGGGAGAGCCTGGAAAGGCTCGGATATTTTTTCCTATAGCATATAGGGCCACGAGGAGAACTCAAAAGGTTTATAAATTTGTTAAAAGTATAGATAAGGAGTATAGAGACAGCCTTTCACCTACACTAGGGAGAGTAAAAGTAGCCCACAAGACATAGGAACACAATTAGACCATTTGGCTCATCAAGTCTGCTCTCCCATTCCATCATGGCTGATTTAGAAAACATAGAAAAACATACAGCACAATACAGGCCCTTTGGCCAACAAAGCTGTGCCGAACATGTCCCTACCTTAGAACTACCTAGGCTTTACCCATAGCCCTCTACTTTTCTAAGCTCCACGTAGCCATCCAGGAGTCTCTTAAAAGACCCCATTCTTTCCGCCTCCACCAGCGTCGCCGGGAGCCCATTCCATGCACTCACCACTCTCTGAGTAAAAAACTTACCCCTGACATCTCCTCTGTACCTACTTCCAAGCACCTTAAAACTATGCCCTCTCGTGCTAGCCATTTCAGCCCCGGGGAAAAGCCTCTGACTATCCACACGATCAATGCCTCTCATTATCCTGTACACCACTATCAAGTCACCTATCATCCTTTGTCGCTCCAAGGAGAAAAGGCCACGCTCACTCAACCTATTCTCAAAAGGCATGCTCCCCAATCCAGGCAACATCCTTGTAAATCTCCTCTGCACCCTTTCTATGCTTTCCACGTCCCTCCTATATATAATGAGGCTACGAGAATTGAGCACAGTACTCCAAGTGGGGTCTGACCAGGGTCCTATATAGCTGCAACATTACCTCTCAGCTCTTGAACTCAATCCCACGATTGATGAAGGCCAATGCACAGTGTGCCTTCTTAACCACAGAGTCGAGTCAACCTGTGTAGCAGCTTTGAGTGTCCTATGTACTCGGACCCCAAGACCCCTCTGATCCTCCACACTGCCAAGAGTCTTACCATGAATAATACATTCTGCCATCATATTTGACCTACCAAAATGAACCACCTCACACTTATCTGGGTTGAACTCCATCTGCCACTTCTCAGCCCAGTCTTGCATCCTATTAATGTCCCGTTATAACCTCTGACAGCCCTCCACACTATCCACAACACCCCCAACCTTTGTGTCATCAGCAAATTTACTAACCCGTCCCTCCACTTCCTCATCCAGGTCATTTATAAAACTCAAAGATTTATCATCCCACTCCCTTACCTTCTCCCCATAAACTCTGACAGCCTGACCAGTCAAGAACATACCCACCTCTGCTTTAAATATACCCAATGTCAGCCTCCACAGTCATCTGTGCAATAGATTCCACAGGTTCACCAACTACTGGATAAAGAAATTCCTCCTCATCTCTGTTCTACAAGGATGTCCTTCTATTCTGAGTCTGTGCCCTCAGGTCCTAAAATTACCCACTGTAAGGAACATCCTTTCCACACCCACACTGTCTAGGCTTTTCAATATTTGATGTTTCAATGAGATCCCCCTTCATTCTTCTAAATTTCAGCAAGTGCAACTCCAGAGCCATGAAACACTCTTCATACATTAACCCTGCAATTCCTGGAACCATTCTCGTGAACCTCCTCCTCTGGACCCTGAACTATGCCAGCACGTTTTTCTTAAACAAGGGCGCAAAACGGCTCCAAATACTCTAACTGCAGTCTGACCGATGCCTTACAAAGCTTCAGCCAGCATAGGTTTAAAGTGATGGGGGGCAAGCTTTTCCACACAGAACATGTCGGGTATAAGAAACAAGCTGAAGTGGTAGAGCCAGATATAATTACTATATTTCAAAATTTAAAGTAAATTTATTATTCAAGTAAGCATCTGTTACCATAAACTACCTTCAGATTCATTTTCTTACAGACATTTATTGGAGTTACAGAATACACATGGACTAAGATGTTAACTGTCCTGTGCCATCACCAGTGGGATCATCAGTTGATCTGCCACCTGTCTTCAGGAGTTTCGGCCCGCTTATGATCAAGACTCCCTCGAGGTGGTGGGCCAGCAGTGCTAAAGCACCACCTCCCACTGGTGAGCTTAAAAACTTGGCATCTGCCTCTATCAGAGTTGTTGGTCACTTCCATCCAACAGATAGTCTACTCTTCAAATACAACAGAATTCATGAAAAAACATACATAACAAAGATCGACAAACAACCAGCATGCAAGAGACGACCATTTGTGCAAATAATTTTTTAAAAAGTAAATAAATATTACTGAGAACATAAATTGCAGAGTCCTTGATGTTTAGACAGGTAGGTGGATAGAAAAGATTTTGAGGAACAAAACACAAACAAATGGGACAGCCCAGATAGGCACTTTGGTCAGCATAGATGAGTTCGGCCAAAAGGCCTGTTTCCCATTGTACAGCCCAACTAAGCACCTTGGTCAGCATAGACCAGCTGGGCCGAAGGGCCTGTTTCCACTGTGATAAAAACGTTATGGACCCTCTAACAGGGGGTTCCCAACCTGGAGTCCATGGACCTCTTTCTTAATGCTATTGGTCCATGGCATTAAAAAAAGACAGGAAAGGCACAATGCAAATTCAACCTTTTATTATCTCACCTCTTCTTTTTCACAGGTCTGTGGAAAGTGGATGAAATAGGGCTGCTTCTCCCCTGGTTGCTTCTGCCACTCAAAGAATCCATCAGCCAACACTACACAGCGCTGGCCTTTCAGAAGTGGTTCCTGGCAAAAGCAACATTAAGATGATTACAGGTTCTTGTTAAGAGTGTCGAGTTGTTCACATTGGGTCACACTCTCCTGAGATTTTCCCTAATGCCAATATTACGATTTCTAAATCACCTGTACGTTAATGTTACGCAACCATCATTTAGAGTCCCCACTGCATTTTAATAAAAGCAGGATTATTTTTTCATATCAGGGGTCATTGGGAAAAATTCCTACACCCAACATGACTGCACTTCAGAATTCCCACAAACCACAGCTCATAATGCATCAATTATTAATTTTTAAATGGAGGCTATTGACTTCCATTATGTGAGACATGTACAATAGATTTTGAACTCTATAGTCAAGTCAATTTCCTTTATGTAGGTAATGATATGTCTGTAATAGAGAGAATGTTACAAATGCTTACCGGGTCATTCCTGGGTGGTGTGGCTGTCCTATGAGATTAAGCCAATTGGCCTATACTCTTTAGACTTCAGAAGAATGAGACGTGATCTCATTGAAACATAAAATACTTAATGAGACATGACAGGGTGAGTCCTCCAAGAGGACCACAACCTTGTCATGGTTTGGAGGCTTGCGTGCCTCCATGACCCGGAGAGCTACGTTGGCTGGAGTCAGGGCTTTATGCTTTGCCTCTTGGCAGGGTCACTCATGCCAAACAGGTCAAAGGGTAGAGGATAGACGAAGAGTGATCCACCAGTCCTCCAGGTTCAGTTCAGGGCTAACAACTGACTGGTGAAACAAAACTGTTTTGGAAACAGCAATGAAGAATCCTTCTACATCAGGGTGCGACGTTATTCCTGAGTCTCCACCCTAGAGTTGCATGACAAACTAAGGGGAAGCCACTGACATGATGAAGGAAGCCCTGAACACTGCCAGAGATGGAGGACCTTCAGTGCTGCCCTAAACGCCAGAGGTATAATAACAGAAGACAGATGATGTTTCACAAGGCTGGAAAATCTAGAAGCAGGGCTTAGTTATTCAGCACCAAGAAGAAAAAGGCTGTTCTTCACCAGAGGGTGAATTGATGGTGCAGGCCATACAGTACGTTCAACATAGAAGTGAATAAATGTTTGGATAACAAGCGGTTTAATAAAAGGAAGTGCCACAGAGGTACGGGGCACCATGGTAGTGTAATGGTTAGCATATTGCTACTACGGCACCTGCAACCAGGGTTCATTTCCTGCTGCTGTCGGTAAGCAGTTTGTACGTTAGCCTCCATGACCGCCTGGGTTTCCTCTGGAAGCTCTGGTTTCTTCCCACATTTCAAAGGTGTACGGGTTAGCAGGCTAATTGATCACATTGGTGTAATTGGGAGGCACACACTGGTTGGGCCACATGAGCCTGTTACCACGCTGTATGTCTAAATAAATAAAATAAAAGGTCGAATGTAACCTTACTGAATAGCAGGGCAGGTGCAGAGGACATTGGGGCAGAATGGTAGCGTAGTGGTTAGCAAAACACTTTATAGTACCAGCAACTTGGGTTCAATTCCCGCCACTGTCTGTAAGGAGTTTGCATGTTTTCCCCGTGACTGCGTGTGTTTCCTCCCACAGTCCAAATAACATAAAATGTAGGAGTAAAATTAGGCCATTTGGCCCATCGAATCTGCTCTACTATTTTATCATGGCTGAACCATTTTTCCTTTCAGTCCCAATCTCCTGCCTTCTCCCCGTATCCCTTCATGCCCTGAGCAGTCAAGAATCTATCAACCTCTGCCTTAAATATATGAAAAGACTTGGCCTCAACAGATGCCTGTGGCAAGGAATTCCACAGATTCTCCAGTCTCGGGCTAAAGAAATTCCTTCTCATCTCCATTCTAAATGGACAACCCCTCTCTATTCTGAGGCTGTGTCCTCTGGTCCTAGACACTTCCACCATAGGAAACATCCTCTCCAGATCCACTTTATCAAGGCATTTCAATATTCAATAGGTTTCAATTACGTCATTCCTCATTCTTCCAAATTCCAGTGAATACAGGCCCGATACTAGTTGGTAGGTTAATTAGTTATTGTAAACTGTCCTGTGATTAAGGAGCTGGGTCAGTGTGGACATGGTGGAGGATTACAAATACCTGGGGATACGAATTGACAATAAACTGGAATGGTCAAAGAACACTGAGGCTGTCTACAAGAAGGGTCAGAGCCATCTCTATTTCCTGAGGAGACTGGGGTCCTTTAACATCTGCCGGACGATGCTGAGGATGTTCTACGAGTCTGTGGTGGCCAGTGCTATCATGTTTGCTATTGTGTGCTGGAGCAGCAGGCTGAGGGTAGCAGACACCAACAGAATCAACAAACTCATTCGTAAGGCCAGTGATGTTGTGGGGATGGAACTGGACTCTCTCACAGTGGTGTCTGAAAAGAGGATGCTGTCTAAGTTGCATGCCATCTTGGTCAATGTCTCCCATCCACTACATAATGTACTGGGTGGGCACAGGAGTACATTCAGCCAGAGACTCATTCCACTGAGATGCAACACTGAGCGTCACAGGAAGTCATTCCTGCCTGTGGCCATCAAACTTTACAACTCCTCCCTTGGAGGGCCAGACAAAGGACTTACTTCATAATTTACTGGCATAATTTACATATTACTATTTAACTATTTATGGTTCTATTACTATTTATTATTTATGGTGCAACTGTAACGAAAACCAATTTCCCCCAGGATCAATGAAGTATGACTATGACTATGATTAGGCTAGGGTTAGTTTAAATCAGGGGTTGCTGGACAACATGGCTTGAAGAGCCAGCAGGACCTATTCTGCAGTGTATCTCGAAATAAATAAATAAATAAGTATTATTTTCTCCTTTTGCTAATTCTTATGCTCCTGTGTTGTCAGGTATTAAGCAAATAAGCAAAGGGAGATACACATCAGTCACGATCTCAATAAATGACTACATACATCCCCGAGAGTCTCAGGTGCTTACTCTGCAAAAGTGACTACTATTAAGAGGTACTTCATTCACTTTAAAGCCTTGGGGAAAAGTCAGAGATTCTGAAAGATAAGTGTACTGTGCAAAAGTCTTGGGTACATGTAAAGAAAATTCTGTAATGCGAAGATGCTTTCAAAAACAATGAAATGAAAAGTTTCTAAATATCAAAAAGTTTACCATAAGGGGCGGTAAATAGTTAAAAAAATTCTAATCAATATTTGGTGTTGCCACCCTTTGCGTTTAAAACGACATTAATCCTCTTAGGTACGATGTTGTGCAATTTTATAATAAAATCGGCTGGTAGGTTGTAATAAAGTCAATTCAATTCAAGCATCTAAGACCTTGCCACAGTTCTTCAGTAGACTTTGGCTATCTCGCTTGCTTCTATCTTTCCAGGTAATCACAACACGACCAAAGGCGACATCCTTCAGACAGTTCATGATGCTGTCACTTTCAATTTCAAATATGATTCTGCTACTATCGAAGCCTGTGATCCACGTTTTCAGGCCGATTGAGTGATCCGGCGCTTTGCTGACTCCGAGGGCGTTCAGTGAGGCTTTGAGAGAAGTGTATGGCCTGGAGATAGGGCACGGGCCCATGATCGTCTCCATTTCGCGTCAATCACATCAAGATAGATTGAATCAGATAAAGCACCAACAAGGATGAGAGCAGAAGTAAGCGGGTGCTCAGTGCTGCCAACCTGCGAGCAACCAATCTCTCTCAGTCGTGCTCTCTCTCTCTCTCCCTCCCTCCTGGAGAAAGGTGTCTGTCGCCCCCCACCCCGCCAGAGTCCTGGCCCTTCACGATGGTTCTCCACAATGGCCACTCCTTTCTCCTTGGTATGGTGGCTATGAAGACTGCCCCACACGCTGTGCTGTGCTGTGTGCCTGCTAATATGATGAACTGATAAGCAAGCCCTACTCTGGGCTGCTCCGGGGTTCAGTTCTGAAAACTCAATTTTGGTTTGGAATGCTGTTGTTCGCTTCAATTGTTTGAGTGATTTGTATTTTTTTTCTTTCTCTTGCATATCAAGGTTCTTTTTTTCCCCTTTAAATTGGGTTTTTTTTGGGCTTCTTGCTTTTGGCTACACATGAGCAAGCAAATTTCAAGGTTGCATAATTTATAATAAATTGACAATAAATGTACTTGAATCTTGCATACATACTTTCATAATAGATGTACTTTGAATCTTTGAAGTTAAGATCAGGGGTCAGAGGAGGCCATAGCATCTGAAAAAATCTAACATGCCTAAGACTTTTGCACAGTCCTGCAGGGTTAGAAATGACTATGATGAAAACTTTATTCAGTTAACTCCCCTTTCACTGTTCTTAGGGCAAATAGTTTTAACACCCTAAGGGAACACAAGCGAGGAAAGAATAGAGAAGTCTTGACAAGCTCAGGAGAGCTGAGGAGAGTCATAACCTGTTGGTGTGAATGGCTAGTTTTCTGTAGGAGGCAATACTGTAGCGTAGTAGTTAGCATAATGCTTTACTGTGCTAGGTGTAATATCAGGGCTCAATTCCCTTCACTGTCTGAAAGGAGTGTGTCATTCTCCCCATGACTCTGTGGGTTTTCTCTGAGTGCTCCCGTTTCCTCCCACATTTCAAAGATGTACGGTGAGCGTTAAGAGAGTTGTGGGCATGCTCTGTTGACGGGGGAAGTGTTTCGACACTTCTGGGCTGTTCCCAGCACATCCTCACTGATTTAACTGGATGTGAACAACACACTTTGATGTACATGTGAACAAAGCTTTCTTTTTAAAAAAAGCAAAAGTGTTCTAAATACTTCGGAGTGAGAATCAAAAGTCAACACTTCAGGTAAATGTTGTTTCCCAGTTGGTGCCTATCCTGTGGGTCCGATGTCACCCTACCAACTGCATATCAATGACAGTGGAGTCGCTGGATCAATGTGTGTGACTGCCATGAGAACCACCTGCTCGCTGAGGTATCATACCTCAGCTGGCCAGTCCGCAACTACCAGAGGCCCACCTGCTCACCGAGGCGGCAAACCTTGCTGGATCAGTGTGCGATTACCAGGACAGCCTCCCCACTCATTGGTGTCATACGTCACTGGATCAGTGTGAGAACACTGCGAGTCCCTCCTAAGGTGTCTAAGGTGTCGTATGTCGTTTAAACAACGTATGACCATTGTGGGACCCACTAACTGAGGCATCCTACCTCGCTGGATCGGTGTGTGACTACCGTGAGACCTTCCCACTAACTGAGGCGTTGTACCTCATTGGATCAGAGTGCAATTACTGTGAGACACTCCCCACTGGTGTTATACCTCGTTGGATCAGTGTGTGACTACCGTGAGACCCCCCCCCCACCACTCACTGATGCGTCATACCTTATACGACTTCTTCTGCATCATCCCATCACTACGACAGTTGCTGGTATGGTACTGCATTTTCGAGGGGTCGTTTTCCCGAAACCAGGAAGGAATAAGGCCCCACCGCATGGCTGCCAGCATAGGCTCCCCACTCTCTGCCTCCTGTCAAAACAAGAGTCAGGTGACGAAACAGTAGCAATGGTTTTCATCTCTAACCTGGGTACAGACCCAATACCCAATAAGAACCACAACTAAGAGTGCTGTTGGCATCTCAGGAACTAGTCTAGTTGGTCCCTCCAGAAAAACTGGAAGATAGCAGTCCAGTACTACTGAAGTGTGAGATTCAGATTCATTTATTTATCACGTGTACATCGAAACACACAGCGAAATGTGTCATTTGCATCAAGACCAACACACCCAAGGATGTGCTCGGGGCAGCTCACAAGTGTCGCCACACACTCCAGCAGCAACATAGCAGGCCCACACTGTTCGTCAGAACAACACAGAACACAAGCAACAAAACAACGTGCAAAAAAAAAGCCCCGCTCCTCCATCCCATTCAGAGTCCTCCAAACCCAAGACAGGTCTCCAGCAGACTTGCCTGGGCCTCCAACTTCCCCAGTGGACTTCAAACTATAGACCCCCAGGAGTTCAGCCATCAGACGTTGACTTCCAGACTTCTGATTGATCTTCAGGCTTCTATCTTTTTGGTATCGACCCCATGACTAGCTGATGATGGGACCCCGAACTTCAGGCCATGAACTCTGGACTTGCCAACGATGGGACCCTGAACTCCACACTTGTCAATGATGGGATCCCAAGCCCCAGGCCATGAACTCCAGACTTACTGACTTGCACACCTGGGAGATCACTGGCTCTCCTGTCCCCTGCTCCCATAGGCATTGGACCCTGGGACCCAGCTACCTCGGGGGACTAGCTAATGTCAGTAGCACTAGGTTCTTAGTGCTATAGTAAGGGGGCTTATTGTGTCCAGTCTGAAGCAGCACATACACCTTTGGTCTCTACCAGGCACTCATCTCTCACCTGTGGTTCCAAGTAGCTGCTTGCGTACGACAGTACGCAACCCTGTACACTGCTTTGACAAGCGAGCTCAAAGTAAATTTATTATCAAAGTACACATATGTCACTGATACAACCATGAGATTCATTTTCTTGTGGGAAATTACAGTAAGTAATAGTATCAGGTAGAAACTGAGGCCGTCAGGCAGGAACTTGGAAACATGAATGTTCTTACCTTATCCATAGCCCTCTACTTTTCTAAGCTCCATGTATCCATTCAGGAATCTCTTAAAAGACCCTATTGTTTCCATCTCCACCACCGCTGCCGGCGGCCCATTTCACGCACTCACCACCCTCTGCGTAAAAAACTTACCCCTGACATCTCCTCTGTACCAACTTCCAAGCACCTTAAAACTATGCCCTCTTCTGCCAGCCATTTCAGCCCTGGGAAAAAGCCTCTGACTATCCACAAGATCAATGCCTCTCATCATCTTGTACACCTCTATCAGGTCACCTCTCATCCTCCGTCACTCCAAGGAGAAAAGACAAAGTTCACTCAACCTGATCTCGTAAGGCATGCTCCCCAGTCCAGGCCACATCTTTGTAAATCTCCTCTGCACCCTTTCTATGGCTTCCACGTCCTTCCTGTAGTGAGCACAGTACTCCAAATGGGGTCTGACAAGGGTCCTCCATAGCTGCAACGATACCTCTCGGCTCTTAAACTCAATCCCACGATTGATGAAGGCCAATTGAATGTATACCTTCTTAACCACAGAGTCAACCTGCGCAGCAGCTTTGAGTGTCCTGTGGACTCAGACCCCAACATCCCTCTGATCCTCCACACTGCCAAGAGTCTTACCACTAATGCTATATTCTGCCATCATATTCGAATTACCAAAATGAACCACCTCACATTTATCTGGATTGAACCCCATCTGCCACTTCTCAGCCCAGTCTTGAATCCTATCAATGTCCCGCTGTAACCTCTGACAGCTCTCCACACTACAACATCCCCAACCTTTGTGTCATCAGCAAACTTATTAACCCATCCCTCCACTTCCTCATCCATGTCATTTTTAAAAATCACGAAGAGTACAGGTCCCAAAACAGATCTGAGGCACACCACTGGTCACCGACCTCCATGCAGAATATGACCTGTCTACAATTACTCTTGGCTTTTTGTGGGCAAGCCAGTTGCAGTCCACAAAGCAGTGTCCCCTTGGATCCCATGCCTCCTTACTTTCTCAATAAGCCTTGCATGGGGTACCTTATCAAATGCCTTGCTGAAATCCATATACACGAGGTCATCCCTCATTCTTCTGAATTCTAGTAAATACAGGCCCAGAGCCATCAAATGTTCTTGATATGACAAGCTGTTCAATCCTGGAATATTTTTCATGGACCTCCTTTGAACCATCTCCAGCTTCAGCACATCCTTTCTAAGATAAGGGACACAAAACTGCTCATAATACTCCAAGTGAGGCTTCACCAATACTTTATAAAGTCTCAACATGACACCATTGCTTTTGTATTTTAGTCTCCTTGAAATGAATACTAACATTGCACTTGCCTTTCTAACCACAGATTCAACCTGCAAATAAAAGCATGGAGACATGGTCAAGAGGTTCAGTCGTTGTTCAGACCAAACATCTGAATGGAGAATAAGTGTGATCCAAGTGACTTTGACAGTGGAATGATTGTTGGTTTGGGTATCTCAGAAACTCCTGAGCTCCTGGAATCTTCACGCACAATAGTCCTTAGAGTTTACAGAGAAAAACAAAAAAATATCCAGGGAGCAGCAATTCTGTGGGCAAAAACATCATGTTCATAAAAGGGATCAAAGGAGAATGGCCAGACTGGTTCAAGCTGACAGGAAGGTGACAGTAACTCAAATAACCACACTTTACAACAGTGGTGTGCAGAAGAGCCAACAACGCATCGAACCCTGAAATGGATGGGCTACACCAAGTTCCATTCATCTAACTAATAAAGTAACCACTGAGTGCAGATGTACTTTGATGATTTACTTTTATTTTGGAAATGGTGGTTAAGTGGCATGATTTGTCAGAGGAAATGGTTACAATAACACTAAAGAGAGTTTTGCAAATATACGTGAACAGGAAAGGTTTAAAGGGAGATGTTAGAGATGGCAAATGCTGAAATCTGGAGCAAAAGGGGTGTAGGCTGTACGAAAGGAAACGGGCAGCTCAGGTACCGCCTTGGTTAGCATTGTCAAGTCGGGCCAAAGGGCCTGTTCCCATGCTACAAAACTCTAAAACACAGAAGATCATTCCATTGATCATCAGGCAACATAGAAATAGAGAGGATGAAATCAATTACTTTGTCAAAGTGTCGTCTGGAGACCAGCACTGGACTGTTGGAATGTGGGCTTCTGTTGAACGAGGGTCTATACTTATCTTGGTCCCCATCTCTCCATTCAGGCTCTCGTCTCCTTCCTTGCCTGTCTCGATAAGAACAGGCGCGCCTAAGCTGATCAGCTGCCAGTGAGCACGCAGTGCGCCCACACATGACGACGCAAATCCTTACAGCAGAAGCCTGCAAGAGAGACAGCACAAGGTGGAACTGGTTATTATAATGCTGCAGGAGATGACCTGATGATATTTGAACCCTTTGACAGGCTGGGGATTCACACCCTAGCACATCAACATCCGTACTGCTCCCTTTTGCTGTTATGGACAAAGCCAGAACAGAGGAAGAAGTGTGAACATGAAGAAATCTGCAGATGCTGGAAATTCAAGCAACACACACACAAAATGCTGGTGGAATGCAGCAGGCCAGGCAGCATCTATAGGAAGGGGTACAGTCAACGTTTGGGGCCGAGACCCTTCATCAGGACTAACTGAAAGAAGAGCTAGTAAGAGATTTGAAAGTGGGAGGGAGAGGGAGAGATCCGAAATGATAGGAGAAGACAGGAGGGGGAGGGATGGAGCCAAGAGCTGGAAAGTTGATTGGCAAAAGGGATACGAGGCTGGAGAAGGGGGAGGATCATAGGACTGGAGGCCTAAGGAGAAAGAAAAGGGGAGGGGAGCCCAGAGGAAGATGGATAGCAGGCAAGGACTGATTGTGAGAGGGACAGAGAGAAAAAGAAGGGGGTGAGGGGGGGATAATAAATAAATAAGGGATGGGGTAAGAAGGGGAGGAGGAGCATTAACGGAAGTTAGAGAAATCAATGTTCATGCCATCAGGTTGGAGGCTACCCAGACGGAATATAAGGTGTTGTTCCTCCAGACTGAGTGTGACTTCATCTTGACAGTGGAGGAGGCCATGGATTGACATATCAGAATGGGAATGGAACGTGGAAGTAAAATGCGTGGCCACTGGGAGATCCTGCTTTCTCTGGCGTAAATTAGGGTTCCTGTCTTCTCCTATCATTTCAGATCTCCCTCTCACCCTCCCACTTTCAAATCTCTTTCTATCTCTTTTTTCAGTTAGTCCTGATGAAGGGTCTCGGCCCAAAACATCGACTGTACTTCTTCCTATAGATGTTGCCTGGCCTGCTGCGTTCCACCAGCATTGTGTGTGTGTTGACGGGGTAAGAAATGACTGACAGAGCACACAGTCCGGCAGTATAAATAATGAGAAGGGGTCACTTCTTTCTATTTCAGTGCAACCCCAGGTTCGGATGACACAGTATGGCACATGAAGAGAAAAGCAGCGAAGTCACAAATATCCCAAAGTTGTGCAGGATGGCGCATTAATTAACCACCAAGTTAGCAAAGTAGTTTTTATTTTAATTTAGAGATGCAGCACAGTAAAAGGTCCTTCTATCCCAATGAGTCTATGTTGCCTAATTATATCCATGTGACCAATTCACCTCCTAACCCCCTACGTCTTTGGAATGTGGAAGGAAACTGAAACCCACGTGCTCACAGGGAGAACGTACAAACTCAAGAAAATCTGCAGATGCTGGAAATCCAAAGCAACACACACACAAAATGCTGGAGGAACTCAGCAGGTCAGGCAGCATCTATGGAGGGGAATAAACATACATTTCAGGCTGAGGACTGCTGTCTGCCTGATCTATGCCCCTTATACACCTCTGTCAAGTCTCCTCTCATCCTCCTTCACCCCAAAGAGAAAAGCTCGAGCTCGCTCAACCTTTCCTCATAAGACCTGGTCTGTAGTCCAGGTACTATCCTGGTTGAGCACCCTCTTAAGCTTCCACATCCTTGTTACATTAAGGTGACCAGAAATGAACACAATATTCCAAGATTCTTACTACAGAGAAGTGTAGTATTCCGAAGGGCCAGCTCCAGATATTGTGGGGACAGTGAGACAGTATTTGGGTCATTGGAGAGAAACTGTTTCTAATTATAGTGGAGAATCCCGTGAGGTTGTTGGAATTTCACGTTTGGTTAAGCAGCAGACACCTAATTTTAAATTCTACAGAGCGTGGCATTTCATATTATATACATAGAGATAGATAGATAGATATGCGCGCGCACACACACACGAATGCTAACAAAGGTTCTTGTTGTGTACGGATAAAAATAACCTCAGTGCAGATCCCATCAGACAGCACTCAGAGCACTGTGAGCTGTTTTGAGCCCCTTATCTAAGAGAGGATGTGCTGGCATTGTACTGGGTCAGAGGAAGTTCATGAGAATGACCCCAGGAATGAAAGGGTTAACATACGAGAAGAGTTTGATGTCTCTGGGCCTGTACCTGCTGGAGTTTAAAAGAATGAGGCGGAATTCTCACTGAAATCTATTGAATATTGTTTAGCCCAGATAGAGTGGATGTGGACAGGATGTTTCCTATAGTGCAGGAATCTACAACCAAAGGGTATAGCCTCGGAATGCAAGTGGCCATTGTATTCAGAGTAGAGATGAGGAGGGGTTTCTTTAGCTAGAGGGCTTGAATCCTGGAAGTCATTGCCAAGTCATTGGGTATATTTAATGCGAAGGTTGATAGGTTCTTGATTAATAAGGGCATCAAGTTATGGAGAGAAGGCAGAAGAATTCAGGACAATAAATCAACCATGATGGAATGGCAAACTCAATGACCTAATTCTACTGCTATGTCTTATGGAATAAAATGTGCATAAATACCAGCATGTGTTCACAATGTAAAGATCATTACTCAAGTTGGTTTGAAATATTTACAGTGCAGTATAGTGACTGAGATAATAGATAAAGAGGCTAAATTATATGGATTAGAGTGGAATTAGTATAAAAATCTGTGCTGAGCCAGCACAGACTCAATGGGCTGAAGGGCCAATTTCCATACATTATTCCTCTATGACTTCGTAACTCCACAGTTCAGAAAAATGAGTGGTTTTGAAACAATGAAATAAAAGTTGTCCGACCAATGTAAGTAATATTCAATTTGCCAGCGGATATCAAGATTGGAACACTTTGGATTGGAAAGGTTATTACACTTGTATCAAATAAAAATCTAATTACAACCATCCCTCACATTCAAGCAAACAATAAACTATTTATACAAGAGAGTCTTTCACAAGAACACTTGCAAGGATGTTGTTGGGACCCGAGGACCCGAGATACAGGGAAAGGTTCAATAGCTTTGGACTTTATTCCCTGGAGTGTAGGAGAATGCGGGGAGATTCCATACAGGGATACAAGATTGTGAGGGGTATAAACAGGGTAAATGCAAGCAGGTTTTTTCCACAGAGTGTGGGTGAGACCAGAATTAGAAATTGTAGGTCAAGGGTGAATGATGAAATGTTTTAAGGTGAACTTAACTCAGAGGGTGTCGCAAGTGTGGGATGAGCCGCCAACGGAATTGCTGGAATTTGCAACATTTAAGAGAAATTTGGATAAGTACAGAGCTGAGAGTGCTACGGTCCTGGTGCGGGTTAACGGGACGAGACAGAAGGATCCGTTTCTGTCCTGTGGTATTCTATGACTTTATTATGCCTTTTCTGCACATGCCTTTTTGCAAAGAAAGGGGAAGTGGTAAAGTCACAGTGCAAGTCCTGGACATCAATGAGGGTAGATACAAAAGAAAGAATTCAAGCGGTCAGAGGATCAAAACTGGATCTTTCCAGGTAAAATTTATGACTGACTGAGTGCAACTACACCAAATATAGACCTGAAGTCTCTCTACCACACACACATTTCTTTAAGCTAACATTACTGTCATGTGCTCCTCCAGCTTCAAAATACATCCTTCTCTTAAAATCACAGCCACCAGAGATGTTGAAGTGGTGGGATGGACAATAGTTTTTGATTGTCTCTAGATTGTGGCCTCTGAGGGGCTTTGCTATTGCTTGCATAGGGTGGTGGGGGGTGGGTTGAAGCTTTTACTGGAGCAGGTTGGGGTTGGGGGGAGGATGGAGAATGGAAGCTTTTGCTACAGCTTGTGGGGCGGGGGGCTTTGGTGTTCTAATGTCTTCTGGTCATTCATTCTTTGGGGCTTTTATTCTGTTTTGTGGATGTCTGTAAAAAACTAAAAAAATTTAGGTTGTATACTGCATACATTCTCTGATATTAAATGGAACTATCGCACCTTGACGCTCCACATTTTGGGAATCACAGATGTCCCTCATCTCACCAAGAGTTGTCACCTTAAGAAACACTGTACAGTACACCACAGTAAATGTCCTTTGGCACACAATGTTGTGTCGACCTTTTAACCACCTCCAAAATCAACCTAAGGCTTTCCTCCTTGCATAGTCCTCCATTTGGGTTTCCTATCACAGTCCAAAGTCATACCGATTGGTAGATAAATTGGTCATTGTAAACTGTCCTGTAATTAAATCATTAAATCAGGAGAGTGATGGGTAGCACAGCTTGAAAGGCCAGAATGGCCCATTCTGCACTGAATTGCAAAATAAATATAAAAATATATATAAAAAATAAATTTATGACTGTAAATACAAATGCCATGGCACTGATTCCATGGCAAACCTATGATGTAATTGCATAAGCACCAGGTCCTATGAAATAAAAAAAAAACAGCCATACCCATTTGAGATTCTTTAGTAACTAGGATCAGTTAAAATAATACAAGTATACAAGTACAGTGCATTCCAGTTAATTGGGACACATCAGGACCAGTACATTTTGACCCAGTTAAGCAGCTGTCCCAATTAGTCGAAGTTTCACAGAAATAGTTGATTAGGTATATAAAAAGCAAACTGAGTAGCAAGTTATGTATTTAACTAAAATGCAGAAAAATTAAAATGCTACCAATACTACTGCAGTATTATAAGACTATTAGCTCCTAATACTTATCAACAGAGGAATTCATCCTGTTCTTTTGACTGTAAATGAACAAGATCAGCACTTAGTGCAGATAATGGACGGTCTTTCTACAATACTATTAAAAATTGCATCCTCCAAATTCTCATTTTCATTCTAGCATCCAAAGTAGAAGCTACGAAGAATTTGATACTTTCAAATTCTTATTAGATCCTAACTTGTGAAATAGCGAAATTGTTTCAGTTTCACTCCCGGCTATTTCTGGTATCTCCAAGCCTGAATGATTGAAACTGCAGAGAGCAGAACAGATCTGAATTGTCTTACTGTTTATTTCTCATTAACTATCACTGACAAAAATAGCTGATTTTTCAACACAAACACGTGCAACTGATACGATTTAAAAACTGTTTGCTTGAAGCACAGTGTTCTGCCTAATGCCCATGAGACTGCACCATCAAACTAACATTAGTTAGAAATGTCCTGCCCCAATTAAGCAGCATAGTGTTCCAAATAAATAACGGGAATCCTGGTGATTTTCTCCATTAGTTCTTTTATTCTTTAAGTGTTGCCTCAAATAAGTGGCTGCCCTGATTAAATAATGGTCCAATTAACAGCAAACCGCTGTATTTCTCTTGGGCTGCCAACTAGTGCTTTTTTTAAAAAATAAGATTAGCTGTGTTGGCACCAGAGTGTGTGGCAACATTTGCGGGTTGCCCCCAGCACATCCTTAGCTGCGCTGATTGTTAACACGAATGACACATTTCACTGTTCCAATGTACTATACATGCGATAAATAAATTCATCTGAATCTGCATTTGCCACATGTACACCAAAATATACAGTGAATTGCATTGTTTATGCCGATCGTCAGTATGGTACGAGGATGATCTGGGTGATTCACTATGCTTCTTAGGGAGCATGCCCTGATGAGGCCCTTCATTTGTTGGAGCTGACCATGGATGCTGCATCACGGGCACGCTATGTTGCTGTTGGAATGCATGGCGATATGTGCGAGCTGCCCCCAGCCCAACCTTGGGTGTGTTGGCTGTTAATGCAAATGACGTGTTTCACCAGGTGTTTGGATACACATGCAATAAATAAATCTGAATCCGGTGTCTGAGGACCAAAGGACAGCAAATGTCATCGCTTTGCTCAAAAGAAAGCCAGGAGAAATGAAGTAATTGTAGGAGAATGAGTTTAACTTTGGTGATGGGGAAATAATCAGATATTGTATTAGCACTCATTAGGTCATATGTTGATTGATAAAGGTAATCCAGCAAGGCTGGATTATTGAAAGGTCTGGATCAGGGGTTCCCAACCTTTTTTTTAATGCCATGGACCTCAGGTTGGGAACCCACGGCCTAGACAGAGTGGACCTGGAAAGGGCATTTCCTACAGTGAGGGAGTCTAGGACCAGAGGGCACAGCCGCAAAACAGAATGACCTCCATTAGGAACAGAGATAAGAAGGAATTTCTTTAGCAAGAGGGTAAATCTGTGAAATTCATTGCCACAGACAGCTGTGGAGGCCGTCACTGGGTATACTTAAAGCAGATGTTGATAGGTTCCTGATTAATAGCGTGTCAAAAGATATGGGGAGAAGGCAGGAGAATGGGGTTGAGAGGGATAATAAATCAGCCATGATAGAATGGCAGGGCAGACTCGATGGGATGAATGACTTAATTCTGCTCCTGTTGTATGGTCAGCATTGATTTGTTGAAGACCTTGGAAATAAGAAGACCAGCAGTGGCACAGATAGGAAATTGGCCAAATGACATGAAACATATAAAAGGAGGTGAACAAGTTTTCTCAGCCCTGGAGAAAAACATTTAATGGTGTCTCTGCAAGAAGACCACAAAGATTACTGATTTTCCTAATGACTCGAGCATACAGGGGTCTTGGGTGGCGGTATAGAGATACACCTCTACCAGAGCTGCAAGGTGCCCTTCCTTCCGCTAGCCCAGCGGTCCCCAACCACCGGGCCGCAAAGCATGTGCTACTGGGCCGCGAGGAAACGATATGATTTGGTGATACGAGTCAGCTGCACCTTTCCTCATTCCCTGTCACGCCCACTGTTGAGCTTGAATGCACGCGAGGTCATTACCCACGCGTCATCCATGTCAGTGTGGGAAGGAGATCAACTCCTCGAACTTGCAAATGACAGCGGGCTGAAAAGTATGTTTGACATAACATCTCTGCCGGCATTCTGGATCAAAGTCAAGGCTAAATATCCTGAGATAGCCATGAATGCACTGTAAACGTTGCTTCCATTTCCAACATATCTGCAATGAATGCAACGAAAACTAAATTGCGGAATAGACTGGACATTAGGAACCCCGTTTGAGTTTCAATGTCTCCCATCACCCCTCGATAGGACCATCTCGTTGCAGGGAAACAAGCCCAGGGCTCCCACTGATTCAGCGATATTGGTGTGTTGCAATGATTTTATATGTTCATACGGGGAAAATATGCGCTGTGTGTTTAATATCCAAATGTTACTTAAAATGTTATGATGCTATTGACTTATATAACCATATAACAATTACAGCACGTTAACAGGCCATCTCTGCCCTTCTAGTCCGTGCCGAACGCTACTCTCACTTAGTCCCACCGACCTGCACTCAACCCATAACCCTCCATTCCGTTCCTGTCCATATATCTATTCAATTTTTCTTTAAATGATAACATCGAACCTGCCTCTACCACTTCTACTGGAAGTTCGTTCAACACTTACTTCAAGCTCCCCTGTCCTCCCCTGATAATTGACTTATCACTGTATTCATGCGAGGAAAATATGCACTGTGTGTTTAATATTAAATCCGTTAGGTAAACCCTTTTAGAAACGAAATTGAGTGTATTAGCCACTTATCACCTATATGCCAGTCGTGATCAACCACCCCCCCCCCCACCGAACAGAATCACCAAAAACGACTTGTAGGAAAAAAATCGGCACGTACATGCATGCGCACTGGTGCCCACGCAAGGCTTCATGGTCTTCATGGTCATTGCAGTCTTTCTCGGGGTAAACACAACATATTTGACTTCTACTCTTGTCCACTGGCAACCCCACCACTACCCTCACCCCACCCCCCCCCCCGGGGTCCACCGGTCCGCGTTGCAAAAAAGGTTGAGGACCTCTGCGCTAGCCTGCGGGTCACCCTTGGGCAAGGTGTAGTGCCTGTTTAGCCACCCCTCCACCGATCAGGATCACGTGAAGCCAGGTGGTGGATGGTCATAACACAAGTCCTGGTTAGGCGACACTGACGCCAGGCAGACGATCTCTGAAGAGTATCGATAATGGCTGGGGTCGCTTGTCTTGTGAAGACACTGTCCAGAAGGAGGCAATGGCAAACACTTCTGTGGAAAAGTTGCCAAGAACAATTATGGTCGTGGATAGACCATGACTGCTCACGTCATGGGACATGACACTTATTGATGATGAAGATATACAGGGGGCAATTTCCTAAACTTGGAAGTGGTAAAGTATTGGATGCCGGGACATAGCCAGACTCTTGTAAATGGGCAGACGGCAGCCGAAATTTATCACAGAAGTGCAGATTTGTTTTTCAATGGACGAATGAAGCGAGGCAATGAGGTCACAGTAACAGTTCTAAAACAGAGATCTGCATGCTTATACGTAAAGATTGTTGAACAGCGCAGGGCAGATTAGGAAATCATTCTTAAAAATATATACAGGATTCTAATCGATACGCATAAATTATGTAACAATGAGCCATTATAAAACACCGGATCAGTGCTCTGGTTTCCTCCCACGTTCCACAGACGTACAGGTTTGGGTTAGTGAGTTGTGAGCACGCTGTGTGAGAAACATGGAAACACTTAACACGGCAAAACAATTCTCGCTGATTTGATTTGGCATAAGCAACACATTTCGCTCTATGTTTCGATGTACATGTGACAAGTTAGTTAGTTCCTCTCCGCGTCTTCTGACGCATTGGGCAGCCATTTCTTTTATCATTTGTCTGTTTTTTTTATAATCAGGCTGAGTTGCTAGCGTGTCACTCAACCAGGCACGGCGTGCAGAGAGCTGGTCAGATTCAAGCTTGGGACCACTCAAAGTCCAGCATGGATGCCACTATACCAACAACCAGCTAATGTGACAAATAAAGCTAACTTTTATCATTTCTTGGCCTCACTTTTTAAGAAAGATACAAAGGCTTTGCAAGGTTCAGAAGCCTCTGCACTGACTCTAGGGAACAGAGGTTTCTGGTACACGGACAGGGTGAATAATCTGGGGACAGGGTGAATAATCTGGGGACAGCAGTATTTAGAACCATGAAGGAATGGGACAGGAGTAGTTGATAGATAGAAACCATTCCCATCAGCAGAAGGGTCACAAACCAGAGAATGTGGAATGAAGTGACTGTCAAAAGAACCACACACATGGTACAGGGAGAAACTTTCTACACTGTGGTTATAATCTGGAACGCAGTAACAGCAAATTCATCTTAAAAGGAAGCCACAACAGCAATCCAGAAATCTGAAGTAAATGTAAAAGTGCAGTGACTAAGATGTTAACAGGAAACAATCTGCAAGGGCACAGAAGCATGTGGATGAGCAGCAAAGGGACTATCTGAACCTCATTGCTCGGCATCACAGTGCACGGTGGGCTGCGTGCCAGCAAAGGGACTATCCCGCAGACTGGGAGATCGTTTCGCTGAACACCTACGCACTGTCCGCCAGAGAACGCAGGATCTCCCAGTGGCCACACATTTTAATTCCACGTCCCATTCCCATTCTGACATGTCTATCCACGGCCTCCTCTACTGTAAAGATGAAGCCACACTCAGGTTGGAGGAACAACACCTTATATTCCATCTAGGTAGCCTCCAACCTGATGGCATGAACATTGACTTCTCTAACTTCCACTAATGCCCCACCTCCCCCTCGTACACCATCCGTTATTTATATACACACACATTCTTTTTTTCTCTCTCTCTTTTTTCTTCCTCTGTCCCTCTCACTATACCCCTTGCCCATCCTCTGGGTTCCCCCCCCGCCACCTTTTCTTTCTCCCTAGGCCTCCTGTCCCATGATCCTCATATCCCTTTTGCCAATCACCTGTCCAGCTCTTGGCTCCATCCCTCCCCCTCCTGTCTTCTCCTATCATTTGGGATCTCCCCCTCCCACTTTCAAATCTCTTACTAGTTCTTCTTTCAGTTAGTCCTGACAAAGGGTCTCAGCCCGAAATGTCGACTGTACCTCTTCCTACAGATGCTGCCTGGCCTGCTGCGTTCACCAGCAATTTTTATGTGTGCTGCTTGAATTTCCAGCATCTGTAGATTTCCCCGTGTTTAAGATGTGAACCTCACTGCTCCGCATCACAATGCACAGTGGCTGAGTGCCATCTTTCCATGCTGTAATTTTTCTGTGACTTTGTACAGCTATTGTTGCGGTTAACATATTACCAAAGAGATTAACTGGTCACAGATCACAAAACTGACTGTGGACCATGGTATACACAGACTAGTTACAAATTGGTATACAAACAGTAAGGTTATAGAAACAGGCAAGAAGTTGAGTTAAAAATACAAAGAAAAAAGGATTTTGAATATCTTCAAGATGTCATTCCACATTTCTGGTCACTCACCACCACCCACTGGCCTCTAGCACAACTTAGAATCAGAGTACTACAGCACAGAAACAGACCCTTTGGCCCATCTAGTCCATGCTTCTGCCTAGTTCCATCAACCTGCATCAAGTCACTTCTCCTAAAGACCTCACCTTTTCATTCATCTGTAAAACCCACAGAGAAAGAATTAGATTATTTAAGACTAGATTTATTTGACACATCTCTATAGAAACACAGTGAAATGCATTGTTTGTGTCAAATCAAATCAGCTAGAACTGTGCTGAGCAGCCCACAAGTGTCAAGTGTTACCATGCTTCTGGCGTCAACATAACATGTCCACAAGTCATTAACCCTAGTCCATATGCCTTTGGAATGTGGGAGGGAACCAGGTGTCATGGGGAGAACGCGTAAACTCTTTACAGACAGTGGCAGGAATTGAACCCTGATTTTACAACTGGCAGTGTGAAATGTTGTGCTACCTTGCCACCCTGCAACTGAAAAATTTTTGGGGTGACAGAGCAGAGTACTAATTAACTCAATGCTATTACAGCTTGTGTCAGAGTTCAGAGTTCAATTCCCATCGCTGCCTGTAAGGAGTTTGTACGTTCTCCCCATTACCACGCGGGTTTCCTCCGGATGCTCAGGTTTTCTCCCACATTCCAAAGTACCGGTTCGTAGGTTCATTGCTCTGTGATTAGGCCAAGGTGGCTTGATGGGTGGTATGGCTTGTTGGGCTGGAAGGATTTGTTCCACCCTGTATCTCTAAATAAATAAAATCATTAATTTAAGTAAATTACTTACTGCCCATTACACCTCTGGTGCTTAGGGCAGCATGAGGTCCTCCATCCCTGTCTGTATAGAAGGATCCTTCATTGCAGTTTCCATAACAATTGTTTTTAGGGTTGGTCAGGGTTGTTAGCCCTCAGCTGAACCACCCCCGAACCTGGAGGACCGGTGGACCACTCTTAGTTAGGCCTCTACTCTTTGACCTGTTTGACATGGGTGACCTCACCAAGAGCCAAAGCACAAGTCCCTGACTGCAGCCAACACAGCTCTCTGGGTCACTGGGTCACGTAAACCTCCAAACCCTATGACAAGATCGGTGTCCTCTTGGAGGATTAAATTAATTACAGGGAAGGAGGAGAACCATCTTGCGTCTAGAATGCACACAAAATGCTGGAGGAACTCAACGGGTCAGGCAGCATCTCTGATGGAATTTTTGGGCGGAGATACTTTGTCAGGGTTGGAAAGGAAGAGGCAGCTCTTCAAACCAGCACACCAACTTGTGGGAAGATAATGCCAGTCATGACTCAAAGTGTGATGGTTATTTTTCTTTGGCAGGATGCCACAGAATTTCTTTGTTGAGTCGGGTTTCTCTTGCAGCAGACTATAGCCAGAGAAGTTCAGAGAACACACAAATACAAAGGGACAGCGACAAGCTATTTCCAACATCATCCAGACAAATAAAACAATATAACCACACAACTCCAGCGGAGATTATGTTGTCCGTCTGCCAGTTGTGATAATGTTGAGGGGTAAATTCAAAAGAAACAGTTAACTATTCCCTCACATCTTTAATATTTATGTACATTCTGAAACAACCAGCGGCTCAATGCTTTGTATTGTCACTGCAGACAGTTAAGGGACATAAACAGTCCACAGTTAGTTCAATATAAATGCTAAGCAAAGCAATTTCCCGATACAAAGCTACTATGGAAAGCACAGAACATAGGGATAGATTTTAACAGCACTTCACTCTTATTCATTGGACAGTGTTGACACTGTACAATAAATTCCAGATTCTGAATTACCATTGAGAGCACTCTAACCAGTTGGTACAGAGGGGCCACAGCACAGTATCAGGAAAAGACCATAAGATATAGGAGCAGAATTAGGCCATTTGACTGATCCAATTTTCCTCTCACCCCAATCTCCTTTCTCACCCCCACCCCCTCCCCAGCATCCTTTCGTGCCCTGACCAATCAAGAATCTATCAACCTCTACCTTAAATACTGAATTGGACACAGCTGCCTTTGGCAAAAAATTCCACAAATTCACCAGTCTCTAGCTAAAGAAATTCCTCCTCATCTTCGTTCATAAAGGACACCCCTCCATTCTGAGGTTGTGTACTCTGGTCTTAGACTCTCCCACCATAGGAAACATCCTCACCACATGCACTCTATCAAGGCCTTTCATCATTTGATAGGTTTCAATGAGGACACCCCTCATTTTTCTGAACTCCAGTGAATTCAGGGCCAGAGCCATCAAACACCCTTCATACAATAAGCCATTCAATCCTGAAATCATTTTTGTGAACCTTCTCCAATTTCAGCACATCCCTTCGAAGACAAGAGGCCGAAAACTGCTCACAATACTCCAATTGAGGCCTCACCAGTGTTTTATGAAGTCTCAACATTAGATCCTTGCTTTTATATTCTAGTCCTCTTGAACTAACATCGTATATGCCTTCCTCACCACAGACTCAACCTGCAAATTAACCTTTAGAGAATCCTGCACAAGAACTCCCAAGACCCTTTGCACCTCAGATTTTTGTATTTTATTTTATTTCCATTTAGAAAAGTCAACCCTTTCATTTCTTCTAAAGTTCATGACCATACTCTTCCCAACACTGCATCCCATCTGCCATTTCTTTGCCCATTCTCCTAATCTAAGTCTTTCTATAGCTTCTCTACTTCTTCAAAACAACCTGCCCCTCCACCTACCTTCATAATCATCTGCAAACTTTCCATAAAAGCCATCAATTCAATCATCCAAATCAGACATATAACATAAAAAGAATCATTCCCAACACAGACCCCTGTGGAGCACCACCTGTCACCGCAGCCAGGCAGAAGGGCTCCCTTTATTCCCAATCTTTACCCCCAACCAATCAGCTACTGCTCTATCCATGCTAGAATCTTTCCTGTAATACCATAGGCTTGTAGCGTGTTAAGCAGCCTCATGTGTGGCACCTTGTCAAAGGCCTTCTGAAAATCCAAGTATACAACATCAACCAATTCTCCTTTGTCTATTCTGCTCGCTATTTCTTTGAAGGATTCCAACGGATTTGTCAGGCAAGCTTTTCCCTTGAGGAAACCCAGTTGACTATGGCCTATTTTATCATATGTCTCCAAGTACCCTGAGGCTTCACCCTTAATAATCGACTCCAATATCTTCCCAACCACTGAGGTCAGACTAACTGACCTAACTGGAACTGGACTCTCTGACGGTGGTGTCCGAAAAGAGGATGCTGTCCAAGTTGCATGCCATCTTGGACAATGTCTCCCATCCACTACATAATGTACTGGTTGGGCGCAGGAGTACATTCAGCCAGAGACTCATTCCACCGAGATGCAACACAGAGCATCATAGGAAGTCATGCCTGCTTGTGGCCATCAAACTTTACAACTCCTCCTTTGGAGGGTCAGACACCTTGAGCCAATAGGCTGGTCCTGGACTTATTTCCTGGCATAATTTACATATTACTATTTAACTATTTATGGTTTTATCACTATTTAATTATTTATGGTGCAACTGTAACGAAAACCAATAACCAATTTCCCCCGGGATCAATAAAGTATGACTATGACTACTATGACTATAGTTTCCTTTCTTCTGTCTGTGACGGGGTCCTGAATTACCCCTACGAACTGTGTTTTGAAAAGAGAGACAGAGACAGAGACAGAGACAGAGACTAACTTTTGAATTTCTGCTGAGTTGGAGAGAGAGAGAGCACCAAGCAGCTCGTAAGTCGCTATGGTGACTGACACCAGCATTATTTGAGGGACAGTCAATGTTATAGTTTCTCTGGAGTGTGTTTATACTTCCCCAAGGACATTTGCCTGCTTGTACACTCTTACACAGACAGAGAAAGGAGGAGTTATTTGAATGACAGTTGGTACTCAGTACGGTGAGATAAATAGGAGGTCAGATGACAGACCTGCAGCACATGTTTTTGGACACTGAATGAGCTTTGTTGTGCCCAAAGAAAAAGTGGGGTTTTTGGAGGATCGATCAGTGGCTCTTGCAGTGAGAAAAGGGATTGACCGGTGGCGAGTTGTCCATGTGTCCAACCCTTGCCTGGATTGATAGCTCCACCACAGAAAAACGGTTCCCTTTGTTGAAGTCACAGCCGGTGACTCTTAAAGGATTTTGAAGGACAACGGGAAGATCGCTGGCGTCAGCTCAAATGAATGAATGAATAAATAAATAAATAAATCAATCTCTCTCTCTCTCTCCCCCCATCAATACTCAACACAACACCACGAACTGAACTGAAGTTTACTCATCATCGTAAGACTGTATCTATTTACCCCAAGACTTACAGCTTGGTTTTTCATATATATTCCCACACTTACTGATTTACTTACTTATACATAATCATTGCTAACCTGTTTGATTTATCTACATTTATATTACAGTATTGTGTAGTTACTAATAAATATCATTAGTTAATAGCAATACTGGACTCCAAAGTGTTTTCCATCTCTGCTGGTTCTTTAACCCATCACGGGGTACTTGACATGTCTCTCTCCCTTCTTGAAGAGTGGAGT
The DNA here is from genome assembly GCF_030028105.1 of Mobula birostris. NCBI lineage: Eukaryota > Metazoa > Chordata > Chondrichthyes > Myliobatiformes > Myliobatidae > Mobula > Mobula birostris. The sequence continues at coordinate 8,130,615 of NC_092385.1, read as the reverse complement.
GACGTTAACAATTTTCCAGTTTTCCAGAACCATTCCAGAATCTAGCGATTTTTGAAAGATCATTACTAATGCCTCCACAATCTCTTCAGTCACCTTTTTCACAACTCTGGGATGTACACCATCTGGTCCAGGTGACCCATCTACCTTCAGATCTTTTAGTTTCTTAAGAACCTTCTCTCTAATTATAGTAACTTCACACACTTCATAACCCCCGACACCTGGAGCTTCACCATACTGCTAGTGTCTTCTACCATAAAGACTGATGCAAAATACTTATTCAGTTTGTCCAGCATTTCACTGTCCCCAACTGCTAACTCTCCAGCATAACTGTCCAGCAGTCCAATATCCTCTCTTGCCTCTCTTATACACTATGTATCTGAAGAAACCTTTGGTATCCTCTTTAATATTATTGGCTAGCTTATATTCAGATTCCATCTTTACCTTCTTAATGACTTTTAAAGTTGCCTTCTGTTGGTTTTTAAAAGTTCCTCTAACTTCCCCGTAATTTTTGCTCTATTACACACCCTCTCTGGCTTTTATGTTGGCTTTGACATCTCTTGTTTGCCACAGTTATGTCATTTTTTTTAAAAGAATACCTCTTCCTCTTTGGGGTGGTATACATCTTGTGCCTTCCGAATTGTTTCCAGAAATTCCAGCTACTGCAGCTCTGCCATCATCCCTGTCAGTGTTCTTTTCCAATCAATTCTGGCCAAGAACTCTTTTATGCCTCTGCAAATTCCTCTTTACTCTACTGTAATACCGATATATCCGATTTTAGCTTGAGAAAAGGTTGCAGATAGGTTGCAAATTCAACCAGCTCCATCATGGACACTAGCTTCCCAGCATAAAGGAACACTTTCAAAAGGTGATGCCTCAAAAGGGCAGCATCCGTCATTATGGTCCCCACCACCTAGGTCATGCCCTCGTCTCATTGCTACCATTAGAGAGGTGGTACAGGAGCCTGAAGACGCACACTCAATGTTTTAGGAACAGCTTCTTCGCCTCCACCATCCAATTTCTGAATGGACGTTGAACCAATAAACCCTACCTCACTACATATATTTTTAAAATATATTTATATTATATTTTATGTATTGCACTGTATTTCTGCCTCAAAACAGCAAATTTCACGACACGTCTGTGATAATAAACTTGAATATTAGATTGTCATTAGATCAAGTCCTTTGACTTTTTTAAAATTACAATTTCTTTGTCAATCTCTAAACAATATGCCTCTGATAATCAAACAGTATCCTTATTATTTCCTGTAATATTTTACTTCATTTCCAGATAATATCAACGTTTTCAGGTGTGACTTGTGATTTTAAACTTCGTGACATGTCAGTTCGTTCAGCTACTATCAACTTTTATACAACTCTTGCTCCTGTCACTAATTCCTGCTTTCAGTTCAAAATCAGGGATAGTCTCATTGACATACAGTATGTCGGGAGATTTGCTGTTTCCTGGTAGCAGTGCAGTATAAGAATTTTTTTTTAAATTACAAGTTACAATAAAAATTATCAATAGTGCAAATTTTGAGAATTTTGAATTGTAAGATAGTGATCACGGACCATTCAGAAATCTGAGAGCGGAGGGGAACAAGCTGTTGCTAAAACACCGGGTGTGTGTTTTCAGGCTCCTATACCTCTTCTCTATGGTTGTAATGAGAAGAGGGCATGACCTGAATGGAGAGGGTCTTTAATGATGTTTGCTGCTTTCTTGAGGATATCCTCGATGGTGGGGAAACTTGCACCCATAATGGAGTTGCATAACAGCCTCTCTCAAACCATCATTTTTTCAAGTTCCCATTCAATCCACCCAACCCTCCTGGCACCCTTCTCATTAACACAAATTCCCAAACACAAAGATGATTTGACCTTGCTTCCTCCCCAAATTGCAGGCATTAAAGACTGAACTTATGTGGCCAATAGACCTCCCTTGTAATATAAAGTCGTAGATGCTATCACAAGGAAGGCATGCTGGTATGCTTTCTTAGAAGGTTAAGGAGGTTTGGCAGCTCATTCAACGTAGATACCACCCTTTGTCTAAAAATAAGTCAAAGTATAGTTATTATCAAACTGTGTATACTATACAGGTATACAAACTTGAGATTCCCCTTTTTTCTTACAGGTTAGCACAACGCTTTCCAGTGCAAGCAACCCAGGTTCAGCTCCTGCCACTGCCCGTAAGGAGATTGTATGTTCTCTCCGTGACCGCGTGGGTTTCCTCCAGGTGCTCCAACTTCCTCCCACAGTCCAAAGACTTACAGGTTGGTACTTTAATTGGTCATTGTAAATTGTCCAGGGATTAGGCTAGGAATAAATCGGGGTATCGTTGGGCATGTGGCTCAAAAGGCCAGAATGGCCTATTCTGCGCTTCATCTCAATAAATAAACAACCTAAAGAAATCAAATGGAACCCATTAAGAAAAGACTATCAAACACCCAATGGGCAAAAAAAAGAACAAATCATGCAAACTAAAGTTCACAAAAGTGAGACTGCAGCCATGAAAGCTCATCACCGCAGCCAGCCCAGGATCCAAGCAGTTGCAGGCCTCAGCCCCAATTCAGTGCAGGAACAAGTAAGCCTTCCGGAGCAGCGAGCTGAACACTGGCCCATCCCTTGTCTCCAGCCCCAACAACCTGACCTTTTCAATGAGGCCCTGCACTTAACTCAGCCAAACATCAGCACGTTCTTCACTCCTGAACCCTGACCTTGCTGCCCAATTCGGCACCAAGTCTCACTCCAGCTCGGGTCCCTCTGCTTCAATTCAGCTCTGTCCGTTCCAGCAATGGCCAAACAGTGGCTGCTCCTCACTCTCAAGCTTGGGCCCCACCACCTCGATTCTGCAACCGTACTGCACCTCTGAGACTCCAGTTCGCCAAATTCCCCAGAACACCACAAAAAAATGCCAGGTCAAACAAGCAGTAAAGAGACTTTACAGGTTATTGATTGCAGTGATCATTATCCAGATAAAGTGTGATTAATAGAGTAGTTAGTTGATTTGGTTGCTGCCAGTAAAGTGTCACTGTGTCTCACCAGCACCATCTTAAGTTGTCCCTCAATTCCCATTACATCTTTCTCTTCTCACTTTAAAACCATGCCCTCCCATTCTTAAATCTCCAACCCTGGGGAAAAAGTCTGAGTGCATTCACCCCTGCCTGTGCCCCTCATGATTTCATACACCTCTCAGTCTCCAAGCGCTGAGGAATAACATCCTAGCCTACTCAGCCTCGTTCTGTAACTTAGTCCCTTAAGTCCTTGTAAATCTTTTCTGCAGTCTCCCCAGTTTAATAAAAACTTTCCAATAGCAGGATGTCTAAAACTAAACACAGTATCTCACATGCAGCCTCAGCAGTGTCCTGTACCACCACACCTTGACACCATACCCCCCCCCCCCCCAACTTTTATACTCAATGCCCTGACTGACGTTTACAGCCCTGCCTATGGGACTGAGGGATCCTAAATCCACCATGATGGAATGGCAGACTCAGTAGGCTGAATGGCCGAATTCTGTTCCCTCTTATAATGAAGGCCAGCATGCCAACGGTCATCTTCACCACCCTGTCTAGCTGTCACTCTACTCTCAGTGAACCATACACATGGACTCTGTCCGACAACTTCCCCATGCCGTTCACTGTGAAAGCCCAACCTGGGATTAATTTTCCAAAAAAATGCAACCCCTCAGAATAGGGCCTTCTGGCCCTTTGAGCCACGCTGCCCAGCAATTCCTCGATTTAACCCTAAACTAATCACAAGGCAATTTACAATGACCGATTAACCTACCAGTCGGTACGCCTTTGGACTGTAGGAGGAAACCACAACACCCAGAGGAAACCCACGCAGTCACAGGGAGAATATACAAACTCCTTACCTGTATGTCACTATATACAACCCTGAGATACATTTTCTTGCAGGCATACTCAATAAATGTAAAGAATAATAATAACCGTAACAGAATCAATGAAAGACTGTATTAACTTGGCATCCAACCAGTGTATGAAAGACAATAAGCTGCGCAAATACCAAAAGACAGAAATAATAATAATAAGTAACTAGAACATGAGATGAAGAGTTCTTGGAAGTGAGTCCATAGTTTGTTGGAACATCTCAATGATGGGGCAAGTGACGTTATCACCTTTGGTTCAAGAGCCTGATGGTTGAGGGGTAATCTTTCAGGCAATACATCAAAGTACAGCACTATTATGTCACAGAATCATCAGTTATACTCGCAGCTGGAATGTGGGGACTGACCTCTGTCAGTCCTGGGACCAGAAATATTAACAATCAATGCTACTGACTTTTGTAAAGTGTCTATGTTTACTAAGGATACTGAACTAGGTGGGAAAGAGAACGGTATAAAGGAGTCAAAATGCCTTTTAAGATTTACAAACAATTTAGAACAAGTGGGAAAGAAGTTGTCACATTGAATGAAATGTAGAGAATCATCAGGTTATGAAAGATGATTCGGAGGGCAGTTAAAAGGGTAATTGCTTTCAGGATGTTTCCCTTGGTTGGCGAGTTTTGAAATCGAACTCAAGAGTCTCGAGATAAAGGGTCAATCACTTATGACTACGAAAAGAAATTTTTGTCAGGAGGCTTATGGATCTCTGGAGTTCCTCATCTCAAAGAGCAGTGGATAGGGAATCACTGTATATATTAAAGCACAAGACAAGTTACCTTTTTGCACTGCAGGGGAAAATCAAGTATTATGACAGTAGAGTTAAAACTAAACCAATACACACGAAACGCTAGACAAAATCATCAAGTCAGGCAGCATAAACTGAGAGGAATAAACAAGTGTTGTTTCAGGCAGAGACGCTTCATCAGGAAATAATCATTCTCTTAAATATTCACTTCTCTGTTAACTTCTTGTGATTCATACACAAGAATACCTAGATTTCTCTGCCATTTACTGCACCTCCACTTAGATTAAGCAATTTTTAATTCCTCTTTTTGAAGTGCACAACCTCTCACCTTCCCATATGAAACTATTTGCCAGGCTATTGCCCATTGACTCATCTATATCTCACTGCAGAACTCAAGAAAATCTTGTCAAATCTTGTCTTTCATAAAACTGCACTGACTTGGATTGATTACATTACATTCTCCTAAATGATTAGCTTTTGTAATCATTAACCCTAGCAATGTTCAAAGTAAATTTATTATCAAAAGTACATGTATGTCACCATATACAACCCTGAGATTCATTTTGTTGTCGGCGTGGTCAATAGATCTATAGCACGATAGCCATAACAGAATCAATGACAGACCACACCAACTTAGGAATTCAACCAGTGTGCAAAAAAACAACAAATTGTGCAAATACAAAATGAAAGAAATATTAATAATAAATAAACAATAAATATCAAGAACATGAGATGAAGAGCCAATGAAAATGAGTCCATGGTTTGTGGGAACATTTCAATGATGGGGTGAGTGAAGTTGAGTGAGGTTATTCCCTTTGGTTCAACAGCCTGATAGCTGAGGGGCTCTAACTGTTCTTGAACCCGGTGATGTGAGCTGCAAGGCTCCTGCACCTTCTACTTGATGGCAGCAGCGAGGACAGCACGTCTTAGGAGGGGGAGTTCCCTGAAGATGAATGCTGCTTTCCTGGAACAGAGTTTCATGTAGCTTACCAGCAAGAGACATTGATACATCACTTGGCAGTTAGTTTAAAGTAAATTATCAAAGTACATATATGTCGCTCGGAGATTCATTTTCATGCAGGCGTTTACAGGAAAATAAAGAAATACAATTGAATTTATGAAAAACGATACATAAAGGCTGACAAACAGCAACATTCAAAAGAACATGAACTGTGCAAATAAAACAAAGAATAATACTGAGAACACGAGTGGTAGAAACATCGAAAGTGAGTTTGTAAGTTGTGGTATCAGTTCAGTGTTGAGGTGAGTAAAGTTATTCACACCAGTTCACGAACCTGATGGTTTAAGGATAATAACTGTTCCTGAACCTGGTGGTGTGGGACCTCAGGGTCCTGTATCTCCTGCCCTATCATTCCCCTCTTTGTGTTATTTTCTAATTGCAGAACACGGTAAATCCAATATCATGATAGTTAACTTTCTTCAATACCAGTTGACACAGGCTATCCCTGTCTTTAGTCCCAGGGGTTTTTCTAAGACCTTGTAAAACTCTTAGTCACAATGGACAAGTTCTTCCATACTACTTGGAACTCACCCATTTTGTAACTATCAATTGGATCCTCTCATACTTCTCAATGCTGTAAGAGTATAAGCCAACCTCAATCTCTTTTCATACAATGACATCCTCAGCTCTGGAATTACTTTAGTGAATCTATATTGTGCAGACTCCAAGGGACCATAACCTCCTCCAGTGAAGAAAACGGTATATAGAAACTCTCAATGAAATCTGACATGTACAGATGTAGCAGAACTTCCTCAATTTTGCACTCTAATCATGCAACAAAGGGTACAATACTATTTGCCTTCCCCATTCCCCGCTGCTCTTGCATATTTAGAATCAGATTTATTATCACTGATATGTCATGAAATTTGTTGTTTTACAGCAGAGGTACATTACGATTCATAAGTTATGCTATAAACTACAATAAGAAATAGATATGTTTTAAAAAGTACAGCAAAAAGGAGAGCAAAAATAGCAAGGTAGTATTCATGGACAATTCAGAAATGTGATGGTGGAAGAAGCTGTTCCTAAAATGTTGAGTGTTTGTCTTCAGGCTCCTGTACTTCCTCCCTGATGGTAGTAATGAAAAGAGGGCATGTTCCAGAAAGTGGGATTTTTTAACGCTGAATGCCACCTAATTGAAGCATTGCCTTTTGAAGATTCTATGTATTGGAGATACAGCACGATCCTCTGGCCTTTTTAGCTGAGCAGTCCAGCAATTCCCAGATTTAAATCATGGGACAATTTACATATGACCAATTAACCTACCAAATGGTACGTCTTTGGACTGTGGGAGGAAACCAGAGCACCAGGGGGAAGCCCATGAGGTCACAGGGAGAATGTACAAACTTCTTACAGGCAGCGGCGGGAATTAAACCCGGGTCGCTGGTACTGTAAAGCATTGTGGTAACCACTATGCTATCGAGCCTCCCCACATCCTTGACGATGGGGACGCTAGGGCCCATGGTGGAGCTAGCTGAGTTTACAAACCTCTGCAGTTCCACTTTTTACCTTGCAGTTCTTGCAATGTTGTACCCAGACCTTCTAAGCACCGACCTCTATCAAGGATGTTGGCTAATTACACTTTCTTCAAAATTTACCAGTTCCTCTTCTACTCAGTCTGGTCTTTTTCTTCCTGATAAATTCAATAATCTCCCAGTTACCAACTTAATGATTTGACTTCAACCCAACTCACTAAGTGGGCCTCATTTTTTTTTTGGAATACAAGCTACTCTCAGAGACCGTCCAGTTAATATTATTTGGTTCCACACTCAAAACACACCGTACTGTTTCCCCCAACACAATTTTTGTGGGAACTCAGCAGGCTTTTCTCCATTTAAAAGACAAAAACTCGACCCAATAAAAATTCCCCATTTCTTTTCAAAAGAGGGTTAGTAGTTTGTTATCTTTGGCTTGGTGCCATTTCAGAAGTTCCATCACAAAATTCCATCACCAAAGTTTCTACCAAGTTTCTACAGACATACCACTAGGAGGATTCTGACTGGTTCCATTATCATCTGGTATGGAGGGGGACCAATGCACAGAATCACAACAAGCTGCAGAGAGTTGAAAGCTCAGCCAGCTCCATCATGGGGCACTATCATTGTAATTTACAGGTCTTTTAATATAACATATTACACTATACTGCTGCCCCAAAAAAACAAATTTCACGGCACTTTGCAGTGATACTAAACTTGATTTTGACTAAACCAACTGCTTCCACCAGCCCTGCATACACCACTTAACTAACTCCAAAGCATAAACAGGTAAAACCTAAAATGCAAAAAAATAAAAAACACTTGCAATTTTCTTTCTTTCAGATTTTTGCTTTGCAACAGAATTTTCAATACCTGGGAGACTCCAAGATAATCCTGAGGGTTGGCAATTCGGATGTGTGAAGTCGGGTGAACTCAGCCTCTCATGTAAAGGGCGCGAAGATCAGATTTAAAATAAAACAGTAAACTTGCAGATGGTGGCTGCTTGCACCTGCCTATTAAACAGCAGTACACAAATGAGTAAAGCATCAGTTCATTATCCGGTGTTTGAAATCCCAGCTGATCTGGAACATCGCAAATATCACAACGTTGCATGCATCTCCTTGATCACCTTATTAAAAAAAAACAAATCAGAGCCCCCTCACCTAAAACCTGTTCGGTCAGGACAAACAGTTAGATAGACACATTAGGGGAGAAGAGTTGAAACTCAAAAATTAATTTTTAAGGTAGGACCAAGTCAGAATGAAACTAGCATTTCACAAATGGTTCTAACACACGATATTATCAAACACAATTATTCAATGCTGCCTGGTGATTTAAAGATTAGAATCATAGAAAAATACAGCACATAAACAGGCCCTTCAGCCCATCTGATCTACATCAATAATTTAAGTTTTTTTAATTGAATAGCCCAAAGTGGTTTGCAATTTACAACTTGCAGCCATTCAGGCAAAGTTTCAACCAAAAATATTGATGATTATCTCCACAGATGCTGTTTGATCCCTGAGTTCCTCCAGTAGATTGTTAGTTCAGATTTTAGCATCTGTAGTCTCTTGGGCCTGCATGCAAATCAGGTTCTAAGAACCCAAGCAACACACACAAAATGCTGGTGGAACGCAGCAAGCCAAGCAGCATCTATAGGAAGAGGCACAGTCGATGTTTCGGGCCGAGACCCTTTGTCAGGCCCGAAACGTCGACTGTACCTCTTCCTATAGATGCTGCCCGGCCTGCTGTGTTCACCAGCATTTTGTGTGTGTTGCTTGAATTTCCAGCAGCTGCAGATTTCCTCGTGTTTGAGGTTCTAAGACATCATGTTATGCGCACAAAATGCCGGAGGAACTCAGCAGATCAGGCAGCCTGACTGAATTTACTATGAACTTTGAAACTTCAACTACTTTTCGCCTCCATAACTGCTGACTAATTTGTTGAGTTCCTCCAGCATATTGTGTGTGTGTTGCACCACAAGGCTACGTGCTTAGTCCCCTGCTCTACACTTATGACTGTGTAGCTAAGCACAACTCCAATGCCATATTCAAGTTTGCTGACGACGCCACTGTCGTAAGCTGAATCAATTAAAAATCTGGCTGAGTGGTACCATTAACAACAACTTCTCACTCAGCGTCAGCAAGACCAAGGAGCTGGTTATTGATTTCAGGAGCAGGAAACCAGAGGTCCATGAGCCAGTCCTCACTGGAGGATCAGAGGTGGACAGCCTTTAAGTTCCTCTGTGTTTTTATTTCGGAAGATCTGTCCTGGGCCCAGCACGTAGGTGCAATTACGAAGAAAGTGCAGCAGGGCCTCTACTTCCTTAGAAGTTTGCGCAGATTTGGCATGACATCTAAAACTTTGACAGACTTCTGTAGAAGAGTAGTGGAGAGTATGCTGACTGGCTGCTTCACAATAGCGTGCCCACAATTGGAATGTTGGAACCAGAAGCATGGCGACACTCGTAGCCTGCCCCCTGCACATCCTCGTGACCAACTGTGTTGGTTATTGACAGAAAACGACGTATTTCATTGCACGTTTTGGTATACTTTTGACAAATAACCTTAATCTTCATCTTTATTTTGTGACAGTCTTCACTGTGGAAGACACTAATGGTATGCCAGAAATTCGAGACTGTTGGGGGGGGGGGGGGTGGTTGTTTAGAAATGAGTACCTGGGAAGCTGAAAGGCCTGAAGGTAGATAAGTCATCTGGACCAGATAGACTATATCGCAGGGTTCTGAAAGGGGACGTTGAAGAGATTGTGAAGGCATTAGTAATGATCTTTCAAGAAAGCACTGGATGCTGGTTCCAGAGGATTAGAAAACTGCAAATGTCACTCCAAGAAGAGAGGGAGGAAGAAGAAAGGAAATTATAGGCCAGTTAGCCTTGGAAAGACGTTGGAGTCTAGCGTTAAAGATGAGGTTTTGGTGACACTTGAAGACACATAATAAATAGACCAAAGTCAGCATGGTTTCCTTAAGGAGAAATCTTGCCTGACAAATCTGTTGGCATTCTTTGAGAGAATAACACAAAGGACAGTCAATGAATGTTGTTCACTTGGATTTTCAGAAGCCTTTTAACAAGATGCCACATACCTTGCTAACTAGAGCCCATGGTATTACTGGAAAGATACACGCCTGGAGAAAAGATTGGTGAAGTAGCAGGAGGCAAAGACTGTGAATCAAGGAGGCCCATTCTGATTGGCTGCCAGTGACAAATGGTGCTCCGCAGGCATCGGTATTGGGACCACTTCTTTTCACAACACGTCAACGACTTGGGTGACAGAACTGACGACTCTGTGGCCAAGTTTGCATACAATACAAAGGTAGTCTGAGAGGTGGATAATTTTGAGGAAAAGGGAGTCTGCAGAAGAACCTGGATTGGGAGAATGGGCAAAAAAGTGCCAGATGGAATACAGTTTTGGGAAGCGTATTGTCATGTATCTTGATATAAGCAATAAAGGCATTTACACTCTATCCCCATTATATGCGGATTCAGTTATGCGAGGAACCTATTTCTACCAACGTCTCCTTATATGCATCCAAAACTCACAGTTATGCGAGGAGCACCGCTTTCCCACCAATACAAGTCAGGTGCACGCGCCACTCCCGCCGGTCTCGCATTGGTTTTGGCAAGGTGTGGATGCGCAATCTTGCGCTCTTAAACTTTGTTGGTTTTACCTACAGTGCAGTGATTTTGTGCTTGAAATATTTAACTAGGCCTTCCAAGCGTCCGATATCATGTCCTGGGCCGTCAGCCGAGTGGCAGAGAACCGCTTCAACACTTGAAAAAAAAGTTGGAAATTATAAACAACACAGCATCAGCTGAAGGTAACACAGCTGTGGGACGCTACTGCCAGGAACAGAATCTGCCTTTAAAGTTCTTTTGTTGCTTGACAATGCGCCAGCCCATCCTAAACATTTGGACAGCATTCATCCTAACATAACAGTGTGTTTCCTGCCGCCTAACACAACATCGCTGATACAACCACTCAACCAAGGTGTGATCCACATTCAAGGCGTACGTATTTTTTTTACAGTGAACTATCTCTCAGATGCTGCAAGCAACAGGCGATTTTGAAAATCCCGGGAGTTTACCAATGGTGAGGGAATGGTGGAAGTCGGAACACTTGGCACAAGTGGCGATGGACATGGACCCAAGTTTAGAACGGAGTCAGCATTTCAGTCGTTTCCTGCCGTCCACCCTTCTTCCCTACAAGCAGATTTATGCTGAAAAACAAAATGCTGCCAAGCAAACAACCATCACCACTTTCTTCAAATCGGTGTCATCTTCTGCTGCCGGCAGTTCTAGGAGTTCTGTGAGTCTTCCTTCACCCTTTGCTGTGCTTGATATGATCCTGACGACCACATCGATCCACCTTATCCGTGTAAAGCTGCCCGACACCACCACAACCACTCATCCCCCGGAGCAAACACACCTGCCACTGTTGATGAGTACTGTACACCCTAGGATGTTAACTTTCTATGATTTATTACACTGAATATCACCTTAAATTGATTAAATATAATACAAATGCCTCGTCCCTGTGCCGAAGACGCCACGCCCCAGCAGCCTCAATGACTATAGATCGGTGGCATTGACCCCCACATCATGAAGAACCTGGACAGACTTGATCTGGAGCTGCTCTGGCCTATGGTTAGGCCACACTTAGATTCCCTCCAGTTCGCCTACCAGCCCCGACTAGGAGCTGAGGATGCCATCGTCTACCTGCTGAACCGTGTCTACGCCTACCTGGACAAGCCAGCAAGCACCGTGAGGGTCATGTTTTTTTGACTTCTCCAGTGTGTCCAACACCATCTGCCCTGCTCTGCTGGGGGAGAAGCTGACAGCGAGGCAGGTGGATGCTTTCCTGGTGTCATGGATTCTTGATTACCTGACTGGCAGACCACAGTACGTGTGCTTGCAACACTGTGTGTCCAACAGAGTGATCAGCAGCACTGGGGCTCCACATGGGACTGTCTTGTCTCCCTTTCTCTTCACCATTTACACCTTGGACTTCAACTACTGCACAGAGTCTTGTCACCTTCAGAAGTTTTCTGATGACTCTGCCATAGTTGGATGCATCAGCAAGGGAGATGAGGCTGAGTACAGGGCTACGGTAGGAAACTTTGTCACATGGTGTGAGCAGAATTATCTGCAGCTTAATGTGAAAAAGACTGAGGAGAGCTAAGGTACCAGTGACCCCTGTCTCCATCCAGGGGGTCAGTGTGGACATGGTGGAGGATTACAAATACCTGGGGATACGAATTGACAATAAACTGGACTGGTCAAAGAACACTGAGGCTGTCTACAAGAAGGGTCAGAGCCGTCTCTATTTCCTGAGCACACTGAGGTCCTTTAACATCTGTTGGACGATGCTGAGGATGCTCTACAAGTCTGTGGTGGCCAGTGCGATCATGTTTGCTGTTGTGTGCTGGGGCAGCAGGCTGAGGGTAGCAGACACCAACAGAATCAACAAACACATTCGTAAGGCCAGTGATGTTGTGGGGATGGAACTGGACTCCCTGATGGTGGTGTCTGAAAAGAGGATGCTGACCAAGTTGCATGCCATCTTGGACAATGTCTCCCATCCGCTACATAATGGACTGGTTGGGCACAGGAGTACATTCAGCCAGAGACTCATTCCACCGAGATGCAACACAGAGCATCATAGGAAGTCATTCCTGCCTGTGGCCATCAAACTTTACAACTCCTCCCTTGGAGGGTCAGACACCCTGAGCCAATAGGCTGGTCCTGGACTATTTCCTGGCATAATTTTCATATTACTATTTAATTATTTATGGTGCAACTGTAACGAAAACCAATTTCCTCCGGGATCAATAAAGTATGACTCTATGACGAAATGTTGTCTTGTGGTACTGCTTTTGTGTCATATTGGTATGAAAATGTGAATAAATTACAGATAAAACACATTTAGGAAGCCCTCTGGAACTCATCCCTATTTTCTTTATTGAAATAATTATTCACATTATGTATCGACTTCGAGGAACGTATCCCTGGCACATAACTAGGATAAGGTGTATTTTCTAAATGGAGAGAAAATTCAAAAATCTGACGAGACTTGGGAGTTCTCAGGCACGATTCCCTAAAGGTTAACTTGCAGGGTGAGTCAGTGGAAAGGGTCCAGGTTCATGAGAATCATCCTGGGAATGAAAGGGTTAACATAGGAGCTGAATATGATGACTCCGGGCCTGTACTCACTGGAGTTTAGAAGAATGAGGGCGATCGCATTGAAACCTATCGGATAATGAAAGGCCTTGATAGAGTGGATGTGGAGAGGATGTGTCCTTAGTGGGAGAGTCTAGGACCAGAGGGCACAGTCTCCCTTTATTACAGAGATGAGGAATTTCTTTAGCCTGCAAGAGGGGAATCTGTGGAATTCATTGCACCGATCACTGTGGATACCAAATCATTAGGTATATTTAAAGAAGAGATTGATAAATTCTTGATTAGTAAGAGCGTTAAAGGAGATTGGGATTGAGAGAGAAAGTAAATCAGCCATGATGGAATGACACAATAAGTGGCCTAGGTATACTCTCTTGTGGTGTTAGGCCGTAGCGTTACACCACCCCAACATAACACAGTTTGCAAACTTTAAGGATAACGCCATACATCTCAACGGCAGCAAAACAAAATCTCAGGTATTCAAGCAATGGCAAATCTTACAAAAGTGATCAGATACTTCTCACATAAGCAGGACCCCTTGTTCCCCAGCTATAACTCTTAGTAAAAACAAGACAATAACTAAAGTTAATTAAATAAATTTCCAATTGTCTCCTTGCATTAAACCTAGAACCAAACACCGCCCACAGGTTTCTTCGATCCCTCTCTCTTTTATAAGGCCTGGATCAAATTCCGCTGATGTGGGAAACACTACTTAAAAACAAAGGTACATTTTTCAAGAAATGGAAAGTTTGGAAGCGCCTATTCTAAGTTGTGCAATACACACAGAATGCTGGAGGAACTCTGAGCAGAGTCCTGAAGGGTCTGGGGTCGAAACACCGACTGTTTATTCATTTCTCTGCCTGACCTGCTGAGTTCCTCCAACGTGTTGTGTGTGCTGCTCTGGATTTCCAGCATCCACAGGCCTTCTCGTGTCTATATTTTAAGCCGTGTCAGTTGCTATTACAGAGGGTTTGTGCTCTGACCACTCACATATACTCACGGCGCCCGACTACGGCTACATCTCATCTCCGGTAAGGGTTTTCTGCACGCCGCTACTTTGTTGTCCTTCCACCCAAGCGCGCTTAAATACGTCACGGAAATGTGCGCCCTGACGCATCGCGTTTCCGACAACACGCACCCTGGCCGCCATGTTGGTGAGGTCAACATCCCTCACCTCTCTCCCCCCGCCCCCCGAATAAAATGTACTCCTGCTTCCCCTCCAATCTATTAAATGAATAAACAGTCAGTTATTTATTCGTTTCAATAGGTGCTGGCTGACTTGCTCCAGCATTTTGTGTATGTTGTATGTAACTTTGTCTTTTCATCTTCTCAGTTTTATCAAATAATACCAACTTACAACTTGAAAGAATCAGACACGAGGAATTCTGCAGATGCTGGAAATTCAAGCACCACACTTCAAAGTTGCTGGTGACCACAGTAGGCCAGGCAGCATCTCTAGGAAGGGGTACAGTCGACATTTCTGACTGAGACCCTTCGTCAGGGCTAATTGAAAGAAGAGCTAGTAAGAGATTTGAAAGTGGGAGGGGGAGATCCAAAATGATAGAAGACAAGAGGGGGAGGGATGGAGTCAAGAGCTGGACAGGTGATTGGCAAAAGGGATATGGTAGGATCATGGGACAGGAGGCCCAGGGAGAAGGAAAGGTGGGGGGGGGGAACCAGAGGATGGGCAAGGGGTATAGTCAGAGGGACAGACGGAAGGGTAGCCTCCAACCTGATGGCATGAACATTGACTTCTCAAACTTCCGCTAATGCCCCACCTCCCCTCATACCCCATCCGTTATTTATATACTCACATTCTTTCTCTCACTCTCCTTTTTCTCCCTCTGTCAGTCTGACCATACCCCTTGCCCACCCTCTGGGTTTCATGCGCAGCATTTCATTGTTTTCTTGAACGCAACCTCCAACACCACAATAACAATATCTGACACTAGATGTGTAACAGCCTAATGTAACATAGTATGGAAATACAAGATAACACTGATGCAGACATGTTTTATACATTTAACAAGGTGCTTTATTAATGTATTGCTTGTGCAAACATTCAAACTTTTGCCCAGTAACTTGTTTCATTGCACATATTAAATACAGCAAAATAATACACAAACACATGGCAAAAGTAAAGGCAAACAAATGAGGTAACAGCAAATTTCACTTTTGCTCAGTAGCAAGCCTTATTGCATTTAGTTGTAGCTGTTGTCCCTTTCATCAGTGAAGAGACTATGGCTGTAGGAAATGTTTCTGGACAAACGCGTACCAAGTGTTTTGTTTGGCAATTTCCTTTTTAGTTTTCCTAGTCTGTAACTAGACAAACGCGCACCAAGTATACCGTTTCCTCTTCGCTTGTTTTCTGTGTGTCCTGTGCATGCCCAGTAGGAGGAGATTCACCCAAATACCCATTTTAAGATGGACGGAGGTATTTTCAAAAACGCCTGGTGTGGACGCCTATCGTTTTTACGCGAAACTGGCGTTTTCAAAATTATCCGGTCTAGTGTGGACATAGCCTGAGTCTGTCCTCTACCCTTTGACCTGTTTGATATGGATAACCCTACCTAGCAAAAACCAAAGCTCTAACTCCGGGTCATTGAGGCACGCAAACCACCACACCATGACAAGGTTGTGGTCCTCTTGGAGTTGAGCCAAATAAAGTAGCAGTTAAATGCCTAACTGAAAAAAAATTCCTTTCTTCCTAAACAAGGTCCATATCCCTCCATTCACTGCAGATGCATGTGCCTATTTAAGAGCCCTTAAACATCTCTGTTATATTTATAACTGTCTCTGTGTAAGGCACGACTTCCCTCCACTAGCCTGCGGGTCACCCTTGGGCAAGGAGTAGCACCTGCTTAGCCCCAGTGAGGGTCACATGAAGTCACAGGAGCAGGTGGTGGATGGTCATATGAGCAGCTGGTGCATATCACAAGTCCTGGTTATGCAACCACTGATGCCAGGCAGACAATCTCTGAATAGTATTGATAATGGCTGGGACAAGATGGGTGACCCCATGACTGCCCAGAAAAAGGCAATGGCTAAGTACTTCTGTGGAAAAATTTGCCAAGAACAATCATGGTCATGGAAAGACCATGATAATCCATGTCATACAACACAACACATAATGAATGAACAAATATCAGGTCTCCTCTCTGCCTCCGCCTCTCCGGAAAAAAAAACAATCTTGGTTTGTCTAAACTTCCTGTATAGCACGTGCCCTCTAATCCAAGCAACTTCCTGGTAAACCTCTTCTGCTCCCTCCCCATAGTCTCCACCTTCATTCTAAAATGAGGTGACCAGAAATAAATGCAATACTCCACATGTGGCTTAACTAAAGTTTTATATAGCAGCAACATAACTTCATGACTCTCAAAGGTAAGCATGCCATATACCTTTTTACCACCCATATCCTGTGCAGCTACTTTCAGGGAGTTATTGACTATATCTTTCCAGACGTAGACAGTGTTAGGCGTCCTACTACTAACTCTATATCCTCCCTTTACATTTGATCTCCCACAGTGCAAATCTCACACTTGCCCAGATTAAACTGCATCTGCCATTTTACTGCCCATATCTTCAATGGCTTTATATCCTGCTCTATCCTTTTGCATTTTTCTACACTATTCACAATGCCATCAATCATTGTATTGTCAGTGAATTTATCAACACAGCCATCCACGTTTTCACCCAGGTCATTTGTATACAGTATATCACAAAGAGCAGAGGTCCCTGGAGAACACCGCTATTCATGGACCTTTGCAAGATCGCGCTGGCAAGATACAGTGACAATTAGCGGGCAGCAAACAAAACTGCTAACTCTTCTATTAATTCCACTTTTTCTGGACCACAATCACTGCAATCTGCAGCCTGTAATTTCCCTCTGGGAGTTGAGCTTTTTAGCCATCTGTACGACCTGGTGTTTTTGTGGCATCCTGAAGGATTTGGCGAGCTGGACTCTCGAGAATACAGGCACAGCCACAGCGGCCATTGCTGGAGTGGACTTGGGACCGGACTGAAACTTTGGCCTGGATTGAAGCAACGGGGCCTGGACAAAGAACAGAACTATGTTTAGCTGATTTAAGCCCCGGCTCAGATTAAAGAGATCAAGGAGTCGAGGCTGAGTGGGTGTTCAGCTCACTACTCCAAGAGGGTTTACTTGCCTCAGCACTGAACTAGCTGTGGCTGTGGCCTGTAGCCATTCAGCTCCTTGCCCGGCTACAGCGCTGAACTGGCTTCGTGACTGTGGACTCACTTTTGGGGACTTTGCAGTTCATGTTCTGTGTGATTTGCTTACTTTTTTATTGTTTGCATATTTTGTTCTTTTTTCACACACTGGATGATTGATGGTCTTTGTTGTGTGTTTTTTTGGTGGGTTTTATGGTGTTTCTTTATTTTGTGTCGCTTGCAAGAAATGAATGTAAAAGTTGCTTTTGGTATACATACTTCAATAATAAATGTACTTTGAACTTTGACCTCCTGCTAGAGTAAGTCCCATCAACCACTACCTTCCATTTTCCCCATGGGCAAGTAAATTCTGAATCCACATGGCCAAGTCATCATGGATCCCATGAGTCTTAAACCATAAGATATTAAATACATTTGATTGTAGCCTCTCCTTGAATAAAGCTTTACTTCCAAGTGAAGACTTATTTTGTTCCTGCCAATATCATCCAATAACTTCCTGTCGCAAACTTATACTGATGGGTCTGATGTAAGCTGGTTCGTACTGCTCCCCTTTTCCCAATATCCCCACCATTGAGTCCATGCCATCTTTTTACAGGTACCATCAGGCAAGAGACAGAGAAGCCTGAAGTCCCACAAAATCAGCTACTTCCCTTCAGCCGTGCAGTTCTTAAACCAGCAAAAGCCTAATCATGACTGGTTAGCAATACTGTCAAGTTCAAATTTATTGTCATCTGACTGCACATCTATACAGCCAAACGAAACAACATTTCTCCAGACCACAGTGCACCCACAATACACATATCAAACAAAGCACGTAAAACAAAGTATTAGCACAAATAAGTTAATGAAATACAACGCACGTAGTGCTCAGCACAGATAAACTGTAAGCAACTTGCTGTTCTAGTGATGAGACCTCGGTGGTGAAAGGGTATTCATTAGTCTCACAGCCTGAGGGAAGAAGCTGTTACCCAGTCTGGCAGTCCTAGTCCTGATGCTGCTGTACCTTCTTCCTGACAGTAGTGGGTCAGAGATTGTGGGATGGGCAGTAGGGATCCTCAACTATGCTTCAAGCCCTTTATATACAACACTCCCAGTAAATGTCACAAATAGGGCAGAGAGAGACCCTGGTGATCCTCTCAGTTGTTTTTACTGTCCTCCATAGGGTCTTTTGGTCTGATGCCTTGCAGCTTCCATAGCACACAGTGATGCAGCCGGACAGGATGATGGTGCTCCTGTAGAAAGTTGTTAGAATGGGGGTGGGGAGCTTTGCACGCCTCAATCTCCTCAGAAAGTGTAGATGCTGCTGTGCCTTTTTGACCAATGAGGAGGCATTGTGCGTTGAAGTTAGATCATTCCTTATATGCCCACCACGGAACATGGTGATCTTCACTCTCTCCATGACAAAGCCGTTGATGTGCAATGGAAAGTTGTCGACCTGCATCTTCCTGAAGTCCACAATCATCTCTTTTGTCTCTCCACATTGACACCAGGATGTTGTTCTCACACCATCTAACGAACCTCTCTATCTCCTGCCGACTCATCATCATTACTGATGATGCCAACTATTGTTGTACCATCAGGGAGGAGGTACAGGAGCTTGAAGGCACGCACTCAATAATTCTGGAATTGCTTCTTCCCCCTCTGCCATCCGATTTCTGAAAGGATATTGAACCCATGAACATTAAACCTGATTCTGTTTCTGAACTTGCTGATGCAGTTTGAGATGAATCTGGGAGTACAGTCATAAGTCAGCAGCGGAGTTAGCACACAGCCCTGGGGGACATCAGTGCTCAGCATGATGGAATTCAGGTGCTGCTGCCAACTCGGACTGACTGAGGTCTTTCTGGATCTAGTTACAGAAAGGGGTGTTGAGTCCTGACAAGGACAGTTTACCCACCAGCATCTGAGGGACCACCATGTTGAACACCAAGCTGAAGTCAATGAACAACACCCCGGCGCAAGGGGCTTCATTTTGTAGGTGCGACAGGACAGAGTGTAGGGCCGAAGCCATGGCATCATCAGTGGACCAGTTTGAATGGTAGGCAAACTAGAAAGGGTCCAATGTAGCTGGAAGGTCGTATTTTATATGATCCATTACCAGCCGTTCAAAGCACATCATGATTATTGAACTCAGAGCCACTGGACGGTAAACATTTAGGCCAGTTACCATCACTCTCTTGGGGACTGAAGTGATGCTGACTTCCTTGAAGCTTGCAAGGACAGGGGACTGTTTCAAAGAGATATTAAAGAAGTCCGTTAAGACCTCTGTTAGCTAGGTCACACAGTCCCTCAGCATCTGACCAGATATGTTAGCCTGTCCTGGAGCTTTAAGTGGGTTTACCCTTTACTGTGACCACTTTGCATCAAATTGACTTTTTTTTCCTAAATTTGTTCTTTCTTGTAAAAATTGTGTATAATTTATATTTTTCTTGTCACTACTGCTTACATGATGTTCTGAGCCGGTGATAATTCTGCAAGTAAGTTTTCCACTCCACCTGTGTACAGGTTTCCCCCGCCATCCGAAGGTAGAGCGTTCCTATGAAACGGTTCGTAAGCCGGAATATCGTAAAGCGAAGAAGCAATTACCATTTATTTATATGGAAAAAATTTGTGAGCATTCGCAAACCCAAAAATAACCTACCAAATCATGCCAAATAATACATCAAACCCAAAATAACAGTAACATATCGTAAAAGCGGGAATGATATGATAAATACACAGCCTATATAAAGTAGAAATACTTTTCCACAATCATTACTGCACTGTTCTCCATAGCGAAAATCTCACGCAAGCGCTCTCGGCAGAAACACTCTCTCCAGTAACCTTTAAGCTATGAAGCTGCCAAATCAGACCAAATAACATGTAAAAATACACAGCCTATATAAAGTAGAAATAATATATGTACAGTGTAGTATCACTCACCGGAATTGGGAAGACAGCGCAGAGCACACTGATGGTGCATTAGGCTGAGTCATCGGAGGTTGCGGTGGTGCAGTGGCCCCCACCCTCCAGGCCGCCGACCGATACCGATCCGTGAAGCACGCAGCGGTACAGTGGTAGCCAGGATGCACCCAGCACATCTTTAAGAAAAAAGCTGAAATAAACAAGCTAAGAGGAGACACAATTGGCAATTGCCTCTGACCTGGGCCGACATTTACGTGTCAGTGGCACCTAATTAATTAGCTTGTTTATTTCGGCTTTTTTCTTAAAGATGTGCTGGGTGCATCCTGGCTACTGCTGCATTCTCCGTGGCAATGTACTGGTCCGCGGCCTGGGGTTTGGGGTGGTGGGACACTGGGGTGTCATCTCATTGTCGATCAGGGCAGCCTCGATGTCAAAGGTCGAGGTTCGTCATCTGCTGTGGCTTGCTTGACTGCTTAGCCTCGCGCATTTTTAGATCATACAGTTCTTTGTAAGCACTCAAGCCATCCTGCAAATATACCCTATACCGACATACCCTTTCAAAATTAAAGTTGTACTTTATCATTGCAGTGAAAATCTCACGCAGTTGCTTCACGTTCAGTTCCTGGACGACTTCACTTTTGGTCCATTCGCTACTGCATTCGGTTTCAATTGTTATTCTTTTCTCTTCCAATTGCATCAGCTTTTCCTCTATCAGTTCTTGGTCATGGGATGCCAAAACCTCTTCAACATCATGTTCGCCAGCTTCCACAAGCCAAACTCACTTTGTCCTTACTTTGTTCACCACGATCGAAATGCTTAATTATGTCTAGTTTTACGCTAAGCGTAACACCCTTACGAGCTCTTGTAGGCTTTTCCAATACCTTAGAACTCATCTTGCTAACGGCTCCTCACAGGCACGTGTTTAAGCAATGCCGGCTGGAATGCCATTTCAAATCCAGTGGAGGCGCTTGGCTGCTCGGGGCGCACACTGCCTTTTATCGCACGCTGCCTTTTTTCGTAACAGTGAAAACACCTTCTGTTAGCGAAAACAGGTAACTAATGTAGGTCTTTCGTAACGGTGAGGTTTTGTGAAGCGAACGTTCAAAAAGCAGGGGACACCTGTGTACGTGAACTTGTGCCAATGATAATAAACTTGACTTTGACTTCAGAACTTTTTAGTCCACACGAACAACCCAGTTTTAGGCTCCTTATCTAAGAAGGGATGTGTTGACATTGGAGAGCATTCAAAGGACGTTCACAAAAATGATTCTGGGATTTAAAGGCTTCCCACAAATGCACAAAAATGATGTTTGCTGTTTTCTATAGATTTTTTATTGCAAACATGAGAAAATCTGCAGATGCTGGAAATCCAGAGCAACACACAATAAATACTCAGCAGGTCAGGCAGCATCTATGATAGGGAATAAACTGTCGATGTTTTGGGCTGAGATTCTTCTTTAGGACTGGGAAAAAAAGATGAAAAGTCAGAGTAACGTGGGGGGAAGAAAGGAAGATGTACAAGATGAAACCAGGACGGGGGTAGGAATGAAGGAAAGAGCTGGGAAGTTGATTGGCAAAAGAGGTAAAGGGCTGGAGGAGGGGGAAATCCAATAGGAGAGAAGACCATGGAAGAAGGGGAAGGAGGAGAGCCAGAGGGTGTGATGGGTAGGTACGGAAAAAGGTGAGAGTGGGAAACGGGAATGGGGAATGGCTTTCTTTGTGAAATCTCTGGTGCAAGAAAAGCCTGGGTTGTGTGCCTAAGCCAGTCTGCCCAAGCAGCGAGTGGAAATGTATCAGCGTGTGCTGCGGTCTGCTGTGTATAGATACCACAAGTTGCAAAAAAGTGAGAATTGGCACCTCCAGTAAAATGTCTAAACCACGAGATATTCATGTATCTAATATGGGTTTTAAACTGAATGGAAATAGAAGTTTTCACAAGTTACAATATAGAAGCATCATTTCTAGCCTCTGGCTGAATGAGGGATTAATATGGTTCATTCACTTCAATAGGATAGTCTCAAGTAATATGAAATTTGTGATTCTGGATGTATTTGGCTGGAAGGGATGAATTGATAGCTTCCTAACAACAGAATTTGAACATGTATTACAGTCCAAACAAACAACATCCATTGTCTATATTTGGGTGCTAGAGTAAAAAGAACTCTGGAGATATCTAAGATGGTTCACCTTGTCCTGATGAAAGTAGGTATGACATCAAAGCAGTTCATTGTACATAGACTTTTTTTACCCATCAATCATCAGGCTCCTGAAACAGCACTGATAACTTCACTTACCTCAACACTGAACTGATTCCACATATATGGACTCTCTTTCAAGGACTCTAAGCCTCATGTTCTCAATATTATTTATTACTTATTTATATTTTTTGTGAGCTCAAGCTGGTAAAAGCTGAGGTATGGATATAGCCAAGCAAACTCATTTCTCAATTGTTAGGACTTTTCGGACTACTCTAGTGGTGTTCAGTATTTTGGCTTTCTGAAGATTTACACACAGTGCCTATAATAAGTATTCACATCCCCCAGAAGTTTTCATGTTTTATTATTTTACAACATTGAATCACAGTGGATTTAATTTGGCTTTTTTGACACTGATCAACAGAAAATGGCTCTTTCATGTCAAAGTGAAAACAGATCTCTACAAAGCGATCTAAAGTAATACTGTTCATGTTCCATAGTCTTTCAATTTCCTCTTTCAGTTTAGCACATTTCCAGTGTTTTTCACTTATTGATCTCTGTATGCTACGTGTATTTGGAATGGCTTTATCTATTAAGTAAGTTGCTCTTGCGTGTTTATCCTGTAATATTATATACATTATTATTATTATGTAGTTGTACAGTTTTCCTTCTTTTTCACATTGGTTGGTTGTCTGTCATTTTGTGTAGTTTTTCATTGATACTGTTGTATTTTTTGTTCTACTGAAATGCTCACAAAAATGAATTTCAGGGTAGTATGCTGTGATGAATTGTAAATGTACCTTGATAATAAATTTACTTTGACTTCCTACTGCTGTTCCCTAAATTTGGAGGAGTGTCCTATTTAGATTTACCACACTGCCGTTGTGATATATGCACCTACTGATAATACAAAATCTTTCCACTATCCATAAGGTACAAGTCTGTAGTCAAAAGTCAGATGCAGTATGCTCCCCTTGGGTTGGATGAGTGCTGACCAATCAATTCTCGAGAAGTTCAATAACAACCAGGTCAGGCAGCTCTTAGGACCCCATCTAACCCCATCATGATAAGACACCTAGATACAGTGGGTAGCTAGACTTTTCCCAGGGAAAAAATAGCTATTGTAAAGGGAGAGAATACTAAGAAGGTGGTGGGGTGGAGTTACATCTCTACCAAAGGAGGTGTAAGACACTCCTTCCCTCTGCTAGCCTGCAAGTCACCCTTGGGCAAGGTGTAGCACCTGCTTAGCAACCCCCCCACCCCCCGATCAGGGTTACGTGAAGCCGTGGGAGCAGGTGGTGGATGGTCATATGAACAGCTGGTGCATATCGTAAGTCCTGGTATGTGACCACTGACACCAGGCAGACAATCTCTGAAGAGTACTGAGAATAGCTGGAGTCACCAGTGTTGTAAACATATTGCCCAGAAGAAATCAGCAGCAAACCACTTCTGTAGAAAAAATTGCCAAGAATAACCATGGTCATGGAAAGACCATGATCCCCTTCATCATACAACACATAATGATGATCATGAGGATAATTTTAAGGTAAGTGGAGGAAAGTATGGGGGGGGGGGGAAGGAATATCAGAGGTACGTTCTTCACACAGAGATTGGTGGTTGCATGGAACAACACACTGTTAGGGGTGGTGGTAGAGGCAGATACATTATAGGCACTTAAGAATCTCTTAGATGGGCAGATGGAAGATAGAAAGATGAAGGACTATGGGACAGAAGGGTTAAAAGGTCAGCATGACATTGTAGGCCGAAGGGCCTGTACTGTAATGTATTGTTCTATGGTCCAAACATGCCATCCCTCCACTATCACTGCACTGTGCTGCTCCATGGATTGTCACCTTGTCGCGGTAGAGAGGCTTGTGTGGTTCTGTGATCCCCAGAGCAATGCCGTCTGGAGTTATGGTCGAGGGTGAGGTCCCTGACAAAGAACAATCCAACCAAGACCTCAATGGTGGAACAGACAGACGAAGTTACTTCGAACTCAACGGCTGTGAAGGCAGATGAAGGCTGCACCAAATCCATCAGCTCCAACCGCCATGGTTACCACGCCATTGGAATCAGTTGGTTGATTTGTGAAGTATCGTGTGCTGCTTGGAGTGCAACATCAAGTACACGTTAAACAAATACACGCACAGGCGTCTTCGCTCTGTGGGCCACTTCTTCAGAACGAAGACCATCATCCTCGACCTCGAGGGATAGCCACGACGACGACTGTGCTGTTATCTAAATGTTGCACCGCAGTTGCAGCATGGAGCATGGTTGAGAGGGATTAAGCTGGTCAAAGAGGCAGGAGGTCGACTTGAACTCAGGAGGTTAACCATCAGAAAGCAAATCTGCTACATAGATCTGAACGAGGATCTGCGTGAGGTATCACTGATGCATCTTGCTTCTATAACCCAAATAGCACAGGTGATCCAGAATTCCCGAGACTAACAAAATAAACTTAACAAGGTTAAACAACTAACGATACTGGTTAAATCACAGTTAACTAATTAAGGTGTTCTCGGCACCTCAGCACTCAGTGCTCTCTGGCTCCCCAAACAGGACTGGAGAGCTCATTGCACTTCGGTTTAAGAGGCGGACAAGAACAGGTAGCTATATAGATTACTGTTCCCATGGCCTTCTTTGTAGATACTGTATATTCTTTATTCACTGTGCATAAGGAATGTTCCAGAGCCATTCTGGGAACGCAGTGGCCATCTGGTTTTTTTGAGGTTCACAGTTTTCCCTTGTTACAGGTTATCAGTAACAACACACAATACTTCATAGCTATTACAACTGACCTCAGAAATGAAGCACACTAGAACGCCTTGAAATAGATCTGGAATTATACATGATGTGTCATACAGTGTATTGATCAGTACCATAGAGTCATAGAAAAGTACAGCACAGAAACAAGCCTTTTGGGCCATCTAGTCCATGCTGAACCATTTGAACTGCCTACTTCCATTGACCATCACCCAGACCCCTACCATCCATGTACCTATCCAAACTTCTCTTAAACGTTGAAATCGAGCTTGCATGCACCACTTGAGCTGGCAGCTTGATCCACACTCCCACGATTTTCTGAATGAAGAAGTTTCCCCTCATTTTCCCCTTGAACTTTCCACCTTTCACCCTTAACCTATGACCTCTAATTCTAGTTAGTCCCACCCAACTTCAGTGGAAACAGCCTGCTTGCATTTACCCTATCTATACCCTCATAATTTTGTACACCTCTATCAAATCACCATGTTCTAAGGAATAAAGTCCTAACCAACTCAGGTCCAGGTCTTGGCAACAACCTTGTAAATTTTCTCTGTACTCTTTCCTGTCGGTCAGTGGACCTGAGTGAGCTACATTTATTCACACTTCTGACAGCTATTTGGCCGCTGCTCAAAACAACTTGGAGGTTTCATACACAAAGTGTTGGAGGAACTCAGCAGATCAGGCAGCATCTATGGAAATGAATAAACAGTCGACATTTCGGGCTGTGGTCTTTCATCAGGACTGGAAAGGAAGGGGGAAGCAGCCAGAACAAGGTGGTGGGAGACGGGAAGGAACACAAACTGGCAGGTGATAGGTGAAACCAGGTGGGTGGGGGAGGGGTAGTGGAGTGAGAAGCTGAGGGGTGATAGGTGGAAAAGGTAAAGGGGTGGAGAAGAAGGAATCTGATAGGAAAGGAGACTGGATCAGGGGAGAAGAGGAAGAAGAAAGGACACCAGGAGAAGAGAAGAGGGGCACCAGAGAGGGGAATTGAAGAAGGGGTAAGTGGCAGAGGAGAAAATGACCAGAATTTGGAGAAATTAACATGAAATTAGGATGAAGGCTACCCAGACAAAATATGAGATGTTGCTCCTTCACCCTGAGAGTGGCCTCATCGTGGCGGCAGAGGCGGACACGAACTGACGTGTTGGAATGGGGAATGGAGATTGGGACTGGAATTAAAATGGAAAACCCTGCTTTCTGTAGATGAAGTGAAGGCGCTTGACAAAGCAGTTCCTCAATCTACGTCAGGTCTGACCAACGTAGAAGAGGCCGCATCAGAAGCACCGAACCCAATAGACGAGCCCAACTGATTCGACTGTGAAGTGTTGCCTCACCTCAAAGGACTGTTTGGAACCCTGAATTGCAAGGGAATCACGGTGGCAGTGATCCTTATGGAAAGTGAAGAGTGAAATGGGGGTCAGGGTTGCCAGATTGAAATTTTAATTTAAAGCCAAACAATACTAGGAAAAAAGCCAGAAAAAACCCACTGTTTTCCCCATACTCACATCACAAGGAAAGCTCCAGATCCAGGTCATTACTATCCTCTTCACTGGAATCTGTGGAACATACAGCATAAACCCTGTCCAATGTGAAGTTTTTTTTTAGCATTTTTGGAGATGCAGTGAAGTCTTTGGAACATTTGCTTGAAAGCAGTAGTTCTGCCCTGATTCTCACAATAGCATCAAGAAGATTCAGCAGGATTCTGTTTCTTGCCTTCCCTTTAACGCGGGATATAAGAGAAAATATCCTCTCAACTACAATATTGCTGACACGGGTTATTAGGCAAGTAAGAGCAAAGGTGGAGACCTCTTTAAATACCTGATGCTGAAGTACACCAATCCAAAACTCTTCAGTGTCTGTGGGGAGTCCATCTTTCTTAAGTGGAGCTTCTTCTTTCCAATCCACAAAAGGCATTTTTCTCTATCTTCTTCAATAGTGCTGACGTTGTTTCCTGCAAGGTGTATAAAGGATAACACGGAAAACATGGGCCTTGAAGCTTGATTTAAAATTATCACAGGGCTCAATTTTGATAAACTTTCAAATGTATCTCTTGCCAACAGAAGTCTACATGTAACTTGACTCAGAGCTTCTTCTAGCATAGATATACATCTTTCTTTGACATTTTTTATTTCTAGATGGGCCGCAGGAATTAACGCTTGCTGTTTTTGATACCAAAATCAACTTCATTAATATTTTTTTTCTGTCTTTTGGCATCATACAGTCTGTTCTGAAGACTCTTCTGGTGTAAGAATATTTGTTGCTACAATTTATGAGGATCAGCTTTGGTTTGCTGAAAAAGGCTGTTTAGTCTTTCAAATTCCTGCACAACAGGTGTTGCAAACTCAAAGAACAGGTAGTTTTTGTAGTCTGACAACATTTCCTTTAGGAGTCTTGCTTTGAATTTTGTATCAAACTTTGACTGGGCTAGTTCAGCAGAAGAGAAATAGGCCTTTAGCTCTTCCCAGTTCATCAAAATAATAAACAGGCACAAGCCACCGAGTAGATGAAGGCTTTTCAAAGGGGAGGGGGGCAGTCTGGGTTAGCTCAAATTCTGTAGCTGTGTTCATCACTCTAAACAATTCTTTATATGCTTCTCATCTTAATTCACTATGGCAAAACCAATTGGGTATTTCTGACAGCAAAAATCCAATATTTGATGGTAGCTTGGATACTGCGTATTGAATGCACAGTGCCAGCGAATGACAGATATAGTTGAGTTGCATACAGAAAGGTGACACATCTTTTAGTCTAGACCACAGAGAGTTGTTGCACCCAATCATGTTTGATGCACCATCTGATGCAAAACCAATACAATTTGCAAGACTCTGACCACATCTTTTGATTTCCTCGTCAATCAAATTGAATATGGTTTTCCCCTGTAGCCTCTTGCATCGGAATTAAACCTAGAAATCCGGCTACAATTTCCTTTGTCCTATCACTTAAAAATCAAACTAAAATACACGTGATTTTGTGTTGAAATGTCAGTAGATTCATCTATAATGATGGCATATTTGTTATTCTGAAAGTCATCAATGAGATCAGTTTTCAGTGGAGGCAAAATGATGTTTTTGATTAAGCATGCACATTTAGTTTTATGTAACTTTATGTGCTCCAGTGTACTCCTATGCCTATGTGCTATCATGATTTCACTCAGGTGGTCAACTGTACGTATAGCACAATGGCGGGTCATGCCTACAGCAATTTGCAGCTCTGCTGCCTTAACTTTATTATTATCTTGCCTAGGAGTCTTTGTTACATTAAATTGCGTCTGGCCTTTTGATGGAGTTCTCCACTTGTGTTTCTCCGATTTTTCATGATTTGAAAGGTTGCTAGCTCTTGGTACAATGGTGCAGTGGCACAATTTACAATAAGCTGCCTCTGATCCATCAGCAGCCTTTTGGACCCATACAAATGTTTCTTCCCATTTGCTATTGTACTTACAACTGCTATCGTCTTAAGAAGCAATCCATTTCTTTAACGACATGGTGTTGATAATAAATGATTTATAAAAAAACAGCCAAAGGCGTCACAGTTTCACCACAAAACTTTATTATGTATAGTCAGTTCATGGTCGATTTGTATCTGTCACAGTGGGGGGCGTTGGGAGCAAGGGTGGACCCAAATGCAAGACACAAACACCTCTTGAGGGTTAACTTAAGCTTATTGCTCGTTGCAAGGAGAGCAAAGCAGAAGCAGGAATAGCGTACTGGACAAGGACTCAGGCCTTGGACTAGGCTGGGACTAAGGGTCCGGGCCAGGACTTGGCACTCGGAGCTTCCGGGGCCAGGACTCTTATTCATTGGACAGAGACACTGGGCGGTAATGCACCATTAAGCTGGATGCCAACCGCCGTAAAACGAGATACAGAGACACTGGACATAAAACACTGAGCCGGGAATCCTCTTTAGACACAGGACGGAGTCGGGACTCTTCTCGACACAGGGTCAAGACTCTTCCAGGGTACAGGGCCGGGACCCCTTTTGGGCGCAGGACATGGATACGGACACCACACAACGAAGGACAGAACTATAACTGGGCTCAAGTACGCTCCAAGCCGCGGCGAGCCCCCAGCGGGTTAACTTTGACTCACCCGTACTGACGAGGGAAGGCGGCTTGCTGGCACTTGCTCCGGCCGGTCGACATCGGCTCGCCCTACCTTTGGTGACTTTGCAAACGCTCTCGCACCGAACGGCTGAAAGCCGGAGACTATAAACCGCCGGTGGGACACGGGGAAACAGGGAGTCAACAGTCCGGATCGTAACACAAAGAAAGTAAATTTAAAGGGAACCCGATCCGGCCCATGACAGCATGATTCTAAATCACATCCAAAACAGTTCGGAGGTCCGAGAAAAACTGCACCCGCCCGGCCGGGTCGGCACGTGACCGTGTTGTCCACTTGCCGGTTTGGCGCCTTCTTGCCCCGACTCTCGGCGGCAGAAATATCGGCAAATGCGACCGCCCAAAAAACATTTCTCTGAAAGGAAAACGTTTTAGAAAAAGGATAGTATGTAATTTTCTTGCAGATAATCTTAGCATGTAGAAAAGCCAAATGATTTTTTTTCTGACGCCGACCAGATTAGGAAAAAGTCAGTTTTCTTGAATTTGGCTTTCCTTTCACTTTCATTTACTCCTCCCCCCTCTGGCTTCCGAGTTCCTTCCTTTCCAGTCTGATCAAATGTCGGAAACGTCCCGACCTGATAAGTTTCCTCAGCGTTTTGTGTGCGTTGTTGAAGATTTCCCTACATCTGCCGATTTGTTGTGAGTTTAGTTTCACCTTTACGCGGTGAAACTCGTGTGAAATATTTGTTTACCAGCAATGCACCCAGTTGTTCCGGTTGACCGCCCATCGGCATTCTCCATTATCTTGCTCCTCGTCCTAGTATTCACTCGCTCTTGGTTTTGGAGCCCGGGTGAATCTCAAACGAGCGCGGGAAGCGGAATCCTGGTGAATTTCTAAGGAAGCTGGAGAACGAGAGTCCTCGGTGAGTTTCTCTGTTCAATCCGAACATTCCATTCTTTTCTAGGTGATTTGTTAATGCATTCATAGATTATAGCAATTTTCCTCATACGATGAAAGGCTAACCTAGTCGATTATTCTCCTTTTCTTGAACAGGGGTCACATGTGTTACTTTCTGATCCACACGGACAATTCCAGAACCTATAGATTCGTGAATGATTATGATCAATGCACGCATTAACTCTACTGACAATTCTTCAGAACTTTAAAATAAAGATGATTAGGATTTTGGACTTTTAATCGGGACTACAGAGCGTCGTGGGAGCTGAATTCTGAAAGAAGGCAGTTTTTTTAAAAACTTCCGAGTGCAAGAAGGGCGAGACTGCGCAGGCGCGTGACGTCAACAGGACCGCGCAGAGAGTTTAAAAAGGAGACCACCCTATACAGTGGGCAGCGGAGTGAGTGGGAGCAGAGTGTAGGGCTTTGTCTTCAACGGGCTTCGGCGGTAAACGGGAAGAGGTGAGAGCGAAGCGCCACCACTTTTTTTTCTTCCCCCCCCCTTTCCACCCTTCGCAAATCGGCCCGGACAGACAGGAACAGCAGGGCTCTCACAGCTAACGGTATGAGCTAATGGTTTAATAAGTTCATCTGTTTGGCAAGGTAAGTGGGTGAGTAGACTTATTTTTCCCGTTTCATTCCTGTAGAATTAGATAGCATGCCTGCAGGGTTAATGCTTTTTTCAGGGTGTCAGATGTGGGAATCCTGGGTGACCTCCAGTCTCCCTGATGGCCACATCTGCGCCAGGTGCACCGAGATGCAGCTCCTCAGAGACCGTGTTAGGGATCTGGAGCTGCAGCTTGATGACCTACTGCTTATTAGGGAAAGTGAAGAGGTGATAGGAGCTACAGGGAGGTAGTCATCCCTAGGCTACAGGGATCAGAAAACTGGGTCACTGTCAAGAGAGGGAAGGGAAATGCCTGGATAGTGGAGAGCACACCTGTGGCTGTCCCCCTCAGCAACAAATATCTTGTTCTGGATGCTGTTGAGGGGAATGACCTAACAGGGGACGCCCAGGGTGACCGGGTCTCTGGCACTGAGCCTGGCGCTGTTGTGCAGGAGAGAAGGAAGGAGAAGAGAAATGCGGTAGTCATAGGGGATTCCACCTAGTGAGGGGAACAGACAGGAGATTTTGTGAGCCTGACAGAGATACCCGCATGGTGTGTTGCCTCCCAGGTGCCAAGGTACGGGATGTCTTGGATCGGGTCGTGAATATTCTAAAGGGGGACGGTGAGCCGCCAGTTGTCTTGGTACATGTTGGTACCAATGACATAGATAGGACAAAGGAGGAGGTCCTGAAGAGAGATTTCCAGGAGTTAGGAAGGAAGCTGAGAAGCAGGACCGCCAGGGTAGTAATCTCGGGATTGCTACCTGTGCCACGTGCTAGCGAGGACAAGAATAGTCGGGTCAGGCAGATGAATGCGTGGCTGAGAGACTGGTGTAGGGGGCAGGGCTTCAGATTCTTGGATAATTGGGATCTCTTCTGGGGGAAGTATGACCTGTTCAAAAAGGACAGGTTACACCCGAACCCAAAGAGGACCAATATCCTGGTGGGAAAGTTTAATAGAGCTGTTAGGGAGGGTTTAAACTAATTTGGCAAGGGGATGGGAACCGGAATGATAGAGCGGAGGAAGGAGAAAACAGAAATAAATCTAAGATAGTGAGCAGTAAAGATGTCAGGAAAGACAGGCAAGTGATGGGGCAAATTTGTAGCCATTGGGATGAGTTGCAGTGCAATCAAAGCAAAAAGTATCAAATACTGCAAACAACAGGAATTCTGCAGATGCTGAAAATTCAAGCAACACACATAAAAGTTGCTGGTCAGGCCAGGCAGCATCTGTAGGAAGAGGTGCAGTCGACGTTTCAGGCCGAGACCCTTCTTCAGGACTAACTGAAGGAAGAGTGAGTAAGGGATTTGAAAGTTGGAGGGGGAGGGGGAGATCCAAGATGATAGGAGAAGACAGGAGGGGGAGGGATGGAGCCAAGAGCTGGACAGGTGATAGGCAAAAGGGATACGAGAGGATCATGGGACAGGAGGTCCGGGAAGAAAGACAAGGAAGGGGGGGGCCCAGAGGATGGGCAAGGGGTATATTCAGAGGGACAGAGGGAGAAAAAGGAGAGTGGGAGAAAAAATGTGTGTATAAAAATAACAGATGGGGTACGAGGGGGAGGTGGGGCACTAGCGGAAGTTAGAGAAGTTGGTGTTCATGCCATCAGGTTGGAGGCTACCCAGGCGGAATATAAGGTGTTGTTCCTCCAACCTGAGTGTGGCTTCATCTTTACAGTAGAGGAGGCCGTGGATAGACATGTCAGAATGGGAATGGGATGTGGAATTAAAATGTGAGGCCACTGGGAGATCCTGCTTTCTCTGGCGGACAGAGCGTAGGTGTTCAGCAAAGCGGTCTCCCAGTCTGCGTCGGGTCTCACCAATATATAAAAGGCCACATCGGGAGTACTGGTCAAATACTGGTCTTAAGGTGTTGTACTTAAATGCATGCAGCATAAGGAATAAGGTGGATGATCTTGTTGTACAGCTACAGATTGGCAGGTATGATATTGTGGCCATCACTGAGACATGCCTAAAGGATGCATGCCTCTGGGAGCTGAACGTCCAAGGATTCATGGTGTATCAGAAGGATAGGAAGGTAGGCAGAGGGGGAGGCGTGGCTTTATTGGTAAGAAATGATATTAAATCATTAGAAAGAGGTGATATAGGATCGGAAGGTGCAGAATCTTTATGGGTTCAGCTAAGGAATAGCAGGGGTAAAAGGACCCTGATGGCAGTTACTTATAGTCCTCCAAACAGCTGCAGGGATGTGGACTACAAATTACAACTGGAAATAGAAAAGGCTTGTCAGAAGGGCAGTGTTATGATAATTGTGGGGGATTTTAAGATGCGAGTAGATTGGGAAAATCAGGTCAGCACTGGATCTCAAGAGAGAGAATTTGTAGAATGTCTGCGAGATGGCTTTTTAGGACAGCTTGTTGTTGAGCCCACTAGGGGATCGGCTGTACTGGATTGGGTATTGTGTAATGAACCGGAGATGATTAGAGAGATTGAGGTGAAGGAACCCTTAGGAGACAGTGATCATAACATGATTGAGTTCACTGTGAAATTAGAAAAAGAGAAGCCGAAATCTGATGTGTCAGTATTTCAGTGGAGTAAAGGAAATTACAGTGGCATGAGAGAGGAACTGGCCAAAGTTGACTGGAAAGGGACACTGGCGGGAAGGACAGCAGAGCAGCAGTGGCTGGAGTTTATGCGAGAAATGAGGAAGGTGCAAGACAGGTATATTCCAAAGAAGAAGAAATTTTCGAGTGGAAAAGGATGCAGCCGTGGTTGACAAGAGAAGTCAAAGCCAAAGTTAAAGCAAACGAGACGACATACAAGGAAGCAAAAATTAGTGGGAAGACAGAGGATTGGGAAGTTTTTAAAACCTTACAAAAGGAAACCAAGCAGGTCATTGAGAGAAAAGATTAACTATGAAAGGAAACTAGCTAATAATATCAAAGAGGATACTAAAAGCTTTTTCAAGTATATAAAGAGTAAAGGACAGGTGAGAGTAGATATAGGACCGATAGAAAATGATGCTGGAGAAATTGTAATGGGAGATAAGGAGATGGCAGAGGAACTGAACGAGTATTTTGCATCAGTCTTCACTGAGGAAGACATCAGCAGTATACCGGACACTCAAGGGTGGCAGGGAAGAGAAGTGTGCGCAGTCACAATTACGACAGAGAAAGTACTCAGGAAGCTGAATAGTCTAAAGGTAGATAACTCTCCTGGACCAGATAGAATGCACCTTCATGTTCTGAAGGAAGTAGCTGTGGAGATTGCGGAGGCATTAGCGATGATCTTTCAAAAGTCGATAGATTCTGGCATGGTTCCGGAAGACTGGCAGATTGCAAATGTCACTCCGCTATTTAAGAAGGGGGCAAGGAAGCAAAAAGGAGATTATAGACTTGTTAGCTTGACGTCGGTGGTTGGGAAGTTGTTGGAGTCGATTGTCAAGGATGAGGTCACAGAGTACCTGGAGTCATATGACAAGATAGGCAGAACTCAGCATGGATTCCTTAAAGGAAAATCCTGCCTGACAAACCTATTACAATTTTTTGAGGAAATTACCAGTAGGCTAGACAAGGGAGATGCAGTGGATGTTGTATACTTGGATTTTCAGAAGGCCTTTGACAAGGTGCCACACATGATGCTACTTAACAAGATAAGAGCCCATGGAATTACGGGAAAGTTACATACGTGGATAGAGCGTTGGCTGATTGGTAGGAA
Organism: Mobula birostris; assembly: GCF_030028105.1. Lineage (NCBI taxonomy): Eukaryota > Metazoa > Chordata > Chondrichthyes > Myliobatiformes > Myliobatidae > Mobula > Mobula birostris. The sequence goes on along the minus strand of NC_092385.1, from coordinate 8,095,928 downwards.
ACAGATAGTGGGAATAAAGGGATCCTATTCTGGTTGGCTGCCGGTTACCAGTGGTGTTACACAGGGGTCCGTGTTGGGGCCACTTCTTTTTATGTTGTACATCAACGATTTGGATTATGGAATAGATGGCTTTGTGACTAAGTTTGCTGACGATACGAAGATAGGTGGAGATAGGTAGTGCTGAGGAAACGGAGAGTCTGCAGAGAGATTTGGATAGATTGGAAGAATGGGCAGAGAAGTGGCAAATGAAGTACAATGTTGGAAAGTGTATGGTTATGCACTTTGGCAGAAAAAATAAACGGGCAGACTATTATTTAAATGGGGAAAGAATTCAAAGTTCTGAGATGCAACGGGACTTGGGAGTCCTCGTACAGGATGCCCTTAAAGTTAACCTCCAGGTTGAGTCAGTAGTGAAGAAGGTGAATGCAATGTTGGCATTCATTTCTAGAGGAATAGAGTATAGGAGCAGGGATGTGATGTTGAGGCTCTATAAGGCGCTGGTGAGACCTCACTTGGACTACTGTGGGCAGTTTTGGTCTCCTTATTTAAGAAAGGATGTGCTGACGTTGGAGAGGGTACAGAGAAGATTCACTAGAATGATTCTGGGAATGAGAGGGTTAATATATGAGGAACGTTTGTCCGCTCTGGGACTGTATTCCTTGGAATTTAGAAGAATGAGGGGAGACCTCATAGAAACATTTTGAATTTTGAAAGGCATGGACAGAGTGGATGTGGCAAAGTTGTTTCCCATGATGGGGGAGTCTAGTACGAGAGGGCATGACTTAAGGATTGAAGGGTGCCCATTCAGAACAGAAATGCGAAGAATTTTTTTAGCTAGAGGGTGGTGAATCTATGGAATTTGTTGCTACGGGCAGCAGTGGAGGCCAAGTCATTGGGTGTATTTAAGGCAGAGATTGATAGGTATCTGAGTAGCCAAGGCATCAAAGGTTATGGTGAGAAGGTGAGGGAGTGGGACTAAATAGGAGAATGGTTCAGCTCATGATAAAATGGCGGAGCAGACTCGATGGGCCGAATGGCCTACTTCTGCTCCTTTGCCTTATGGTCTTATGGTCTAAATCTCTTTCAGTCTCACCAGGACAATATTTTTACCACCTCTAATTTCCTTTCTTGATCTCCCGAGATCAGGGGGTCCCAACCTGGGGTCGGCAGACCCTTTGCTTAATGACATAGGTCGCGGTAGATTAAAAGACTGGAACCCGTGCGCTAGACATTTTTTTTGACAACTTTTGTGCATTTAAGCAAAAGAAATCTCACTTGGCTATACCTGAACTCATGGGCTAAACGGCATAATTTGGCTCCTATGTCTTATGGTCTCAAATGTACAGATGGTCCGTGAGAGTGAATTAAACTGGGTTATCTTCTTGTTAACGGTTTTAATAAAAAGACATGAGATTTTTCAAATGACTCATGTTGGAGGAGTTATTTCTATGGTTAGTCAGTATCACAGAATTGGGAAGGTGGATGTAGAGAAGCCACTTCAAACAAGTTCCTCCTATGGGGAACAGGATTACGTGGGTCTTCGATAAGGGTGGTGTTGACTAAATGTCTGCTTTTTCTAGACCTGATAGGTGATTTGAAACAGCCTGGATAGCTTGCAGGAGGATTGCATTGGTTTGAGGAAGTTGCTTAAAGAGCCTGATTAATGCTGTCTCAATCATGGTAGTGCAGTGGTTAACACAACGTTTTACAGTAGCAATTGACCCGGGTTCAAATCCTGTAAGGAGTTTGACCATTTTCCCTGTGACTGCGTGGGCTTCCTTCCACAGTCCCAAGATGTACTGGTTGATAGGCTAATAAGTAAATCGTCCCATGATTAGACTAGGACTAAATCGGGGGTTGGGATGGCCTATTCCATGCTGTATTTCAATAGATAAAACAAAAACCTTGACTACACTGATGTCAGGATAGTTCACTACAAGAACTTGAGAAAGGAAAGAATGAAAACTAATATTCAATTTATATGAGAGGCTATCCAGGAGCAATGAACTCTGAGCTTCGAAGGGTCACGGAGAAAAAGGTTGGTCCGATGTCCATGGAAGTTCAAAATGAGTAATGGGATAATGAACAGTATGAAGCTTAAAGTTCAAAGTAAAATTTATTATCAGAGTACATACATGTCACCACATAAATCCTGAGATACTTTTTCTGCAGCCATACTTAGCAAATCTATAGACGGTAACTGTAAACATCAAGAACTGGAAGCTAAACAAACTGTGCAAATTCGCTTATCTGTATAAAAGGAAAGATCTGAGAAGCATTACAAATTCTAGGAACTGTCTCTATTGGAATGAAAATGATTTTGGAATTGAAAAAGTTTATCATATGAGGAGCATTTGATGGTTCTGGGCTTGTACTCACTGGAATTCAGAAGAATGAGGGCGGAATTTCATTAAAACCTATTAAATGTTGACAGGCCTCAGTAGAGTGGATGTGAAGAGAATGTTTCCTATGGTGGGGGAGTCTAAGATGGGAGGACACAGCCTTGGAATAGAGGGATGTCCATTTATACTTTATATTTTATTGTCGCCAAACAATTGATACTAGAATGTACAATCATCACAGTGATATTTGATTCTGCGCTTCCTGCTCCCTGGATTACAAATATTAAATATTAAAAATAAAAATGAGTAAATATTAAAAATTTAAATTATAAATCATAAATAGAAAATAGAAAAATGCAAAGTAAGGTAGTGCAAAAAAACCGAGAGGCAGGCCCGGATATTTGGAGGGTACGTCCCAGATCCGGGTCAGGATCCGTTCAGCAGTCTTATCACAGTTGGAAAGAAGCTATTCCCAAATCTGGCCGTACGAATCTTCAAGCTCCTGAACCTCCTCCCGGAGGGAAGAGGGACGAAAATTGTGTTGGCTGGGTGGGTCATGTCCTTAATTATCCTGGCAGCACAGCTCCGACAGCGTGCGGTGTAAAGTGAGTCCAAGGACGGAAGATTGGTTTGTGTGATGTGCTGCGCTGTGTTCACGATCTTCTGCAGTTTCTTTCGGTGTTAGACAGGACACCTTCCATACCAGGTTGTGATGCACCCTAGAAGAATGCTTTCTACGGTGCATCTATAAAAATTAGTGAGGGTTTTAGGGGACAGGCCAAATTTCTTCAGTTTTCTCAGGAAGTAAAGGCGCTGGTGGGCCTTCTTGGCAGTGAACTCTGCTTGGTTGGACCAAGTCAGGTCATTTGTGACATTGACCCCGAGGAACTTAAAGCTTTTGACCTGTTCCACTTGCGCACCACCGATGTAAATTGGGTCGTGCGGTCCGCTACTCCTTCTGAAGTCAACAACCAATTCCTTTGTCTTGCTGACGTTGAGGGATAGGTTATTGTCTTCACACCATGCCAGCAGGTTCTTAATTTCCTCTCTGTACTCAAACTCATCATTACCCGAGGTACGGCCTACAATTGTGGTGTCATCAGCAAACTTATATATTGAGTTTGATGGAAACTTGGCTACACAATCATGGGTGTACAGTGAGTACAGCAGGGGACTGAGTACACAACCTTGTGGGGCACCGGTGCTCAGAGTGATTGTGGAGGAGAACTTATCCCCTATTTTTACAGCCTGGGTCCTGTCTGTGAGGAAGTTGAAGATCCAGCTGCAGATCTGAGTGCTAAGGCCCAGGTTCCAGAGCTTAGGAATCAGTTTATTTGGAATGATGGTATTAAAGGCAGAGCTGTAGTCAATGAAAAGGAGCCTTACGTATGCGCCTTTATTCTCCAGGTGTTCTAAGGAGGAACGTAGGGCCAGAGAGATGGCATCTGCTGTTGACCTGTTGCAGAACAGAGATGAGAGATTTCTTTAGGCAGAGAGTGGTGAGTCCGTGGAATTCATTGCCACGGCAGCTGCGGAGAGCAAGTCATTAGGTATATTTAATAAATTTACCATATACAGTGGCATGCAAAAGTTTGAGCACCCCTGGTCAAAATTTCTGTTACTGTGAATAGCTAAGTGAGTGAAAGATGACCTGATTTCCAAAAGGCATGAAGTTAAAGATGACACTGTTGTGGGAAAGCAGCACCTATCATCAAGGATCCCCATTCACACAGGACATGCACTCTTCTCACTGCTGCCATCAGAAAGGTGGTACAGGAGCCTCAAGACTCACACCACCAGGTTCAGGAACAGTTATTACCTTTCAACCATCAGGCTCTTGAACCAGAGGGGATAACTTCACTCAACTTCACCTGCCCCATCACTGAAATATTCCCACAACTAATGGACTCACTTCCAAGGTCTTTTCATCTCATGTTCTTGATATTTATTGCTTATTTAGTAATTGTTATTATTATTGTTTCTTTCTCCCTTGTATTTGCACAGTTTGTTGCCTTTTGCACATTAGTGACCAATTAACCCACTAACCCATCCATCTTTGGAGGAAACTAGAGCACGCGGAGGAAATCATGTGGTTCCAAGGAGAACGTAGAAAACTCTTACAGACAGTGGTGGAACTGAACCCAGGTCACTTTGCTGTAGTAATGTTAAGAAAAGTTTAAATGGACTGCTGTCTGAGAAATGAATGGTAATGTGTGGTAAAATAGAAGGTGAATATTCCTAAAGAAAGAAAGTAGATTAAAAGTCTGATAATCTGTTATCCAGGTGTTCAGAAGTCCCAAAGGGGTTAGGGTGGAATGTCTGTTATAGTTGACAAGTCATGCAATGCATTTGGAATGGAACAATTACTCTGTGAATGAGGGAAGCGAGAGAGAGAAAAAAATAGAAAGTAAATTTGTTAAAATGTGAAAGACACAATTATCTTTCCTATTGGCTACAAGCAATGTGCTAAAGGAACTCAGCAGGTTGAGAGGTCCTGATGCAGAGCTTTGACCTGAAATGTCAACTGTTCTGGTTTGGCCACATCTGGAGCATTGTATACAGTTCTGGTCACCCAACTATAGGAAGGATGGTGAGGCTTTGGAGAGGGTGCAGAAGAGCTTTACCAGGATGCTGCCTGGTTTAGAGGGCATGTGCCCTCAGGCTGGATTATCTTGGGTTGTTTTCTTTGGAGTGGCGAAAGCTGAGGAGAGATCTGATGGAGGTTTATAAGATTATGAGAGGCATAGATAGAGTGGATAGAGAGTATCTGTTTGTTATAAGGAGCGAAGGAAGCGAACCCAAGTGCACGACACAGGCGCGGAGATTGAGTCTGGATGTTTACACGGGTGTAAACGCTGAACAGCAAGCAGGAGGGATCTTGACACGGAGCCCTGATATGGAGCCTTGACACGGAGCCTTGACTCAAGAGAAACGGAGTCTCATGGGTAAACTTTGAAACTGGAGCTAAACTTAGAACAAACGGTTCTAAGCGGTCAGGAAACGTAGTTTACTCACAGGAAAAAAGATCAATGAACTGGCGACTAGTGGTTGTGACGCCGGGGTTCTTATACTGCAGTTCTTGATGGAAACCAGGTGTGCTGTCATCAAAGCGAATTAGAAGCAATTGGGAAATTTAACAGTCGGAACCGTGGCACAATCAACGGAAATTAGGAGCAAGATAGGGAATAAACAATCGGGTCCGTGACACTATTTCCCAAGGTTGAAATGTCTGATACCAGAGGACGTGCATTGAAGGTGAGAGGGGGCATGTTCAAGGAGGATGTGAGGGGTGAGAATTTTATTCAGAGGGTGGTGGATACCTGGAATGCGCTGCCTTGGTGGTAGATGCAAATACATTAGAGGTTTTTAAGAAACGCTTAGATAAGCACATGAATATGATGAAGATGGAGGGATATGGATATTATGTAGGTAGGAGAGATTGGTGTCTAGGTGCTTTAGATTTGCTTTTTAGCTGCTTTAGCACAATATTGTGTGCAAAAGGGTCTGTTCCTGTATTATCCTCTAAGTTCTTTGTTTTAATTCAATTCCTCCTCACAGATGAGTTTCTCCAGCAGACTGTTGAACCTGGATTCCAGTATCTACAGTCTCTTGTGTCTCTAGCTTTCCCAACTCTCTCTGAATTTGCCAGTTCTGTTTTAAAATCGTCCACCTGTACATTAATGCAGATTTTCTCTCTCTACAGACTGCCTGATCTGCTGGGTATTTCTAGCCTTCCAATTTTCTTCTAGGTTTACAAAAACTCTTTCTTTTCTATGTTTCAAGGTTCTAGCATGGCCTTTTTTTCTTTGGGTTTTTTGCGCTCTCATTAATGGTCACATTTATCCCACTTTTCAACTTTTCCTGATACTAAAGATGCTAGAAATCTGGATCAACACACAGAATCCCACGGCTGTCTATAAGGAATTTGTAAATTCTCCCCGTGACTGTGTGGGTTTCGTCCAGGTGCTCCAGTTACTTCCCAGAGTCCAAAGAGAGTTAGGGTTAATAGTTAATTTGTCACAAGGGTGTAATTGGGCAGCGTGAGCTCGAGCTCATTGGGCTAGAAGGGCCTGTAACCATGCTGTATCAGTTAATCAATCAATCAATAAATAAATGCATGAGTTAAAACTATGCTGGAGGAATGCAGCAGGTCAGGCAGCATCTATGGAGGGAAAATCCCTCTGCAGATGCTGCCTGACCTGCTGAGTGCTTTTTGTGCTTGAACTTTTCCTGGTATTAGAATGTAAGGTGCAGAGTCTTTGTATTTGTATTTATTTTATTTCTTACATCCATGGGAGTAAAATTCTTTCTGTTGTGTCTCTGTTGCAATGTACAAGTGATAAGGGAGGGAAATATGGGAGGATATTGCCCAAACACTAAGATTGTATACACAATTGTTTTGTATAATGCATGTACAGTCAGATATGCAGTCAGATCAGTGTGTATTGATAAATGCGATGGCCTGGTGAAAGAAGTTGTCCCGGAGACTGTTGGTCCTGGCCATAATGCTGAGGTACCATTTGCCAGATGGTAGCAGCTGAACAGTTTGTGGTTGGGGTGGCTGTAGTCCCAGATGATCCTCTGGGCCCTTTTTAATACTGCTGCTGTAAATATCCTGAGTAGTGGGAAGTTCACATCCACAGAAGCACTAGGCTGTCCACACCACTCTCTGCAGCGCCCTGTGATTGAGGGTAGTACAGTTCCCATACCGGGCAATGATACAGCCAGTCAGGATGCTCTCGTTGGTGCCCCTGTAGGAAGTACAGAGGATTTGGGGACTCACGCTGAACTTCTTCAGCTGTCTAAGGTAAAAGAGGCACTGTTGTGCTTTTTTCATCACACACCCAGTACGTACAGTCTTACGCAAAAACAATTCCTGTTGAACCCTATGGTATTTTAAAACCTAGCAAACTAGGTACCACAACTGTTCTTGGAGTTTTTCTTTATGAATAATTTGTCTTAAGCACTCTGGTTGATCTTTCATTGATCCTGTTATAGTTACTAGTCTATAGATTTACTAAGCATGCCCGCAGGAAAATAAATATCAGGATTGTATATTGTGACATATATTTACTGATAAATAATCTTACTTTTTGAACTTTTTACTTCTGAAGCTACAAATTCCCACTGCTGCAGTTGGCGCATGCTCAGAATTAAGACCAGACTGCACACGAGTCTGGGATTCCAACGCATGCACAGACTCCGGATCCAGCAGCAACACGCTTTCGCAATTTGCGAATCTTGTTTCCGTGCGCCCCAAGTGCTAAGCATGTGCAGTGTGCGTGAGCGCGGGATCAGTGACGTGTCGGTGTGACTGGTTGGCAGGAAGTAAAAGTGCAGTCACCGGAAGACGGAGCAGTGGACTTACGGGGAGTCAGGGAAAATTTCTTGCAGCCACTTTATCTTTTCAGAGAGTTTAACACTGGGGCTCAGAAAGATGTTGAAGAAGTTTGACAAAAAGGACGAGGAGTCTGGTGAGTTGCGGCTCCGTCGGGAAGGTGGTCGGGATTGGTTGCTATGGCAGCACCAGGCTAAGGACCAGGGCCTGTAGATGAGTGATGAGGGTCCGAAAGGTGATGCAGAGCATCTTGTTCTCCAAAAATACCCCGCTGAAGGCCAGTGAGGGTAAAATAATGATGACCATGCGATTGTAGTTGATTTCTGTTTTTGTTGATATTCCTGGATGTCACCTTGCACCTTATTGTCTTCCTGCACTGAACTTTCTCTGTAACAGTAACACTTTATTGTGTATTCTGTTATTGTATTACCTTGTACTACCACAATGTACTAATGTGATTAAATGTTGGCACGTAAAACATTTCTTTTTCATTGTACCTCGGTACATTGGAATATGTGGCTTTAATTGTCACATGTACAGTGAAAAACTTGTCTTGCATATTGTTCATACAGATCAAATCATTGCAACAATTTTTTGAGGTAGTACAAAGTAAAACAATAACAATGCAGAATAAAATGCAACAGCTGCAGAGAAAGTGCAGTGCAGGTAGAATAAGGTGAAAAGTTATAAGGATGTAGGTTGTGTGGTCAAGCATCTGTATTGTTGTAGTTTTGTTGTTTGCACAGAGGAGCTCGTCAACTGCGGTTGGCAGCTGACTGGGAATCTTTTCGGTTGTGCTGGTTGGTTATTTTGTTGTGTCACTCAGGCTTGGCATCATATTCTTGGTGATAATGACCCAGTTCTCCCTGCAAATGTGCTACACTACACCGATAGCATCCCAATGACCCTGTGATCTCTGTCTTAGAGGTCGATGTCCGAACACCCTTCAGGAGGGTGAATCCTCACAGATCACCAGGCCCTGATGGTGTAACTGGCAGGGTACTGAAAACCCGTGTGACTAGCTGGCTGGAGTGTTCAAGGATGTATTTGACCTCTGTTGTGTTCTGAGGTGCCCACCTGCTTCAAAAGGCAGCAATCCTTCCAGTGCTCAAGAAGAGAAGGGTGAGCTGCCTCAGTAACTCAATAGCACTCACCTTACCGTAATGAAGTGCTTTGAGAGGTTGGTTGTGGCTAGTATTAACTCCTGTCTGATTCAGCACTGGGACCCGCTGCAGTTTGCCTACCGCCACAACAGGTCAACAGTGGATGCAATCTCACTGGCTCTCCACTCAGCTTTGAAGGACCTGCACAACAGCAAAACAGACATCAGACTACTCTTCATCAATTTTACAGTACTGTCCAAAAGTCTTAGGCACATGTAGCCACGGTGCTTAAGACTTTTGCACGGAACTGTATTTGTCAATGTGGAGCAGTGTATAAGTTTGTAAGTCTGGTGGGAGCAAACGATGTTGTGAATGGGGAGGATGGAGCGCCACAGGAGGGATGTGGGACCGGTGGCAGAGGAAGAGTGCCAGGGGCAGGGCAGAGGGGTGGTGCCAGTGCAGACACACTTAGCCCTGTGACACCAAGCAAGGTCATTTGATTCCAAGCAACTGATTTATTGATCATTTGATTCCAAACAATTGGTTTTATAGATCATTACAGAATGTCACTCCAGTGCTTCCCACTCCCTTTTCCCAACCATGATCCCCCTCTCCTTGTCCCCTTCCCACTTTCAGTCCAGAATAGAGATCCGTGTCAGAATCAGGTTATCATCACTCTGATATGTCATGATATTTTTTTTGCAGCAGCAGTACAGTTCAATGCATAAAATTACTACAGTACAGTGCAAAAGTCTTGGCCACATACATATAACTGGAGTGCCTAAGACTTTTGCACAGTACTGTAGCTCGGTGTTCAGCACATTTGCCTAGGCCTTTGTACTACTCCCTGCAACTGGATCTTCATCTTGCTTGTTGAAAGACCACAGTTAGTGCAGATGGGTAATAATTTCTAGCTGACTGTCAACACAGCTGCATCTCAGTGGGGTGCTTAACCCACTGCTGTACTCTTTGGTCATGACTGGCTAAGCACAGCCTGAATGCCAATGATAAATATGTAGGTACAGTGCTGTACAAAAGCTACTGTATGTTGGGAAAGAATCTTAGAGACAGGATTTATACATAGTTTGATCAGAAATGGTTTTGTGAGGGGCAGGTAGGTTATGCTTCTCAAGCCCAATTGAATTATTTGAGGATGTGACAAAGCACATCAACGAAGGTAGAGTAATGGATGTGGTGTATATGGATTTAAGTAAGGTATTTGATGATTCCCCATGGTAGGCTGATTCAGGAAGTCAGGAGGCATGGGATCCAGGGAAACCTGGGTGTGTGGATACAAAATTGGCTTGCCCATAGAAGGCAGAGGGTGATAATAGATGTAATGTCCTTTTGCCTGGAAATCGGGACCCCGCTCTTTGAGATTTTTATAAATGACTTTGATCTGGAAATGTAAGGGTGTGTTAGTAAGTTTGCAGATGAGACAAAGGTTTTTGGAGTTGTGGGTAGTGTGGAGGGTTATTTTTGTTTGCAGTGGGACATTGACTGGATGCAGAACTGGGCTGAGAAGTGGCAGATGGAGATCAACCTGGAGAAGTGTGAAGTGATTCATTTTGGAAGGTTGAATTTGAAGGCACAATGCAGGGTTAATGTCAGGTTTCTTAGCAGAGTGGAGGAACAGAGGGATCTTGGGGTCCATGTTCATAGATCCCTCAAAGTTGCCATGCAAGTTGATAGGGTTATTAAAAAATCAAAATCAAATCATAACAAGTTTAATTATCATTCAACCACACATGGATACAGCCAAACGAAACAGTGTTCCTCTGGGGCCAAGGGGCAAAACATACTCAGCACATTGAAAATAGTGAGTAAAAAAACCCATAATCACAAAGATAAACACATATATATAGTTCAAGACTGTGAGTGACATGTTCTGCAAATTGATGGTACAGTTCCTGACAATGCAGCCTGTCATTCCACCGATCGAACACTGGAGGGCAGCACTGACAAGAGAAAACAGCCTCCAACCAAGCACAGACTCAACTGCTACACTGCCTCTGGCGTCTCCTCACCTGGCCTGCAGCAACAGACAAGCCGATGGCTTGAGGCCTATACAACCGAGGCTATACAGCTCCCACACCACCTGTCTCATCACCAAACAAGGGAAACAGGCCTGCAGCATCATGCATTATCAATATCTAACAGGGTCTTGTGATCACAAGATGAATATCCAACCTAGTCACCCACAGTTACACACACCAACTCCAATGCCTTCGAGTAGCAGGTAGCAACATGGTCTGCTCCTTAAGAAGGCAAATAGTGAGTTGGCATTCATTAATTGGAAGAAATGAGTTCAAGAGCTGTGAGGTTCAGCTAATCACACTGGAATATTGTGTTCAGTTCTAATCACACTGTAGGAAGGATGTGGAAGGTTTAGAGATGGTGCAGAGATTTACCAGGATGCTGCCTGGACTAGAGAGCACGTCTTACGAAGGTAGTTTGATTTGAGCAAGGACTTCTCTCTTTGGAGTAAAGAGGTGACTTGATAGAAGCATACAGGATGATAAAAGGCATAGATCAATTGCATAGCCAGAGACTTTTTCCCAGGATGGAAATGGCCAATACAAAAGGGTTTAGATTTAAGGCGGAAAGTAAAGCAGAGAAGTCAGAGGAAAGTTTTTTAAAAAGAGAGTTCAGTGTGCATGGAACGCCCTGCCAGGGGTTGTGGTAGAGGCAGATACATTAGAGGCATTTAGTAATCTCTTGGACAGGCACATGGGATGATACACAAATGAAGGGTTATGTCGGTGGGAAGGATTAGATTGAGTAAGTTAAGAAAGGATGGGCTGACATTGGAGGGAGTTCAAAGACAATGAACAAAAATTATTTCAGTATTAAAATGCTTGTCATATGAGGAGTGATTGTTGGCTGTGGGCCTCTACTCATTTCAATTCAGAAGGACGAGGGGTGACCTCATTGAAACCTATCAAATGTTAAAAGACCTGAATTGAATGGATATGGACAGAATGTTTCCTGTGGTGGGGGAGTCTAAGACCAGAAGACACAGCCTCAGAATAGCGGGGTGTCCTTTTAGAATGGAGGTTAGGAATAATTTCTTTAGCAGAAAGAGTGGTGCATCTGTGGAATTCATTGTTATAGGTGGCTGTGGAGGCCAAGTCATTGGGTATATTTAAGGCAGAGGTTGATAGATTCTTGCTTAGTCAGGGTTTGAAGGGATACGGGGGAGAAGGCAGGAGATTGGGGCTGAGAGGGAAAATGGATCAGCCATGATGAAGTGGCAGAGCAGACTCGATGGGCTAAATAGCCTCATTCTGCTCCTATGTCTTATAGTCTTAAGGCTGGTACTATGATGTAATGTTCTATGTTCTAAGTTCATGATATTTTTGGCCATTAAGTTCAGCCTTCCCTACCTAAACTACACAGTTGTAGTGTAATGGGAAAACTGTTTTTCTCTGGCAACTCATAGATGCGATTCCATTAAAAAATACAAGAAGAAGTGTAATTTTTGCTTTCTTGGTTCCTTTAATAATTTAACGTTTATGAAAGTCTCATGTGAAAACATCATTGCATGCAGAAAGCAATAAATCAGCAAATTAGCTTCCCAAATTGTTCCATTGTGATTTATCTATCATTTCCCCTTTTTTTTTCTCTAGGCTCAAGGCATAAGCATGGTGAAAAGTAACTCGCAAGACACCAACAATCAAGAAAGGGCAGGTATAGCTGAATGAATAAAAATACATTATGTGATGACTCTCAATTGTGGATATCAATGGACATAAATCAAATCAAATTCAAATTTAAATTTAATTATCATTCAACCATACATGGATATAGCTGAACGAAACACCGTTCCTCTGGGGCCAAGGTGCAAAACATACACAACACATGAATCAAAATAGTGAGCAAATAAAAACATAGTCATGCAAAAAAAAACATATTCAAAAAACCCAAGTCTTTGAGCAACGTGTCCTGCAGACTGATGGTGTTGTTCTCGGTAGGCAATAGCCACTACAATCTAGCCTGCAATTTTGATGATAAAACACTGGAAGGCAGCACCCAACTAAGCTACACCACTGCTTGTGTTTCTTCCTGGGCTGCAGCAGCAGGCAAACACGTGGCTTGAGGCCTAGTCCTCGCTACAGTTAAGACTTTGCAGCTTCCCCACCACCTGTCATCCCACCAAACAAGGATAACAGTCCTGTGGCATCTTACAATATCACTGTCCAGCAGAGTCTTGCAATCGCAAGAGAAACATCCAAGACTATCACCCACGGTTACACTGCATGCGGCTTCGCACATGAACTCCGATGCCTTCACTGCCTTCCGGTAGTAGACAAGAAACACAGTCTGCACCCAGTTCTGCTCTTCTGACAACCCTCCAGCTCCTCCAATGAACAAGTAGCACCTGAAGTCTTTGGAGTCCAGTATTGTGATGAGATAATTAAAAAGATATTTAACAAAGAAGAAAACACCTTTGGTTGGCCCCCTAGAGGCCACTGCATCCAAACGTACTGCCACCTTACTGGAAGTTCAAACTAGTTGAGTGATATAAAAAGTAGAAAACTATCTGAAATGAATAAGCTCAACTACTTTCTTTCAAACATGGAATGAATATAACCAAAAGTTTGGTGCAAAACTATCACAAATATCCCAAAGATGTGCAGCCTGGCACATTAAGTGATGACTGTAAATTACCCCTTGTTATTTCTGGTTTAATTTTGGTTTATTTAGAGATACAGCATGGTAACAGGCCCCTCCCCCAACCCTGCCAACAGCACGGTATCAGGCCCCTCCCCCAACCCTGCCAACAGCACGGTAACAGGCCCCTCCCCCCAACCCTGCCAACAGCACAGTAACAAGCCCCTCCCCCCCAACCCTGCCAACAGCATGGTAACAGGCCCCTCCCCCAACCCTGCCAACAGCATGGTAACAGGCCCCTCCCCCCAACACTGCCAACAGCGTGGTACTAGGCCCCTCCCCCAACCCTGCCAACAGCACGGTAACAGGCCCCTCCCCCCAACCCTGCCAACAGCATGGTAACAGGCTCCTCCCCCCAACCCTGCCAACAGCACGGTAACAGGCTCCTCCCCCCAACCCTGCCAACAGCATGGTAACAGGCCCCTCCCCCAACCCTGCCAACAGCATGGTAACAGGCTCCTCCCCCCAACCCTGCCAACAGCCCAGTAACAGGCCCCTCCCCCCAACCCTGCCAACAGCATGGTAACAGGCCCCTCCCCCCAACCCTGCCAACAGCATGGTAACAGGCCCCGCCCCCCAACCCCGCCACTCAGTTACACCCTACTAACCTGCAGTTGTTTGTTTGGAACCCTTTCACCCCCATTCTCCTGCCTTTTCCCCGTACCCTTTGGTGCACTTACTGATCAGGGACCTATCAAATTCCAAATTAAATGGCTTCCATTTGGTCTCTACAGACATCTGTGACAATTAATGCTACCAATCCATCACCCTCAAACTAAAGAAATTTCTTCTCATCTCAGTTCTAAATGAACACCTTTTATTCTGAGGCTGTACCCTCTGGTCCTAGACTCCCACACTAGAAAACATAGAAAACCTACAGGCCCTTCAGCCCACAATGCTGTACCAAAGATGTGCTTACTTTAGAAAACATTCTCTCCACATCTACTCTATCTTGGCCTTAGAGTGTTCAATAGGTTTCAACGTAAAACATGCTGGGAGTTTCTCTAGGGCAGGGGTTCCCAAACTTTTTTTATGCCATGAACCAATAGGCAAGGGGTCCGTGGACCCCAAGTTGGGAACCCTTGCACTAGAGGTTCTCTTATTCGGTTACAATCAGAAAAGTTGTGTTGGTATTACTGTTTTAGAAATGTTATTCTTCTTTCTATTTCAGATACTGTAACAGAAGCACAGCTAATGCAACTAGCTGGAAAAATAGGAGACGATTGGAAGTACTTAGCAATAGGACATCTAGGATTTTTAAAGTCTGATGTTGACCAAATTGCTTCCAGTACAAATGATCAGAAGTATCAAATATTTTCTATGCTCTGTAAGTGGAGAAATCGGCAAAAGCTTCCAGCAATTCAAAGGCTCATACAAATTTTGGATAAAGCTGATATAGATTATGGAGCATTGGAATATCTGCAGAATGAATGCGATACTGTTAATGGTAATATTTCAGGTAGGGACCAAGTGATGGTGGGATATATCTAAAATGAAATGTAAGTAACAGAAAAAAATACTCCAAAACAAACAAACAAAAAAATTGAACAATATCCTGTTAGTTTGTTCTGGCATATTTGGGAAGTTAAATACATCCATAGTTTTCTTTCTTTCTATGAAGCAGAAAAACAGGACCTCCACGGTAGTAATCTCTGGATTGCTACCTGTGCCATGTGCCAGTGAGGGTAAGAACTGGATGATTTGGCAGGTGAATACATAACTAAGGAACTGGAGCAGGGGGCAGGAGTTCAGATTTATGGATCATTGGGATCTCTTCTGGGGAAGGTATGATCTGTACACCTGAACCAGAGGCGGTTCAATATTCTTGCGGGCAGGTTTGCTGGAGTTGTTCAGGAGGCTTTAAACTAATTTGGCAGGGGGATGGGAACTGAATTGATAGTGCTGATGATGAGGTAGTTGGTTTACAGAGACAGTGTGCAGTGTGTCTCCTATCAAGGAGAGACTTTGATAAGGCAAAATTGCAGTCAATGGGAGGAGTTGCAAAGTAAAAGATGGACAAAATCAAAAAGGGTGAATACAGGATTGAAGATGTTATAATTGAATGCACGCAGTGTATGGAATAAGGTAGATGAACTTGTAGCACAGTTACAGATTGCCATGTTGTGGGTGTTACTGAATTGTGGCTGAAAGAAGATTATAAACTGGTAGCTTAACATCCAAGGATACACATTGTATCAAAAGAACAGGCAGGTAGGCAGAGGGGGTAATTTGTTGTGGGTAGAGCTAAGAACCTAATTTGAGTTATATACAGACCCCTGAACAGTAGTAAGGATGTGGTCTACAACTTACAACTTCTAGCACCACAAAGAGTAACGTTACAATAGTCATGGGGGATTTTAATATGCAGATTGATTTGGAAAATCAAGTTGGTGCTGGATTCCAAAAGGTGGAATTTCTGGAATGCCTACGAGATGGCTTTTTAGAGCAACTCATGGTTAAGCCCACTAAGGGATCAGCTATTCTGGATTGGGTGTTGTGCAATGAACTGGAATTGATTAGAGAGCTGAAGGTAAAAGAACCCTTAGGGTAAGTGATCATAATATGATCGAATTTACTCTGAAATTTGAGGAGGAGCTAAAGTCATTCCTATCAGTATTACAGTGGAGTAAAGGGAATTACAGAGGCATGAGAGAGAAGCTGGTCAAAACTGACTGGAACAGAACACTGGCAGGTATGATGGCAGAGCAGCAATGGCTGGAATTTTGGGAAGCAACTTGGAAGACATAGGATCTGTACATTAGAGGAAGAAGTATTCACAAGATGACACAACCGTAACTAACGAGAATCAAAGCCAATATAAAAGCCAAAAAGGGTATGTATAATAGA